>NC_035172.2:35270132-35613249 GCF_001659605.2 Manihot esculenta
TAAATTGAAAACTCAAAGTCAAGGAAAAAATGAAATCAGACTATATATTTTTGTATTTTTCACTTTGAAAAAAAAAGAAAGGGAGAGAGAGAAGAAAAGCTTAATTTCAAATAATCACTAGAAACAAATATCCAGCCATCAAATCACTGCAAATTCTTAATTTTCATTCAACAATCCATCAAAGGCATAAAAATTGGCATATTAGTAAAGAGATCAACCCTGTAGGATTCTGTCCAGTGTGATTTACTCAAGCAAAAA
This sequence comes from Manihot esculenta, assembly GCF_001659605.2. Taxonomy (NCBI): domain Eukaryota; kingdom Viridiplantae; phylum Streptophyta; class Magnoliopsida; order Malpighiales; family Euphorbiaceae; genus Manihot; species Manihot esculenta. The sequence goes on from NC_035172.2 coordinate 35,270,391, forward strand.
GACTCGACAGGCTAATCTACCAGCAAAATGACCACGCCGGTAAAAATGAGAATATTCAAATTGCAAAACAGTCAGGTGGAAACCAAAGCGTGCAATCTAGCAACATTCCAACGAATCACACAAAATTCCTAATTTACCATCTCCAATTCCATCAGATATATAAACTTAAGCATAATATTTGACATCAATTTTAAAAACCTTACTCACAATCATCATCTCATCTAAAACAAACAGATCTAACAGAACAATTCATCAAGCGTCACAAAAATAGTATAATAATCAAAACAATCCAAAATACTTTAATAAATGAAGAAAATAACTCACAGAAGCGTAGTCAGGATGATTGGCAGTCATGGCCGCAGCAGTCTCAGCAGCCAATTCATCGAGCTGACTGGTGGTAACGCCCTTGTAAACACCAGCGCACACTTTCTGGGACACCAACACAGGGTCACAGTGCTCCATGCTCAGACCATAGCTGAGCTTTTTCAATCTGGCAGTAATCTTATCGAAGTGCACCGCTTCTTGCTTTCCATCTCTCTTCACCACATACATTTTCTCTTCACTTTTTTCGTCTCCCCTCTCAGACGACTTTTATCAAACAGGTTTTAGCCGCAAAGGGAGCCGAGAGAAGGAGGGCTTTATATAGAGTGCGTGAGAAGTTTTTTAAATTTTAGGAATTGCTAGGGTTTAGTAATTTGTCCTATTTTAAGCGGGGATTTGAAATTTTGGCGCCAAAATACATAGGGAGCGTGTTTGCTTTTCCTTTTCAATCGAGTGTGGTAGCGATGGGGTGGTGGCGGAGGATGAGGAGGATTGTGCGGAGGATAAGGAAGAGCTGGCTATGAGCTGTGAGTGTGGGTGGGGTCCGCTGCTCACTCCTTTTTAAAAAGTGAAATTTAAGTTTTGATTCCGTGGATTTTGAGGGACAAAGGGTGAGCAAAGAAAGAGCGAACGTTTGGCGCCATCCTTTTGGCGCGGTTTGAAGTGGGTATATTAGGGATCGGTGTGGGGACCTTGTTGTGATTAATACTAAACCAATGCCAGCTCCAGTCACTGGTTTAATATTTTCATTCCATTGAATGATAAATATTTATTATATTTAAACTTTATTTTTTATTTTTAATATTTTGATCACTTAAAAAATTAATTAATAAAAAATATTTTATTAACTAAAGAGAAAATTAAATCGGAATATGATTTTTTTCATTTTAAAATATAAAGTTGTTTTTTTTATTTTAAAAATTTTATTAAAACTTTTATATATAAATTTATTATTGTATTTTATTTTTAAAATTAAAATTAAACAAGTAAAATTTAAGCTATTTTATTTAAAATATTTTTTAGATATAAATTTTTTCGATAGAGGCTAATTATTATTTTTTTATTTAATAATTAATTATTATATTATTTAACCAATAGACAGAGAATGTTAAATTGTCACTTAAAATAAAGTGAATGTGGCTATCACTTCTCTCAATACTAATGCTTTTCCTTTACTTCAATTAGAAAATTTATTTATTAATATGAAATAGCATCACAAGGATCAAGCCCAACGAAACAAATCTACATATCAAATCAATATAATATAAATGTTTGATTTAAAAGTTTATAATTAAAAATTAAATAAGCCGTGTGTATATATTATAAAACTAAATAGATATACACTTATTTTATTTTAATTTGACAATTGTATTTTATTATACTTAATTACAGTAGAAAAATATATTATTAATTATATTATTTTTTAAATTTTTTAATAATATAATAATATGTAATATTTAGTATATAATATTACATATAAGAAACAAATATAATAATATGTAATACACGATTAATTAAAAACTAGTCATTTAACAATTTTGTCAATAATTTATTTATTAGTATTCCTTTATATTTTATTAAGAAAACTAATGAAAAATAATTTAAACAAACTTTTCGGATTTCAGCATTTTTTTTTCTATAATTAGAAAATATTCACTACCCATCAAAGAATATATATAATATATATAAGATTAAAAAAAATCTTATTCTGGAATATTAGAAGTTTTAAAAAAAATCGACAAATATATATAATATATATAAGATTAATGAATTACAAGTATTTTTGGTTTGGGATTCCACAATCAATGAATGCTTAGCCCCACATGCCACCTCATTTTAATACCACCATGGCCACCGCTTCACGCCGCTGCCGCCTCCTTCCACCACCTCACTTAAAACGTCACTAGATTCACCACTCGTATGACCATTGTCCATATAATGAATGAGGTGGATTATGCTCATTTATATTGTAAAAATACGTTTCTCTCGTAAATGTATTTACGATATTAAAAAATCAATAGAAAATAATATTTTAAAAGAAAAAAAATTATTTTTCTAAAATTCAAATTTTTTATTAATAAAAATTCAACACTTTAAATGTAGATCTTATTGATATCATTTGTTTTTTTTTCCCTAACAATCTAAGACTCTTAAGTATCTAACCACATAGTGAAAGTTAATATTTTATAAAAATAATTTCATTGAAAATATCTTTTATGTGAGGATCAGCCTCAGGGTGTGGGACTTGCATCGGTAAAATTATCGCAAATCGAATCGAATATAGTTTATATAAAATTATTAAATAATTTGAATTAATCATTTTTTATCCAGTAAAAAATGAATTCGAAAGTTATTTGAGTCTGTTTGGATCCGACTGTTTTAATTGGTATTAGAGTCACTCTGGATCATATAAATTATGCGAAACTAGTGAATCTGCGAGAAAAGGATTGCCCATAAGAGACGAGGTGGAGCCGGCCAAGATACTAGCGAACCACAATTGTAATACCCGGCTAGACTCCGGTATCGGAATCCCTACCGTCCGGTGGGACCTCGGATGTCGGAAACCTCTAGAAGGGTAAAACCATGATTTTATGAAATGTTTTCATGTATTTCATGTTTTTAAATAAGAATTAAATGAGTTTTTGCATGAAAAATCTTTGGAGGAAAACCCAGGTTCGGCCGCCGAACTTTGAGGTTCGGCCGCCGAACATGCATGCTTTCGGAGGGACTTTAGGCGCCCGAAAGTTTTGAGTGAGGGAAATGCAGGTTCGGCCGCCGAACTCCAAGTTCGGCCGCCGAACCTTGCATGCATGCGGAGGCACCTTCGGCCCCCGAACGTGGCCTGGCCAGCCACTATAAAAGGGACCCTTAGCCGAAATGGGCGAGGTTTTCTCCCATTTTCGGCCACAACAAGCTTCCGATCTCCCTCTCCTCAAATCTTGTGTTCTTTCACTAGATCTCCTCCATCTTTCTTGAGTTTTAAACCCACATTGCAAGTTTTAAGCTTTAAAGGCAAGTTTTGGAGCTTTGGAAACTCAGGAGCTCTCGTGCTTGGATCTCCGAGTTGAGTCGTCTCTTTCTCGATCTTCAAGAGGTAAGAGCCGATCTTAAGCTCAATGTATGTTTTAAATGAGTTTCATGAAGTTTTAAGGGGTAGAGAAGCATGTTAGAGTTAGTTGAGCATATGTTAGGTTTATGTGATTTTTGAACAATGTGGCTTGCTTGATGTGTGTTTAAAGTGTTGTAGATGGGGTATGTGTTTGTTTGAGGCCCCTAGGACTGGTATGATGTGTATGCATGAGTAGAATCAAGTTTATGCAGGTTTTGAGACGTTTTGGAGGCTGTGGACACAAGGGAGCCAAGTTTCTGCCCTTCGGCAGAAACTCAGGTTCGGCCGCCGAAGTGACTTTCGGCCGCCGAACCCCCTTGTGGAGGCAGTTTCGGCTGCCGAAGCCTGCCCCCGAAACTCAAGGTTCGTCTCTGTCTGGGAGGTTCGGCCGCCGAAAGTGCCGCCGAACCTGCATGACTTTCGGCTGCAGAGGGACTTTCGGCCGCCGAACCTGCCGCCGAAAGTGCCCTGTTCAGCCATTTCTTGCATGTTTTCATGTGATGTTTTCAGGATGTTTTTAGGGGGTTTTTGGGGAGCTTTTCAGAGTCACGTTCATGTATGTTTGGTGCCTCATTTGAGTCCACCTGTGTAGGTTCGGACCCGAGGAACCGAGACCCCCGGTTGTGAGATAGTTGTTCAGAGTTCGTTGTCAAAGCTTCAGGTACCAGGTGAGTGGAACAACCTCTTAAGCTTTAAAGTGAATGAATAAATAAATAAATGAATGAATCATAAAGCATTGCCCATGCATCATTATGCCATGCAATAGTAGGTTGCTTGCATTAGAATGCACGAATATGTTGCATTGCATATTTTGTTGTTGATGTGGATGAACATTGAATGATCCATTAGCCCTCGTATGACATGATAGCCTATGTGAGTCCAGGTGTGCCTGCTACGGCTCTACGCCCCTGGCACTATGATTGATGATGGAAGTCCGGGTGTGCCTGCTACGGCTCTACGCCCCCGGCATGTATAAATAAGAAGGATAGGGGCTTAATGGTGACAAGTTCATCCTTGTTGTGAAATGTTTGTGTTATGACGCATACATGAAAGCATGAATAAGATAAAGAAAGAAAATAAAAGTTATTTGATAATAAATAAAATGAATAATAATGTACCTAAAAATGGAGGAATTAAAACAAATGTTTTTAGTTTCTGCTCACTGGGCTTTTAGCTCACCCCACTCCCATTATCCCTAGAGTTGCAGGTACAGGAGAGATCAAGAAGTCGGCTAGAGTGAAGTCAAGTCTTATGTATGTAATAGCTAGAGTATGTGGACATGACATATGATAAGAATGTAATGTAAAGTTTGAACAGTTATGTTATGTAACTATGTTATTGAGGATAGAGTTGTGCTTGACCATAGTATGTGTTAATCCCTTGGTATGTACATGATCTTTTTTTATGATGTATATGTGAACCAACTCAACACAGATTATATATTGCCATTGAGGCTTTGATGAAATCCCACAGAGGGACTAATGTTTATGTATATGATGAATACAGTGCATGCACAGGTTGAGTTTGGTGTATGAAGGAAAAGAAAAGTTTTTATTCTTATGTATGTTTGTTGATCATGTATGGGATTAAACAGGTACACAGGATGTATGTAGGCTTGCTACGGGTCCCGGCGGCCTTAAGCCGATCTGGATCCTAGCGCCGGTAACGGGTCGGATTTCCGGGTCGTTACAGAGTGGTATCAGAGCCCTAGGTTCATATGATCGGACCTAAAGTGTCGGGCTCATAGATGTTCTAGAAGGTCAAGCACACTAGGAAAATCATGTCCACTAGGATAGGATGTAGAGTCCTGTCTATATGATGATATGATATGCCATGATGATATACATGTGCATAAATGCTATGATGTGATGCTATGTATGTGATGAGGGTTCATGTGTTTCCACATGAACCATATGATGCTAATGATTGTTTGTACTATGTGCTGTTTTTTTCAGAAGATAGAATGAGAGGAACTCGTCGATCTGCACGATTGACTGGAGTGCCACCTCAGGACGAGGGCACTGATGCCCGTCCTTCAGCTTTGCCTAGGGCAATGTCCAGTAGGTCCAACAGAGACAGAGTAGCTAGAGACCCTAGAAGGTCTTTAGATCTGGGAAGAAGCAGATCAGTAAGGGGAACAGTGCAGGGAGGAATGTCTGAGGATATGGAAGTAGACCAGAGGAGGGATGGCAGTCTCGGTGTGAGCATGCCGGAAGAGGGCATGGGAGAATCAGAAGGAGGCACTCAGGCCTCGAGTTATGTCCAGCCACATCACTACCCACCCTATTCACACCATCCAGGGTATTCGATGGGAGGTACATCGGATTACCCCAGTTTTAGCCCTTATCCTCCACATATGCCATACCCACCTTACTACCCACCATACTCTCAGTACCCCATGTACCCACCTCCACCTCCCTTTACCAGTACAGCAAACCCTACCCCAGGGGATGTTGTACCTCCACCACCACCAGTATCTACTGTCCCGGAAACACAAGTACCCAAACCTACCTCATCTGGAGGGAGCAAGGTCAAGATGACCGATTATATGAAGCTGGGTGCTCCCCAGTTTGAGACTGGTGATGATCCGTTCGTGTATTTGGAGCGGGTCAAGGCAATTACAGATGAGATAGGGGCTGATGACAGTAGAGCCATTCAGATGGCCGGGTTCACGTTTAAGTGCAAGAAGGCACGGGAGTGGTTCAAGAACTATGTGAACCCGAGAGTGGACAACATGAATTGGGAGGAGTTTGCAAACGAGTTTGCAGGTTGGGCTTTCCCTGATAGTTCAAGGGAATTGAAGATGATAGAATTCGAGCAGTTGAGGCAAACTGATGACATGAGTATAGACGAGTACACAGACAGGTTCCTGGAGTTGTTGCCATATGCTGGGCTGAATTTGGACACAGATCAAAAGAAGTCAAGGAGATATATTATGAGGCTGCACTCCAGGTATTCCTCTTTGGTACAGTCAGCAGAGAGAGAGAGTTTCCATGCCATAGTGGATATGGCTAGGAGAATGGAGGCTAGTGCTATCGTTGAGGGGAAGGTAAAACAGTCAGTGGCACAGTCTTCTGGTTCCAAGACCCCAGGTGGGGAAAGGGTAGACTCTTCTTCTCTAAGTGCAGCAGTTGCAGGCAGTAAGAAGTGGGACAGAGGCCACAGAAAATCTAAGAAGAATAAGTTCTGGAACAAGATCAAGTCAGGTCTGGGTTTAGGCAGTGGCTCAAGCTCTGGCGCAGAGATTACAGCATGTATGAGATGTGGGAGACCACACAAGGGAGTATGTCTGGCAGGGACAAACACATGTTTCAGATGCGGACAGGCGGGTCATTTGGCTCGAGACTGTCCTAGAGGAGCCTTTACAGCACCGTCTCAGCAGACAACCTCCGGCAGTGTGGTGCAGCCAGTAGCTCCAGCCGCAACACAGGCCAGTGGCAGAGGCAGAGAGAGAGGGTCAGCCTCTTCATCAGCAGGATACAGAGGTGAAGGTCCATCAGCTCCGGCACGGATCTTCACTATGACTCAGCAGGAGGCCAACACATCCAACACCGTGGTGGCAGGTAATCTCATCATTGGTTGTTCTGATGTGTATGCCTTAATGGACCCGGGTGCATCTCATTCTTTTATTGCTCCGAGAGTCGTGGAGAGGGTAGGATTGATGGTCTCTGGGTTAGAGTGTCCCCTATGGGTCAGTGGACCCAAGTGTGACCCGTCAGTGGCAGAGGCAGTCTGCCAATGTAGTCCAGTTTTCATAGAGGGAAGATGCCTTTCCGCCGACCTTGTGGTTCTAGATTTGACAGATTTTGACGTCATTCTAGGGATGGATTGGTTATCGACCCATGGTGCTACCTTGGACTGTAGAGACAAGGTAGTCAGATTCAGAGATCAGGATGGGTCAGAGGTCGTCTTCAGAGGAGACAAGGGGGGTACACCTAGAGGTCTGATCTCAGCTCTTCAGGCTCGTAGGTTGCTTAGGAGGGGATGTCAGGGGTTTCTAGCTCATGTGAGGGAGTTAGATAGTCATGTCAGAGAGCCCGCCTCGGTGCCTGTGGTGAGTGAGTTCTTAGATGTTTTCCCAGACGAGCTTCCAGGACTACCACCTGCAAGGGAGATAGAGTTTGAAATAGAGCTGATGCCTGGAACTAGGCCTATCTCTATCCCTCCCTACAGGATGGCGCCAGCAGAGTTGAAAGAGCTAAAGGAACAGTTGCAAGAACTGGTGGACAAGGGTTTCATCCGACCGAGTACCTCACCTTGGGGTGCTCCAGTGCTCTTTGTAAAGAAAAAGGATGGATCCCTTAGGCTTTGTATCGACTACAGACAGTTGAACAAAGCCACCATCAAGAACAAGTACCCTTTGCCGAGGATCGACGATCTATTCGACCAGCTAGCAGGAGCAGGTTGTTTCTCCAAAATAGATCTGAGATCAGGGTACCATCAGTTGAGGATAAGGAATGAAGATGTACCGAAGACAGCTTTCAGGACCAGGTATGGGCACTATGAGTTCCTTGTGATGCCGTTTGGGTTGACCAACGCCCCTGCAGCATTCATGGACCTCATGAACAGAGTATTCAGTCAGTATCTGGATCACTTCGTTATTGTCTTCATAGACGATATCTTAGTGTATTCCAGAAATGCAGAGGAGCATGCCCATCACCTGAGGATAGTTTTGCAGACCTTGAGAGAGCATGGCTTGTATGCCAAGTTCTCCAAGTGTGAGTTTTGGCTTAGGAGCATTTCATTCTTGGGGCACATTGTGTCAGAACAGGGTATTGAAGTAGACCCCAAGAAGGTAGAGGCTGTAGCTAACTGGCCTAGACCCACCACAGTGACCGAGATCAAGAGTTTTCTGGGTTTAGCAGGTTACTACAGGAGGTTCGTTCAGGACTTCTCAAAGATTGCTGCTCCTATGACCAAATTGACAAAGAAGAATCAGAAGTTCATATGGACCGACCAGTGTGAGGAAAGCTTTGAGGAGCTTAAGAGGAGGTTGACTTCAGCGCCGGTGTTAGCTCTGCCAAAAGGTGATGACGACTTCTCAGTATATTGTGATGCGTCCCGTGTGGGACTGGGTTGTGTGCTAATGCAAAATGAGAAGGTGATCGCTTATGCTTCTAGACAGCTGAAGAAGCATGAGCTGAATTACCCCACACATGACCTAGAGATGGCAGCAGTGATCTTTGCACTCAAGATGTGGAGGCATTACCTTTATGGGGTAAAGTGTGAGATCTTCACAGATCATAAGAGCCTGCAGTACATCCTGAGTCAGAGAGAACTGAACTTGAGGCAGAGGAGATGGGTAGAGCTGTTGAGTGACTATGATTGCAAGATTCAGTACCATCCGGGTAAGGCGAATGTTGTGGCAGACGCCCTAAGCCGGAAATCACTCGGCAGTCTATCCCACATTTCAGCAGAGAGGAGGCCGGTGGTGAAGGAGTTCCACAGACTTATGAGTGAGGGATTACAGTTGGAGTTGTCTGGCACAGGTGCTTTGATTGCACAGATGAAGGTAACACCAGTGTTTCTGGAGCAGGTGGCTCAGAAACAGCATGAGGACCCAGAGTTAGTGAAGATTGCCAGGACTGTTCAGTCAGGCAAAGATAGTGAGTTCAGATTTGATGATAAGGGGATCCTCCGCTACAGGAACAGACTATGTGTGCCAGATGACATTGGTCTGAAGGGAGATATTATGGGGGAAGCCCATAATACCAGGTATAGTGTTCACCCTGGAGCCACCAAGATGTATCAGGATCTGAAGAGAGTGTATTGGTGGCCAGCTATGAAGAAGGACGTGGCACTGTTCGTGTCAGCCTGCGATGTGTGTCAGAGGGTGAAACTAGAGCATCAGAAGCCGGCTGGAATGCTTAACCCGCTACCTATTCCAGAATGGAAATGGGAGAACATAGCTATGGACTTCGTAGTGGGGTTACCGGCAACATCCAACAGACTAGACTCCATATGGGTGATTGTGGACAGACTCACCAAATCTGCTCACTTCATTCCAGTTAGGAGCAACTACTCTGTGGATAAGTTAGCGCAGGTTTATGTGGATGAAGTCGTCAGACTACATGGGGTCCCGGTATCTATAGTGTCAGATAGAGGGCCCCAGTTCACCTCCAGGTTTTGGCGGAGTCTGCAGAGTGCTATGGGTACCAGGTTAGATTTCAGTACTGCCTTCCACCCCCAGACCGATGGACAGTCAGAGAGGACCATCCAGACCGTAGAAGATATGCTCAGAATGTGCGTGCTAGATTTTGGCGGTTCTTGGAAGCAACATCTACCTTTGGTGGAGTTTGCCTACAATAACAGCTATCATGCTAGCATAGGGATGGCTCCATATGAAGCTTTATATGGGAGGAAGTGCAGGTCACCCGTTTGCTGGGAAGAGGTAGGAGAGAGGTCCTTAGCAGGGCCTGAGCTTGTAGAGATTACCAGCAGGGTGGTGCCCATGATCAGAGAAAGGATAAAGACTGCCACCAGCAGGCAGAAAAGTTATGCAGACATCCGCAGGAAACAGGTAGAGTTTCAGGAGGGGGATCTAGTATTGCTCAAGGTGTCTCCGATGAAAGGGGTGGTTCGGTTTGGTAAGAAGGGTAAGCTAGCTCCGCGGTACATTGGACCCTTTGAAGTCCTGCAAAGGATTGGGAATGTATCGTACAAGCTGGACTTGCCTGCTTCTATGGAGAGAATCCATCCGGTTTTCCATGTTTCCATGTTGAGGAAGTTCGTGTCAGATCCGGGCAAGGTTCTTAGTGAGCCTGATATGGAGATCCATGAGGATCTCACCTATGTAGAACAGCCAGTGCGGATCCTAGACACTCAGATCAGAAAGTTGAGGAACAAGGAAATCCCGATGGTAAAGGTCCTTTGGAACCACCACAACTTAGAGGAATGCACATGGGAGACACGGGAGTCCATGCTCCAGCAGTACCCCCATCTGTTTTGAGGTGAGTGTTAGTTGTTCTATGTGTTGCATGTATGATATGTTGTATGTTATGATTGATGCCATGCTTTATATGTTAGTTGAGGAACATTCGGGGACGAATGTTCTTAAGGGGGGGAGAATGTAATACCCGGCTAGACTCCGGTATCGGAATCCCTACCGTCCGGTGGGACCTCGGATGTCGGAAACCTCTAGAAGGGTAAAACCATGATTTTATGAAATGTTTTCATGTATTTCATGTTTTTAAATAAGAATTAAATGAGTTTTTGCATGAAAAATCTTTGGAGGAAAACCCAGGTTCGGCCGCCGAACTTTGAGGTTCGGCCGCCGAACATGCATGCTTTCGGAGGGACTTTAGGCGCCCGAAAGTTTTGAGTGAGGGAAATGCAGGTTCGGCCGCCGAACTCCAAGTTCGGCCGCCGAACCTTGCATGCATGCGGAGGCACCTTCGGCCCCCGAACGTGGCCTGGCCAGCCACTATAAAAGGGACCCTTAGCCGAAATGGGCGAGGTTTTCTCCCATTTTCGGCCACAACAAGCTTCCGATCTCCCTCTCCTCAAATCTTGTGTTCTTTCACTAGATCTCCTCCATCTTTCTTGAGTTTTAAACCCACATTGCAAGTTTTAAGCTTTAAAGGCAAGTTTTGGAGCTTTGGAAACTCAGGAGCTCTCGTGCTTGGATCTCCGAGTTGAGTCGTCTCTTTCTCGATCTTCAAGAGGTAAGAGCCGATCTTAAGCTCAATGTATGTTTTAAATGAGTTTCATGAAGTTTTAAGGGGTAGAGAAGCATGTTAGAGTTAGTTGAGCATATGTTAGGTTTATGTGATTTTTGAACAATGTGGCTTGCTTGATGTGTGTTTAAAGTGTTGTAGATGGGGTATGTGTTTGTTTGAGGCCCCTAGGACTGGTATGATGTGTATGCATGAGTAGAATCAAGTTTATGCAGGTTTTGAGACGTTTTGGAGGCTGTGGACACAAGGGAGCCAAGTTTCTGCCCTTCGGCAGAAACTCAGGTTCGGCCGCCGAAGTGACTTTCGGCCGCCGAACCCCCTTGTGGAGGCAGTTTCGGCTGCCGAAGCCTGCCCCCGAAACTCAAGGTTCGTCTCTGTCTGGGAGGTTCGGCCGCCGAAAGTGCCGCCGAACCTGCATGACTTTCGGCTGCAGAGGGACTTTCGGCCGCCGAACCTGCCGCCGAAAGTGCCCTGTTCAGCCATTTCTTGCATGTTTTCATGTGATGTTTTCAGGATGTTTTTAGGGGGTTTTTGGGGAGCTTTTCAGAGTCACGTTCATGTATGTTTGGTGCCTCATTTGAGTCCACCTGTGTAGGTTCGGACCCGAGGAACCGAGACCCCCGGTTGTGAGATAGTTGTTCAGAGTTCGTTGTCAAAGCTTCAGGTACCAGGTGAGTGGAACAACCTCTTAAGCTTTAAAGTGAATGAATAAATAAATAAATGAATGAATCATAAAGCATTGCCCATGCATCATTATGCCATGCAATAGTAGGTTGCTTGCATTAGAATGCACGAATATGTTGCATTGCATATTTTGTTGTTGATGTGGATGAACATTGAATGATCCATTAGCCCTCGTATGACATGATAGCCTATGTGAGTCCAGGTGTGCCTGCTACGGCTCTACGCCCCTGGCACTATGATTGATGATGGAAGTCCGGGTGTGCCTGCTACGGCTCTACGCCCCCGGCATGTATAAATAAGAAGGATAGGGGCTTAATGGTGACAAGTTCATCCTTGTTGTGAAATGTTTGTGTTATGACGCATACATGAAAGCATGAATAAGATAAAGAAAGAAAATAAAAGTTATTTGATAATAAATAAAATGAATAATAATGTACCTAAAAATGGAGGAATTAAAACAAATGTTTTTAGTTTCTGCTCACTGGGCTTTTAGCTCACCCCACTCCCATTATCCCTAGAGTTGCAGGTACAGGAGAGATCAAGAAGTCGGCTAGAGTGAAGTCAAGTCTTATGTATGTAATAGCTAGAGTATGTGGACATGACATATGATAAGAATGTAATGTAAAGTTTGAACAGTTATGTTATGTAACTATGTTATTGAGGATAGAGTTGTGCTTGACCATAGTATGTGTTAATCCCTTGGTATGTACATGATCTTTTTTTTATGATGTATATGTGAACCAACTCAACACAGATTATATATTGCCATTGAGGCTTTGATGAAATCCCACAGAGGGACTAATGTTTATGTATATGATGAATACAGTGCATGCACAGGTTGAGTTTGGTGTATGAAGGAAAAGAAAAGTTTTTATTCTTATGTATGTTTGTTGATCATGTATGGGATTAAACAGGTACACAGGATGTATGTAGGCTTGCTACGGGTCCCGGCGGCCTTAAGCCGATCTGGATCCTAGCGCCGGTAACGGGTCGGATTTCCGGGTCGTTACAACAATACTCGAGAGTCCGATTCTAATTAGTAATTATATCCACATCGGCAAAATTACAGCAAATCGAATCGAATATAATAGTTAGCACGAAACTATTAAATAATTTGGATTAGTCATTTTGAGTCAAGTGGTAAGTGAGTTCAAAAATTATTTGGGTTAGTTTGTGATAAGTCTCGGAGGACTAATCGAATGGTTGTTCCAAATAGGAAGTATTTGGATTAATTATTTTGTTTTGAGTTGACTATTGCTGCTAAATAAAGTATTGATGCTGCTGAATATTTTTGCTGGTTTTTTCTTTTTTTTTTTTGAATAATTCTTTATAAGAACAAGTCATAGTTGATATCTTAACTGACTTGCATATTTTTAGCTATTTTTGGGGAATACTCTCTGTTAGTGGCCTGTGTATAAGATTGAGTTGTTAAAGTTCTACGGTTATTTAAGAAAGCTTGTATAGCAGCTATGATCATCAATGAAAATTACTCAAATTATTCTCAATTTAATTCTTTTCTTTTACAAGCTTTGACTGGGACCTATCAGTGGTATCAGAGCTTACTAACCTTCTCTGTTTCCTTTCTTTTCTCTTTTCTTATGGCAACCAACATAGAACGTATTGAAAATCTCGAAGCTGCAGTTGGACAGCTTCAAAACACTGTTGGACAGCTACAAGGTTCTGTTAGCCAAATGGATCATGGAATTAATAGTAAGTTACAACAGATTGAGGCAGCTATTTCAAAGTTCTCTGAGATGTCTTTCTCTAACAAAGACGGATCCAGCAGCGTCGGAGATCGAAGTCAAAATCGATTTGGCCGAAAGGATTCAAGAGAGGGAGGAAAGCCTATTTTTGCTTCCAAACTCGTAAAGATTGAATTCCATAAATTTTCAGGCGATGACCCAACTGAGTGGATGACTAGAGTGGAGCAATTCTTCGATTACCAAAAAACAGATACCTCTGAAAAGGTGTATTTGACTTCTTACCACCTCCAGGGTGAAGCAAATCAATGGTGGAGATGACTCAAGCGTTCATACGAAGAAGAAGGCAAGGAAGTATCTTGGGACACATTTGTCGAAGAATTATGGTCTTGTTTTGGACCAACCGAATGCGAAGACTTTGATGAGTCCCTTTCCAAAATTCGATAAACGGGCCCTCTACGAGACTATCAACGGGGATTTGAATGGCTGGGGAACAAAGTGAAGGGGTGGACCTAGAAAGCCCTAGTGGGAACCTTTATGGGCGGCCTTAAAATAGAGATATCAGATGGAATTAGAATGTTCACACCCAAGACGCTTAAGGAAGCCATTAATTATGCTCGAATGCGGGATGAACAACTCTAGAGGCAGAAGAAAGCCATTCGAACATTTACCCCACCCAACTCGCTATCGCCAACAAAGGAAACGACTGCAACTCCGGTAAAACGCCTTTCATGGGAAGAAATGCAAAAACGCAGGGCTGCTGGGCTTTGGTTCAACTGTGATGCAAAATTCACTCCTGGACATAGGTGTGTCAAACCTCAATTGCTTTTGTTAGATGGCGGCACTGAGGATGAGGATGAAGATGAGCCAGAAATATCCCTCCATGCTTTAACTCACAAACCATGAGAGTTCTGGTCAAAATCGGATCCACAAAGATGATTGTCCTCATTGATAGTGGCTCAACTCACAACTTCATCAATGGCAAGATGGCAGAATCCCTCAGATTACCGGCAACGGCGGTTAAGCCAAATAAGGTGAAAGTCGCCAATGGGGGATACTTACAGTGCAGTGGAAAGTTTGAGGATGTGAATCTCCTAGTTCAAGGTATACCCTTTACTATTACATTATATTCTTTACCTATAATGGGTTTGGATATGGTGTTAGGAATCCAGTGGCTCCAACAATTGGGGGATGTGAATTGCAATTGGAAAAACTTAACTATGAAATTCCATTGGAATGGACATCTCCAATTTCTTAAAGGAAATAACAGCCAACTCATTCAACCATATTCCACCAAGAAGATGGAGAAAGAGTTAAGACATGGGGATCTATATTTGCAATCTGCTTCCAAATGCAATAAGAAGTACTTCCAAATGGAATTCATCCAGATATGCAACAATTATTCCATTAGTATTCTGATATTTATCAACATCCGATTGAGCTGCCTCCGGATAGGGAAATTAATCATCGCATCCTATTAAAGGAAGGGACAAATCCTGTTAACGTTCGTCCCTACAGGTACGCATATTTTCAAAAAGCCGAAATTGAAAAGCAAGTTCATGACATGTTAAAATTGGGGCTTATTCGAACTAGCACAAGTCCTTTTTCTTCTCCTGTTTTACTTGTTAAGAAAAAAGACGGGTCTTGGCGATTCTGTACATATTATAGAACCCTAAATGCTGTAACTGTAACGACCCGAAAATCGGACCGCTACCGGCGCTAGGATCCAGATCGGCTTAAGGCCGCCGGGACCCGTAGCAAGCCTGACATGTAATCTGTAAACCTGTTTAATCCTATACATGATCAACAATATACATAAAAATTTAAAACTTTTCTTTCATACATTCTATCATACACCAAACTCAACCTGTGCATGCACTGAACATATACATAATCATAAACTTGACCCCTCTGTGGGATCTCATCAATGCCCCCAATGGGTGGCATAACAAGAGTTGAGTTGGCTAAACATGGACATCAATAACATTAAGATCATGTTTCAAAAGGGATTACATTAAACTATGGTCAAGCACACTTATAATCTCAATATCCTTACATTACATATCTATACATCATTATACAACCTGTCATGTCCACTATCTAACTATTACATACATAAAACTTCATTACTCTTCTTGACTTCTCTGTCTAACCCGTACCTGCAAACCTGGGGAATTTGGGAGAGGGGTGAGCTACTAGAGCCCAGTGAGCAGAATCATAAAGCATTTAAAACACATGCTATCATGGAATGCATCACATCACAACTAATCATATCAAGGATGAACTTGTCACCATTTAGCCCTCTACATATTCCAATCATGCCAGGGGCGTAGTGCAGGCCACACTTGGTCTTTCTCTTATACATAATATAACATAACATACATAATCCATAGTGCCGGGGGCGTAGTGCAGGCCACATCCGGTCTTTCTCTTACATAGTGCCAGGGGCGTAGTGCAGGCCACACCTGGACTTCCATACCATATCATCATATCATAACATATGAGGGCTAATGGATCATTCAACATTCATCCACATCATCAACATATTATGCAATGCAACATATTCGTGATTTCTAATGCAAGCATCCTAGAATATCACATGGCATCCGTGATGCATGAACATGCTCAAAACTGATTTATTTATTTATTTAAAACCATAAGAGTCATTCCACTCACCTCAGGCTAGCTCTGACACTGACTGAAGCAGCTGACTCACTGCTGGGGTCCTCGGTTTCTCGGTGTAATACCCGGCTAAACCCGGCATCGGAATTCTTACCGTCCGGTGGGATTCAAGGATGTCAGAGGTTTCCTGAGGAGAGAGTGAAGGTTTTCTAAAATGTTTTAAAGTATTTTCACGGTTTGATTAGGAAATAGTTGAGTTTTCGGGAGAAATGGCCAAAGGAGTTTCTGTCATGTTCGGCCCCCGAATGTTACGTTCGGCCGCCGAAAGTGCCCAATGTTCGGCCCCCGAAGTTTATGTTCGGCCCCCGAAAGTTGCATGGTTTTGCATGCAGTTTCGGCAGCCGAAGCTGGGGTGGTCGGCTAAGCTGTGCATGCGCCTCGGTCCGTGGTTTGGCCAGCTGTTGCCTCCAGATCATGGCTAGAGGGTTATGCCACGTCTCCCATGACTCATCTATACACTTTTAATCACTCATGCACAGGTTTGAGGGTGGTAAAGTGTTCAGAACGTTTTGAAACAAAAGAAGAGAGTTTTGGGGTTTTGGTGAAAGGAAAGAGGTGTTGGTGCATAGTTTGGTGTTTAGGTTGTCCAGCTTCTGATTTCAGGAGGTAAGGGAAGTCTTTATACTTGTTTTAATGATTTCTAATAGCTGTTAAAGTGGGTAAGGGTAGAGTGGCATGTTTAGGTTTTAAAGTTGAGTTTTTGATGTTTTAATGGTGTAAGCATGATTATGTGTTATAGTTGCTGTTTTGTTGGGGTTAGTAGGTAGTTTTGGACCCCTTTGAGCATATACCAGAGTATATGCAAGTTGAGGAGTTGTGTATGCAGGATTGTGTAGAGTTGGTGCTTGGCAGGAGATGGTTGTGCGTGAAGCTGAGTTCTGGATGAACTCAGGTTCGGCCGCCGAAGGGAGGATTCGGCCGCCGAACCCCTTGTGACGGCAGTTTCGACTGCCTAAGGTTGCCTCCGAAAGAATGGACTTTCGGATCTGTCCAGCACATTCGGCCGCCGAAGGTGCCGCCGAAGGTGTCCTGCCTAGTTTTTCCTATGCATACTTTATGCGATTGTTTTATGAGCTTTTAGAGGGGTTTTGGGGAGTTGTTTAAGAATTGATAAGAGTTTGTTTGACACCTCATTCGAGTCCCTTTGTGTAGGAGTGGACCCGACAGTTCAGGGAGGTCGTCAGGATTAGCAGTTGCAGAGTCAGTCAGGTTTCTGCTTGAAGAGCAGAGGTGAGTAGAACTAAACTTAATCTTTTATTAAAGAAACATAATGCTTTAGCATAGTTCATGCATCATGAATGCTATGATATGTATTAGGGTGATTGCATTAGAATCACGAATGTGAAGCATTGCATATTATGTGATCAGAGATTAGGTGGACCCAGGCGACTCCAATAGCCTAAGCTTCGGCTCCTGTCATTGTGTCAGGTCAGTTGGGCAATTACTTGTTGGAATGCCCTGTGTAGCTCCTTTGGGGGGGCCAGTGTTGACAGAGGGTATTTTTGGGGTCATGTCTACCTTAGTGGGGATTGGACCAAGGCGACTTCAATAGCCCGTCGAGGGAGTTTTGGGGTCATGTCTAATCCAAGATATATTGAGATGTTTGTGTTGTGATGCATTTTCATATATAGTGCGTGTGAATGAACTGTTTTCAGTGTTTCTACTCACTGGGCTTTAGAAGCTCATCCCTTTCCCTTAATCCCAGTTTTGCAGGTACAGGGTTAGCTGGGAAGTCAGAAGCATCAGAGTGTTGACTTCAGTATGTTTGTGTATAGCATAGTGTGGACATGATGTATGTAAAAGGATATATGTAAAGTGATGTAATAGTTAGTCAGTGTATTAGAATGTGCTTTTGCCTATTGTCTAGTGTATGTTAATCCCTTGTCTATGCATGTATCCTGTTTTCAGTTTAATGATGAGCAATGAGTCAAACCAGGCTTAATAACATGTTGTGTTTCGAAAACCCAGTGAATTATAACTGTGAGGGAAGACAGGGTTTAATTCCCTTGACCCAAGACCAGTGCGGAGGAAAGACCAGGTTTGATTCCTGTGATCCATAGAGAGGCCAATAGAGAAGATCAGGTTTGATTCCTGTGACTCTATGGTAGCCAAGTTAACTTATGATATGCTGACCCTTACAGAGTGGGTTCTATGCTGCAGAGCGTATAGGGTATGGAGGTTACTTGGTACAGCATCACTGGTGTATTATAGATAGCCAGAGGGCTAGTTCAGATTAGTATATCTAAGCATTTGGTTCATATGATTGGACCTATGGTACAGTGTTTAAAAGGTTAAGTCTGGTAGTTTTAAAGACAAGTTTTAAAAAGTAATAGTCCTGTCGGATCATGTATGGGATTTTAACAGATACACAGAGTTCATAGCAGGCTTACTACGGGTCCCGGCGGCCTTAAGCCGATCTGGATCCTAGTGCCGAGCAGTTTGGGCCGTTACAAAGAGGGTACCGGTTTCCGGGCTGTTACAGATGGTATCAGAGCATAGGGCCTCTAAGTACGGTGTGTGAGCATGTTTGTTCAAGGATTAGAGATCCCACATCGGAAAGAGGTTGCTTCAGTCATAGAAAGGCAAGCACAATAAGTAAAAATCATGTCCACTAGGTTGTTAAGTTTTGTTTTGCATGCTGATATGAAATGCCATGAGTATATGCATGTGCCTTAATGTGATGCTATGTATGCATGTATATGTTTTATGTTCATGTGTTTCATATGAACTCTATGTGTGCTAATGTTTGTTTCTTGTGTTGTTCTTCAGGATAGCTAAGATGAGTGGTGTTAGTCCGCAGATTGATTCAGATCCGTCTGAAGCATCTTTTGATGAAAATAGAGGAGGCATGGATTTAGGAAATAGGAGAGAGTTGGGAAGAGATGTGCAAAGAAAGGATGTAGGATTACAGGTGAATATGGATGACGAGTCTTTAGATGATGCTCAGACCAAGGATACCAAAATGTCAGGTATAGGAGAAAATGATCCTTCCACTTGGAGTACAGCTACCTGGAAAGGAGCAAAGTGGGGGAAAGTTAAAAAGAAAAAGGTTAGGGGTCTTAAAGGGAAAAAGAAAAGAGAATATTGGAATAGGAAAGAACTTAGTTCTGGTGGTGGTGTTGATTCGAGTTCTGGTATTGATAGACCAAAATGTTTGAGGTGTGGAAGATTTCATAAGGGAGTTTGTCTTGTTGGCATGACAGGATGTTATAGATGTGGTCAGGAGGGACATGTGATTCGTGAGTGTCGTACGATGCCCTGGATGATTCAATCCCGGCAGACATTTTCAAGTAGAGATGTTCAGCAGGGGATAGTCCCATCAGATTCAGTGATGCCAGGTATGCTTATGTTTTTAGATTCATAAAGGAAAACAGAATAGCTGAGAGATTAGTGAACAAAAGAAAAGGTAAAAAGAGAGAGGTGCTGTGAAATGTGGTAACCTTGAGTTGTTACTTATCGGTATAGTAAGAATGATCTTATAGAGAGATAGTATCAGAGAAGAGAGTTTAGAGTAAAAAGAAAATGAAAAGAAGAAAGACTACGGTTAGAAAGAGATTAGAATTAGTCTGGGTTTGGGTGGTAGTGAGGCAAGGAAAAGGGTGAGCCTTTTCTTCAGCAGATTCCCGAGAGAGGTTCCATTAGCTTTGGCTTGGGTCATCACCCTGATTCTATAGGAGGCTAACATATCGAATACGGCGACGTTAGGTACGTTTGCTTGTGAGTATTCGGATGTGTATGCTGTTTGTGTTGGACCCCAGTGTTTCGCTTTTCCTGTTGTTGTGAGCTGTTGATAGGATGGGTTTGATGACTTCTGGGCTTAGCGTGTTTTCTTTGGGTCAGTGGACCGGAGTGTGATCCATCTGAGGTAAAGTCAGTCAGTTCAGTTCAGAGGTTATGGTGAGTAGATGCAATCCAGCTGACCTTATGGTTCTAGAAGTGACTGTATGATGTCATTCTAGGGCGGATTGATGCATTACTCACAGTACTACCTGAGTCCACAGAGACAAGGTAGCAACGTTCAGAGCTAAGGATGGATCAGAGGTAGTCCTTTAGTGGGACAGTGTCTAGTGGTGCCTAGAAGTTGATGTCAGTCCATCAGGCTCATGGTTATTCAGGAAAGGTTATCAGAGGGTTGTGAGCAAGTTTGTCAGGACAGGGAATCAGCCTCAGTGCCCTTTACTAGAAGAGAGTTCTAGATGTTTCCCAGAATAGCTGTCGGGTTTACCATCTGTTAGGGAAGTAGAGTTTGGAGTAAGAGTGGTATCTGGACGCGGAACCATTTCTTTCCTTCTACCCTACAGGATGGCACCTGCAGAGAAAGAGAGAGTTCAGAAGAGTCAGAAAAATATAAGAGAGCGTAGTAGATAAAGGGTGTATCTGCCTTAGTACCTCACCCTGGAAGATTCCAGTGTTGTTGTGGAAAATGAAGGATAGACTCTTGAGATTGTGTTATAACTGTTTTCAGGTAACAAGAGCACTACTAAGCAGTTATAGGTATTCCTGGATAGGATTGAATGATCTACTAGCTGTTCTAATTAAAGTTGAGTGGATTTACAAATTGGTATGATCAGAGTACAGATTGGTATCTGTTGAGAGAATTAAAGACTGAGAGTTTCACCAAGAGATTAGTTTAGGTAAGAATGATGATAGCAGAGATTTGAGTATCACCTATTGAGAGTTAGAAAGTGAAAGTTAGAAAAAGATAAAGAGAAAGAGGAGTAAGGATCAGAGTAGCGCAGCGAAAGCTGTGGAATTCAAGAATAGGTTGAGGTCTTGATGGTTTCTTTGTTGTTTTTTAACATTCGAGGACGAATGTTTTTGTAAGGGGGGTAGATTGTAATACCCGGCTAAACCCGGCATCGGAATTCTTACCGTCCGGTGGGATTCAAGGATGTCAGAGGTTTCCTGAGGAGAGAGTGAAGGTTTTCTAAAATGTTTTAAAGTATTTTCACGGTTTGATTAGGAAATAGTTGAGTTTTCGGGAGAAATGGCCAAAGGAGTTTCTGTCATGTTCGGCCCCCGAATGTTACGTTCGGCCGCCGAAAGTGCCCAATGTTCGGCCCCCGAAGTTTATGTTCGGCCCCCGAAAGTTGCATGGTTTTGCATGCAGTTTCGGCAGCCGAAGCTGGGGTGGTCGGCTAAGCTGTGCATGCGCCTCGGTCCGTGGTTTGGCCAGCTGTTGCCTCCAGATCATGGCTAGAGGGTTATGCCACGTCTCCCATGACTCATCTATACACTTTTAATCACTCATGCACAGGTTTGAGGGTGGTAAAGTGTTCAGAACGTTTTGAAACAAAAGAAGAGAGTTTTGGGGTTTTGGTGAAAGGAAAGAGGTGTTGGTGCATAGTTTGGTGTTTAGGTTGTCCAGCTTCTGATTTCAGGAGGTAAGGGAAGTCTTTATACTTGTTTTAATGATTTCTAATAGCTGTTAAAGTGGGTAAGGGTAGAGTGGCATGTTTAGGTTTTAAAGTTGAGTTTTTGATGTTTTAATGGTGTAAGCATGATTATGTGTTATAGTTGCTGTTTTGTTGGGGTTAGTAGGTAGTTTTGGACCCCTTTGAGCATATACCAGAGTATATGCAAGTTGAGGAGTTGTGTATGCAGGATTGTGTAGAGTTGGTGCTTGGCAGGAGATGGTTGTGCGTGAAGCTGAGTTCTGGATGAACTCAGGTTCGGCCGCCGAAGGGAGGATTCGGCCGCCGAACCCCTTGTGACGGTAGTTTCGGCTGCCTAAGGTTGCCTCCGAAAGAATGGACTTTCGGATCTGTCCAGCACATTCGGCCGCCGAAGGTGCCGCCGAAGGTGTCCTGCCTAGTTTTTCCTATGCATACTTTATGCGATTGTTTTATGAGCTTTTAGAGGGGTTTTGGGGAGTTGTTTAAGAATTGATAAGAGTTTGTTTGACACCTCATTCGAGTCCCTTTGTGTAGGAGTGGACCCGACAGTTCAGGGAGGTCGTCAGGATTAGCAGTTGCAGAGTCAGTCAGGTTTCTGCTTGAAGAGCAGAGGTGAGTAGAACTAAACTTAATCTTTTATTAAAGAAACATAATGCTTTAGCATAGTTCATGCATCATGAATGCTATGATATGTATTAGGGTGATTGCATTAGAATCACGAATGTGAAGCATTGCATATTATGTGATCAGAGATTAGGTGGACCCAGGCGACTCCAATAGCCTAAGCTTCGGCTCCTGTCATTGTGTCAGGTCAGTTGGGCAATTACTTGTTGGAATGCCCTGTGTAGCTCCTTTGGGGGGGCCAGTGTTGACAGAGGGTATTTTTGGGGTCATGTCTACCTTAGTGGGGATTGGACCAAGGCGACTTCAATAGCCCGTCGAGGGAGTTTTGGGGTCATGTCTAATCCAAGATATATTGAGATGTTTGTGTTGTGATGCATTTTCATATATAGTGCGTGTGAATGAACTGTTTTCAGTGTTTCTACTCACTGGGCTTTAGAAGCTCATCCCTTTCCCTTAATCCCAGTTTTGCAGGTACAGGGTTAGCTGGGAAGTCAGAAGCATCAGAGTGTTGACTTCAGTATGTTTGTGTATAGCATAGTGTGGACATGATGTATGTAAAAGGATATATGTAAAGTGATGTAATAGTTAGTCAGTGTATTAGAATGTGCTTTTGCCTATTGTCTAGTGTATGTTAATCCCTTGTCTATGCATGTATCCTGTTTTCAGTTTAATGATGAGCAATGAGTCAAACCAGGCTTAATAACATGTTGTGTTTCGAAAACCCAGTGAATTATAACTGTGAGGGAAGACAGGGTTTAATTCCCTTGACCCAAGACCAGTGCGGAGGAAAGACCAGGTTTGATTCCTGTGATCCATAGAGAGGCCAATAGAGAAGATCAGGTTTGATTCCTGTGACTCTATGGTAGCCAAGTTAACTTATGATATGCTGACCCTTACAGAGTGGGTTCTATGCTGCAGAGCGCATAGGGTATGGAGGTTACTTGGTACAGCATCACTGGTGTATTATAGATAGCCAGAGGGCTAGTTCAGATTAGTATATCTAAGCATTTGGTTCATATGATTGGACCTATGGTACAGTGTTTAAAAGGTTAAGTCTGGTAGTTTTAAAGACAAGTTTTAAAAAGTAATAGTCCTGTCGGATCATGTATGGGATTTTAACAGATACACAGAGTTCATAGCAGGCTTACTACGGGTCCCGGCGGCCTTAAGCCGATCTGGATCCTAGTGCCGAGCAGTTTGGGCCGTTACAAAGAGGGTACCGGTTTCCGGGCTGTTACACTCGGGTCCGAACCTACACAGGTGGACTCAAATGAGGGACCAACATACTAGAACATAACTCTAAAAACATCCCCCAAAAACCCTCTAAAACTCCTCAAAACATTCATGCAAAACATGCAAAGGAAGGCTGGACAGGGCACTTTCGGCGGCACTTTCGGCGGCAGGTTCGGCGGCCGAAAGTCAGGCAGGTTCGGCGGCACCTTCGGCGGCCAAAACTCTCAGATAGAGACGAAACTCATGCATGTTCGGCGGCACTTTCGGCGGCCGAAACTCCCAGACAGAGACGAAAGTCTCCTTTCGGGGGCAAGCTTCGGCAGCCGAAGGCTGCCTCCACAAGAGGGTTCGGCGGCCGAAAGTCCCTTCGGCAGCCGAACCTGGTTTCTCCCAAAGGGCAGAAACTTGGTTCAAACATGCACAAAAGCCTCAAACTCATACCATCATGCATTTAGCTCAACCAAAACATGCACACAAGCTCCTAGGGGTCTCAAACTAACTTAAACCCCAACTACAACACACATACACAAGCATTAGCAAGCCACATTGTCCATAAACTCAAAAATCATCCATAACTCACTAAAAACCTACACATGCATTTCTACCCCATAGATCTTGCATAAAACTTATTTAAAACATACAATGAGCTTAAGATCGGCTCTTACCTCTTGAAGATAGAGAGAGAGACGACCTAAAACTCGAAGGTGGGAGAAGTTGGATTCTTGAACCTCCAAGCTCCAAAACTTTGCTCAAAAGCTCAAATCTTCAAAACAAAGTTAAAACACATGAAAAACTTGAAAGATCTTGAGGAAAAAAATCAAAGATCGGTGAGGGATGGCGGAAAGCTCACCTTGGCCGAAAATGGGGAAAAGCTCGCCCGTTTTCGGCTAAGGGACCCTTTTATAGTGGCTGGCCAGGCCACGTTCGGGGGCCAAATGTGCCTCCGCATGCATGCCATGTTCGGCGGCCGAACTTGAGGTTCGGCGGCCGAACCTGGACTTCCCTCACTTGTGCTTTCGGGGGCCTAAAGCACACCCGCAACGCATGCATGTTCGGCGGCCGAACTTGAGGTTCGGCGGCCGAACCTGAGCTTTCCTCCAAGGTTGTTTTCATTCAAAAACTCATTTCCTCTTTACTTAAAATCATCAAAAACATTAAAACATCTCATGAAAACATGGTTTTACCCTTTCTAGAGGTCTCCGACATCCGAGATTCCACCGGACGGTAGGAATTTCGATACCGGAGTCTAGCCGGGTATTACAGTAACTGTTAGGGACAGATTTTCGATTCCCACTGTTGATGATATGATAGATGAATTACATGGGGCAGCCTACTTCACTAAACTTGACCTTAGGGCGGGGTTTCATCAAGTAAGAGTTCATCCAAATGACATTCATAAAACAGCTTTTCGTACCCATAATGGTCACTATGAGTATTTAGTCATACCCTTCGGGTTATGTAATGCCCCCTCCACCTTTCAAGCCCTTATGAATTCAATATTCCGTCCATATTTACGCAAATTCGTGCTAGTATTTTTTGATGATGTGTTGATTTATAGCCCCAATTGGACCATGCATCTTGAACATGTCAAATTAGCTTTTGAAATATTGCGACAACACCAATTTTTTATTAAGCTCAGTAAATGTGCATTTGGGCTGTAACGACCCGAAATCGGACCGCCACCAGCGCTAGGATCCAGATCGACTTAAGGTCGCCGGGACCCGTAGCAAGCCTAACATACAACATGTTACACCTGATAAATTCCATACATGATTATACATTTTCATAAAACTTTAAACTTTTTCATTCACCAAGCTCAACCTGTGCATGCACTATACATTAAACATACAAACCCCAGACTAGAGCCCTCATCAAATGCTCTAGTTGGGTCATCATTACTATAATCAAGCTTAGTTTTCATCAAACATCATTAAAACATTTCATTAAAAAGATTATGTACCAAAAGGGATTTGCATACACTAGGGCCAAGTACAATTCTATCATCAATACAATTCTTTACATTACATCACATTATAACATTTTACAATACATGTCCACATCTAACTATTACATAGACATAACTTCAACCTGGAAGACTCCCCGATCTAACCTGTACCTGCAAACCTGGGGATTAAGGGAAAGGGGTGAGCTACTAGAGCCCAGTAAGCAGAATAGTAAAATAATATATATATAAAACATATGCTTTCATGGAATGCACCACATCACAAATAAATCACATCACAGATGGACTTGTCACCAATAGCCCTCTACACATTCCCATGGTGCCAGGACGTAGAATGGGTCTCTGGTCTTTCCCTTAAACATAACATATCATTCCAATGTGCCAGGGACGTAGAATGGGTCTTCCTGGACTTTCATACCGTCTCATCATCATATCATATCACTTCATACGAGGGCTAATGGATCATCCAATGTTCATCCACATCAACATCATATTATGCGATGCAACATATTCGTGAATTCTAATGCAAACAACCTAGTATATATCATGGCATTTATGATGCATGAACATGCTCAAAATTATTTACTTTGAAGCATAAAGATCCATTCTACTCACCTCAGGCTGACTCTGAACAGACTATCTCACTGCTGGGGTCCTCGGTTCCTCGGGTCCGAACCTACACAAGTGGATTCAAATTAGGAACCAAACATACATCAATATGACTATAAACATCTCCCCAAAAACCCCCCTAAAACACCATAAAACAATCATAGAAATCATGCAAAGGAAGGCTGAACAGAGCATTTTCGGCGGCAGGTTCGGCGGCCGAAAGTCCCTCCAGAGCCGAAACTCAGCCACTTTCGGCGGCACCTTCGGTGGCCGAAAGTCCCTTCCAGAGACGAAACTTATGCACCTTCGGCGGCACCTTCGGCGGCCGAAACTCCCCTCCAGAGCCGAAAGTCCAACTTTCGGAGGGCAGGGTTCGGCAGCCAAAAGCTTGCCTCCACAGGCAGGTTCGGCGGCTGAAAGGGCCTTCGGCTGCCGAACCTGAGTTCTTCCAGAAGTGGCAGAACTCAGCCCTTATGCACATTTTGCCTCCCAAACCTTTCCAACTCAAACACAACACTCCTAATAACATGCATAAACACATTCATAAGCATATAGGGGTCTCAAACTATCCTATACCCCAACAAACATCAACATGGCAACTCATTAATCATGTATTTCATACTTAACTCATAAAAACCCTAACATTTAACAACTAGACTAAACATGCATTTCTACCCCATAAACCTTCATAAAACTTATTTAAATCATCGAAGGAGGCAAGGATCGACGCTTACCTATTGAAGATCGAGAGAAAACGTGACCCAACTTGGAGTTTTGGAGTCACCTTTGGCTTCCGAAGGTGGTCTGGCCAGCCACCTATAAAAGGCCCCATGTCCGACAATGAGCGAGCTTTCTCCTCCATTTTCGGGCAAGGGTGAGTTCATGCCCTTCCATGGTTGGTTTTGAGGTTTTCCTTCAAATCCTACAAGTTTCTAACAAGTTTTAACTTGGTTTTGAAGATTTTTGAATATTTGGGTCATATTATGTCTCATGAAGGAGTAATGGTGGATCAAGGAAAAATTAGAACAATGATTGATTGGCCAAAACCTACTAATGTCTCTGATTTACGTGGTTTTTTAAGCCTTACAGGTTACTACAGAAAATTTGTTTGAAATTATGGCATGATTGCACGACCCTTGACGGATTTACTAAAGAAGGGAAGGTTTGCTTGGACAGAACAGGCAAAGCAATCCTTTACAAATTTAAAGCAAGCAATGTCCTCCACACCAACTTTGGCTATGCCCAACTTTAATGAGGAATTTGTCATAACAACAGATGCTTCGAATGAAGGCATTGGGGCTGTCCTTTCTCAGCGGGATAAACCCATTGCTTTTATGAGCAAATCCTTAGGAGTTTCTAAACAAACCTGGTCCACCTATGCTAAAGAAATGTTTGCCATTGTTCACGCAATTCAAACATGGCGACCTTACTTACTCAGCCGGCGGTTCTTAATTCAAACTTATCAAAGAAGCCTTAAATACCTTTTGGAACAGCAGATTGTGACTCCAGAACAACAAAAGTGGGTCTCTAAGCTGCTTGGTTATGAATATGAAATCAGGTATAAACCGGGTAAAGAAAATGTCGCCGCCGATGCACTATCAAGAATTGCAGGGAGTCCTAACCTTGATGCACTCTTCAGTCCACAAACCTCTTTATGGGATTCTTTAAGGGCAGCTGTTACTACACGTCCCTACATGATTCAAATTGGGAAATTGGCTACCAGTAATGCGGGAAAACCATATTTGTGGAGAGCTGGGTTAATTCTTTACAAGAATCGGGTTGTCATTCCCCCTGATTCTGACTTAATTACTCATATTTTATAGGAATTTCATGACTCCCCAAGCGGTGGACATTCTGGAGTTTTGAGGACTTGTAAGTGGATTGCTGCCCAGTTTTATTGGCCTTCTTTAAATAAATCAGTTCGTGACTATGTTGCTGCTTGTTCAATTTGTCAAAAGAATAAATCATCAACATCTTCACCGGCCGGTTTATTACAGCCTCTATCAATTTCTCATCAGGTTTGGGATGATATAACAATGGACTTCATTGAAGGTCTACCATTGTCTAGTGGAAAAAATGCAATCCTGGTTGTTGTGGATCGTTTAAGCAAATATGCTCATTTTTTAGCTTTAACGCATCCTTTTACTGCTAAATCAATTGCTGAGAAATTTGTTGAAGGTGTTGTCAAGCTCCATGGGATGCCGAAATCCATTATCAGTGATCGTGATCCTATTTTTATCAGTCATTTTTGACGTGAATTCTTTAAATTGTCCGACACCAAGCTGACCATGAGTTCTTCTTATCACCCAGAGATGGACGGCCAATCGGAGGTTGTGAACAGGTGTCTTAAACAATATTTGCGCTGTTTTGCTTCCCAACAGCCACAAAAATGGAGCTTTTATCTCCCTTGGGCTGAATTTTGGTATAACACTTCATATCATGTTTCTATTAGCATGACCCCTTTCTTAGCATTATATGGCAGGCCTCCACCATCCATTCCACGATATGATGCGGGTTTGTCCCCTGTTCATGAGGCAGATCATATTTTAACAAGTCGTGATGAAATTTTTCAGCAACTTAAAACTACCATTTCCCATTCTATTCACCAAATGAAGCAAATGACAGATGCAAAACGCAAGGATGTCGAATTCCAAGTTGGTGATTGGGTTTATCTAAAATTGCAGCCTTATCGTCAACAATCAGTTGCCAAGAGAGCTTACCAGAAGCTGGCTTGCCGTTACTATGGGCCTTATAGGATTTTGGCTAAGTTTGGAAAAGTTGCTTATCAATTACAGTTACCTGAAGGCTCCAAAGTTCATCATGTTTTTCATATTTCTTTGCTTAAAAAACATGTTGGTACAACTGCCCCAGTGTAATACCCGGCTAGACTCCGGTATCGGAATTCCTACCGTCCGGTGGAATCTCGGATGTCGGAAACCTCTAGAAGGGTAAAACAATGTTTTCATAAAATGTTTTAATGTATTTTATGGTTTTAAGCAAGAAAGGAAATTGAGTTTTGAATGAAAAAGACCAAGGAGGCATTTCCAGGTTCGGCCGCCGAACATTGGATAGTTTAGGGGGGGCAAGTTAGGCTTCCGAAAGTTTCAAAGGTTCGGCCGCCGAACTTGCATGAGTTTTGGAGGCACTTTAGGCTGCCGAAAGGTGGTCTGACAGCCCCTATAAAAGGGCTCCATGGCCGAAACGGGCGAGTTTTCTCCCCATTTTTTGCCACGGTGAGTTCCTGCTCTCCCATGGTTGATCTTTGATGTTTTTCCTCCGATCTTTCATGTTTTAACAAGCTTTATGTTGATTTGATGATATTGGAACAAAAGAGCAAGTTTTGAAGCTTGGAGACCAAAGAGTTGATTTCTCCCCATCTCCGAGCTAGGATCGTCTCTCCTCTCGTTCTTCAAGAGGTAAGAGTAGATCCATAGTTCATTTCATGTTTTAAGCAAGCTTTATGAAGTTTCTTGGGGTAGAAATGCATGTGTAGGTTTATGATGAGTTTTTGGTTAAATGTGTATTATGAACAATGTATGTTAAATGTACATGTTTGATGTGTTGTAGTTGGGGTTTGAGATAGTTTGAAGCCCCTAGGAGCTTATATGCTTGAGTATGCATGTTGTAGAATAGGAAAATGCATGATTGAATGAGTTGGGAGGCGTTTATGCATGAGAAAGGCTGGGTTCTGCCACTTTGGGAGGACCCAGGTTTGGCAGCCGAAGGCTCTTTCGGCCGCCGAACCTGCCTGTGGAGGCCAACTTTTGGCTGCCGAACCCTGCCCCCGAAAGTGGACTTTCGGCTCTGGAAGAGACTTTCAGCCGCCGAAGGTGCCGCCGAACATGCATGAGTTTCGTCTCTAGAGGGAACCTTCGGCCGTCGAAAGTGCCGCTGAAGGTACATGACTTTCGGCTCTGGAGGGACTTTCGGCCGCCGAACCTGCCGCCGAAAGTGCCCTGTTTAGCCCTCCTTTGCATGATTTCTATGATTGTTTTAAGATGTTTTAGGGGGTTTTTGGGGAGTATTTTAGAGTCATGTTTATGTATGTTTGGTCCCTCATTTGAGTCCACCTGTGTAGGTTCGGACTCGAGGAACCGAGGACCCTAGCAGTGAGTCAGCTGCTTTAGTGTCTTGTCAGAGCTAGCCATAGGTGAGTGGAATAACTCTTTATGTTTCAAACAAATAAGGAAAGTTTTAGCATGATTCACGCATCATGAATGCCATGAGATATATTAGGGTGCTTGCATTAGAATTCACGAATATGTGCATTGCATATTACGTTGTTGATGTGGATGAATGTTGAATGACCATTAGCCCTCATATGTTATGACATGATGATAGGATATGGAAGTCCAGGCGTGCCTACTCTACGCCCCTGGCACTATGTAAGGGAAAGTCCGGGCGTGCCTGCACTACGCCCCTGGCACTATTGGATATGTATGTTATGATATGGAAGTCCAGGCGTGCCTGCTCTACGCCCCTGGCATGATTAGACTGTATAGAGGGTAAATGGTGACAAGTTCATCCGTGATGTGAATTGTTTGTGCGGTGATGCATTTCATGATATCACATGTTTTAAATACAATGTTTTATTATTCTGCTCACTGAGCTCTAGTAGCTCACCCCACTCCCTAATTTCCCCAGGTTTGCAGGTACGGGATAGACCAGGAGGTCAGCTAGAGTAAAGTCATGTCTATGTAATAGTTAGAAGTGGACATGAAAATGATGTAATGTAAAGTATAATTCAGTAATGTAATGTAATGATGTTAATAAGGATAGAATTGTGCTTGACCCTAGTATGTTGCTAATCCCTTTTCGGTTACATGATCTTTTAATGAAATGTTTTATGATGTTTATGTAAACCAAACTTAATATATGTTGTCACCCCATGGGAGCATTGATGAGGACTCCAAAGAGGGGTTAATGTTTATGAACAGTGCATGCATAGGTTGAGTTTGGTGAATGAATGAAAAGAAAAGTTCAAAATTTTTATGTATGTGTTGATCATGTATGGGATTAAACAGGTTTACAGGATGTATGTCAGGCTTGCTACGGGTCCCGGCGGCCTTATGCCGACCTAGATCCTAGCGCCGGTAGCGGTCCAATTTCTGGGTCGTTACAGATTGGTATCAGAGCCCTATGTTCATATGATCGGACCTATAGAGAATGTCGGGCTCATAGATGTCCTAGAAGGTCAAGCACAATAGGAAAATCATGTCCACTAGGATAGGATGTAGAGTCTTATCTTGAATGATGATGTGAAATGCCATGATTTTATGCATGTGCATTAATGATATGTGATGAATATGATGCGGGTTCATGTGTTTGCACATGAACCATTTGATGCTAATGTTTTATGTGATGTGTGCTGTTTTTCAGTAAACAGGATGAGAGGAACTCGTCGATCTGCACGATTGACTGGAGTGCCACCCCAGGACGAGGGCACAGATGCCCGTCCTCCTGCATTGCCCAGGGCAATGTCAAGTAGGTCCAGCAGGGAAAGAGCAGTAAGAGACCCTAGAAGGTCTTTGGATCTGGGTAGAAGTAGATCAGTAAGGGGAACAGTTCAGGGAGGAATCTCAGAGGATGTAGGGGATGATATGGATGTGGATCAGAGGAGGGATGGCAGTCTTGGAGTGAGTATGTCGGAAGAGGGTATGGGAGAGTCCCAAGGAGGCACTCAGGCCTCGGGATTTGTTCAGCCACCCCAGTACCCACCCTTTTCTCAAAATCCCGGGTATTCAATGGGAGGTATATCGGATTACCCCAGCTTTAACCCCTATCACTCTCACATGCCATACCCACCTTTTTACCCACCATACTCACAGTACCCTATGTAACAGCCCGGAAACCGAACTGCCACCGGCACTAGGATCCAGATCGACTTAAGGTCGCTGGGACCCGTAGTAAGCCTGCTATCCTGTCTGTATACCTGTGAAATCCCATACATGACCATACATTTGCTGTAAAAACATAAAACTTTTCTTCATTCTCAGGCTTAACCTGTGCATGCACATTCTCTGTTCTATACTAATCCCTACTAGAGCTCCTCATGGCTCTAGGCGGATCACACTCATAATGTTAAGCCTGGTTTTGCTCATAAACATACAACAATATATGTAAACATAAACTGATCATGTGAAAAGAACAAGGGATTACAACTCTTATAGTCAAGCACCATTCTATACACTGTACATATACACCATTTCTATACATTTACATGTCCACACTAGCTATTACAAGACTCTGTACTCTTCCTGTACCCTGCTGACCTGTCTCTAACCTCTGAACCTGCACAACTGGAGTTAGGGGAGAGGGATGAGCTACGATAGCCCAGTGAGTAGAATAGGCAAATAACAGGTGATAAAACATGCTCTCATGGAATGCAACACAGAATCACATCACCTCGGCCGGACGGATCAAAACTCCCTCTATCTCATCTGGGGTACCGGAGTACCATGTGCCTGGTCCCCGTAGGGCTGTTCCAGGTCTTTGTGTATGTGCCTGGTCCCCGTAGGGCTGTTCCAGGTCTTTCCTCTGAGGGCTAATGAATCCTCACGAAGTCCGTGCCGTCTCACATAAGCAATGTACAAGGAGCAATGCCAAGTACAAGGATAAATGCAATGCATCATCTTCGTGTACACTAATGCACTCACCCTATAGCATAGTCATGATGCATGAAGCATGATAAAATATTCAGTTCTCATATTAAAACATTAAGTTAATTCCACTCACCTGGTTATCTCTGCACTGACTCTGCAGGTTCTGACACTGGACTCACTGCTGACCTCCCTGATTACTCTGGTCCGTACCTACACAGGTGGACTCAAATGAGGGACTAAACTCACTCAAGAACATCTCTATGAAACTCCCCAAAACCCCTCTAAATAATCCTAAAACCATCACATAAAACATGCAAAAGAAAGCTGGACAGGGCACTTTCGGCGGCAGGTTCGGCGGCCGAAACCCCACTCCAGAGACGAAACTCATGCATGTTCGGCGGCACCTTCGGCGGCCGAAGGTCTCGTCCAGAGACGAAACTCACACACTTTCGGCGACCGAACTCCCTCTTTCGGCGGCCGAAAGTCCCTTTCTAAACCGAAAGCCTAGCTTTCGGGGGCAACCTTTGGCAGCCGAACTGCCTCCACAAGGGGTTCGGCGGCCGAACCTTCCTTCGGCGGCCGAACCTGGTTTTGCCCGAAGGACAGAACCCTGCTCTGTTTCATGTAAACTTTGCCCAAAAACCTACAAACATGCATATCAACTACTCCCAACTAGCATATACACATAGATATGCACAAAGGGGTCTAAAACTACCCTAAAACCCCAAACAAACATAGCCATAACACTTAAACATGCTGGAACACCACAAATCATCAAAAACCTCACCTAAACCTAAACATGCATACTACCCATACAAACGTCATAAAACCTTTCAAAATCATCAAAGAAGCTCAGGATCTTCACTTACCTCTTACACAACTTGAGGATGAAGGATCCTAACGTGGAGATATGAAGAAAAGCTCTTCCAAAGCTCCAAGCTTCAAAACTTGGTTCTTTTGCTCAAAACCTTCATAAATCACCAAAACTCTTAAAACTCTTGAAAGATTTGATAAAAATCATGGAAAACATGAAAGTCAACGTAGGAGAGGCTGGAACTCACCTCTGGCTGCAAGTGGAGGAGAAATAGCCTCCTTCCACCGACCCTTGGCCCTTTTATAGGTGGCTGGCCAGACCACCTTCGGCAGCCGAACGTGAAGCCGCAACCATGCAATGTTCGGCGGCCGAAAGTGACCTTCGGCGGCCGAACCTTTGCATTTCTCCCTTGTTGCTTTTCTTTCAAAACGCAAGTCTTTTAACACTTCAAAACATGAAAACAAGTGAAAATACCTTGGAAAACATATGTATTACCCTTCTCGAAGGTTCCGACACCCGAGATTCCACCGGACTATAGGAATTCCGATGCCGGACTCGAGCCGGGTATTACATTCTCCCCCCCTTAAGAACATTCGTCCCCGAATGTCCATAACACAACATAAACACATAGAAAAGGGGAAAACTAACCTTAAAACAGATATGGGTATTGCTGGAGCATGGACTCCCGAGTTTCCCACGTGCACTCTTCTAGGTTGTGGTGGTTCCACAGAACTTTCACCATTGGTATTTCCTTGTTTCTTAGCTTTCTGATCTGGGTGTCAAGGATCCGCACTGGCTGCTCTACATAGGTGAGATCACTTAAGATTTCCACCTCAGGTTCACTAAGAACCTTCTCTGGATCTGACACAAACTTTCTCAACATAGAAACATGGAATACCGGGTGAATTCTTTCCATAGAAGTCGGTAAATCTAGCTTATACGATACAGGCCCGATCTTCTGCAAGATCTCAAAGGGACCAATGTACCGTGGGGCCAGTTTACCCTTCTTCCCAAACCGAACCACTCCCTTCATCGGAGACACCTTGAGCAATACCATATCCCCCTCCTGGAACTCTATCTGCTTCCTACGGATGTCTGCATAGCTTTTCTGTCTGCTTACAGCTGTTCTGATCCTTTCTCTGATGATAGGCACTAACTTGCTGGTTATCTCAACTAACTCTGGCCCTGCAAGAGTTTTCTCTCCTACCTCTTCCCAGCAAACAGGTGTTCGGCACTTCCTCCCATACAAAGCTTCATAAGGAGCCATCCCTATGCTAGCATGATGGCTGTTGTTGTAGGCAAACTCCACCAGAGGTAGATGCTGCCTCCAAGAACCGTCAAAGTCTAACACACACATTCTCAGCATATCTTCAATGGTCTGGATGGTTCTCTCTGACTGACCGTCTGTCTGTGGATGGAAAGCAGTGCTGAAATCCAACCTTGTGCCCATTTCATTTTGCAGACTCCGCCAAAACCTGGAGGTGAACTGAGGTCCTCGATCTGATACGATCGACACTGGAACTCCATGCAACCTGACTATCTCGTCTACATATACCTGCGCCAACTTGTCCACAGAGTAGTTACTCCTGACTGGAATGAAGTGAGCAGATTTCGTGAGTCTATCCACAATCACCCATATGGAGTCTAATCTGTTAGACGTCGCCGGTAACCCCACTACAAAATCCATAGCTAGGTTCTCCCATTTCCATTCTGGAATCGGCAGTGGGTTAAGCATTCCAGCCGGCTTCTGGTGCTCTAGCTTCACCCTTTGACATGTCTCGCAGGCTGACACGAACTGTGCCACTTCTCTCTTCATTGCTGGCCACCAATACACCCTTCTCAAATCTTGATACATCTTGGTAGCTCCCGGGTGAATGCTATACCGCATATTATGAGCTTCCCTCATAATGTCTGCCTTCAAACTGCTATCATCTGGTACACATAACCTCTTACCGTGCCGAAGAATCCCCGCATCGTCAAATCTGAACTCTGCACTGTTGCCCGACTGAACAGTCCTGGCAATCTTCACTAACTCGGGGTCTTCGTGCTGTTTCAGAGCCACTTGCTCTAGAAACACTGGTGTCACTCTCATCTGTGCGATCAAAGCACCTGTACCAGATAACTGCAACTGTAACCCGTCTTCCACGAGCTTGTAGAAATCCTTCACCACCGGTCTTCTCTCTACTGCAATGTGGGATAAACTGCCAAGTGACTTTCGGCTTAAGGCATCAGCTACAACATTAGCCTTGCCCGGATGATACTGGATCTTACAATCGTAATCACTGAGCAATTCGACCCACCGTCTCTGCCTCAAGTTTAACTCTCTCTGACTTAAGATGTGCTGCAGGCTCTTATGATCCGTATAGATCTCACATTTTACCCCATAGAGGTAATGCCTCCACATCTTAAGTGCAAAGATAACAGCTGCCATCTCAAGATCGTGTGTCGGGTAATTCAGCTCGTGCTTCTTCAGCTGTCTAGAAGCATAAGCTATCACTCTGTCCTTCTGCATCAACACACCACCTAATCCCACTCGGGATGCATCACAGAACACTGTGAAATCTTCATCACTGATCGGCAGAGCTAACACCGGTGCTGAAGTTAACCGTCTCTTCAATTCTGCAAAACTCTCCTCACATTCCTCTGACCACACAAACTTTTGATTCTTTCTGGTCAGTCTGGTCATAGGAGCAGCTATCTTCGAGAAGTCCTGAACAAACCTTCGATAGTAGCCTGCCAAACCCAAAAAAACTCTTGATCTCTGTCACTGTCGTGGGTGTAGGCCAGTTGGCTACTGCCTCTACCTTTTTGGGATCTACTGCTATACCGTCCTCTGATACAACATGTCCCAAAAAGGAAATGCTCCTTAGCCAGAACTCACACTTGGAGAACTTGGCATACAAGCCATGCTCTCTCAAGGTTTGCAGCACTATCCGCAGATGATGGGCATGCTCCTCTGCATTCCTGGAGTACACCAAGATATCATCAATAAAGACGATCACAAAACGATCCAAGTACTCCCTGAAAACCCTGTTCATGAGATCCATGAATGCTGCAGGGGCGTTAGTCAACCCGAACGGCATCACAAGGAACTCATAATGCCCATATCTGGTTCGGAAAGCAGTCTTGGATACATCTCCTTCCCTGATCTTCAACTGATGGTATCCGGATCGCAGATCTATTTTCGAAAAACAACCTGCTCCTGCCAGCTGGTCGAAGAGATCATCGATCCTGGGTAACGGATACTTGTTTTTGATAGTGACTTTGTTCAACTGTCTATAGTCGACACAAAGTCTAAGAGGTCCATCCTTCTTTCTGACAATTAATACGGGAGCACCCCAGGGTGAGGTACTCGGGCGGATGAAACCCTTAGCTACCAAATCCTGTAACTGCTCTTTCAACTCTCGCAACTCTGCTGGTGCCATCCTGTAGGGAGGAATAGAGATCGGTCTGGCATTGGGCATCAACTCAATCTCGAACTCTATTTCCCTATCCGGTGGTAGTCCTGGAAGCTCTTCAGGAAACAAATCTGGGAAGTCTCTAACAACTGGTACTGAGGATGGTTCCCTAACCTGACTGTCGAGCTCTCTCACATAAGCTAGGAACCCCTGACACCCCTTCCTTAACATTCTACGAGCCTGGAGGGCTGATATCAAACCCCTAGGTGTCCCTCTCCTGTCTCCTCTGAAGACACACTCTGACCCATCCTGGTCTCTGACATTGACTACCTTGTCTCTACAGTTCAGGGTAGCATCATACGTAGATAACCAGTCCATCCCTAGAATGACATCAAAATCTGTCAACTCTAGAACCACCAGGTCAGCTGGAAGGTATCTACCCTCTATGCACACTGGACTGAACCGACAGACTAACTCTGCCAAAGATGGATCACATTTGGGTCCACTGACCCATAGAGGACACTCTAACTCAGACACTATCAGACCCAATCTCTCTGCAGCTCTAGAAGAAATGAAAGAGTGAGAAGCACCGGGGTCCATTAAAGCATACACCTCTGAACACCCAATGATGAGATTACCTGACACCACCGTGTTCGACGTGTCTGCCTCCTGCTGAGTCAGGGTGAAAATCCGTGCTGGGGCTGACGGACCTGCACCTCGGGAACCCATCCCTGATGAAGAGGCTACCCCTCTTCCTCTTCCTCTGCCACTGCTTGGTGGTATGGCTGAAGCTACTGGCTGTA
The DNA here is from genome assembly GCF_001659605.2 of Manihot esculenta. Classification (NCBI taxonomy): domain Eukaryota; kingdom Viridiplantae; phylum Streptophyta; class Magnoliopsida; order Malpighiales; family Euphorbiaceae; genus Manihot; species Manihot esculenta. Next base: position 35,308,005 of record NC_035172.2, read on the forward strand.
CTACACTGCCCGTACTCATCTGCTGGGATGGTGCAACCAAAGTCGCCTGAGGACATTCCCGTGCATAATGTCCCTCCTGCCCACATCTATAGCAGGCTGTGGATCCCAACTGACAAGCTCCTCTATGCTGTTTGCCACACCTCTTGCACACTGGAAAATCTGCACCAGAACTGGAGCCACTACTCATTCCCAGACCCGACTTAAGCCTGTTCCAGAACTTACCTCTCTTTCCTCTAAATTTCTCCCATCTCCGCTTACTTGCATTTGCTGTACCCTGTGAGGAGGTACCTGGTTTAGCACCAGAAGACTGTGCCTTGACTACACCTTGACTTATAGCACTGGCCTCCATCTTTCTAGCAGCATCCACAATAGAGTGGAAACTTTCCTTCTCCGCATGAAGAATCAAAGAGAAATACCTGGGATGAAGCCTTGTGGCATATCTCTTTGCCTTCTTCTGATCTGTATCATATGCCTGACCGACATATGGCAACAATTCCAGGAACTTATCTGTATATTCATCAACGCTCATCACCTCCGTCTGTCGCAACTGTTCAAACTCCACAACCTTTAGTTCCCTGGAACTGTCAGGAAAAGCCCATCCAGCAAATTCGTTGGCGAACTCTTCCCATGTCATACTCTCAAGTCTCGGGTCCACATAGTTCTTGAACCATTCTCTAGCTTTCTTACACTTTAACGTGAACCCTGCCATCTCAATGGCTCTACCATCATCTGCACCCAACTCACTTGTTATCATTCTAACTGCACTGAGATACTCAAAGGGATCATCTCCTGTATTGAATTTAGGAGCATCCAACTTTAAGTACTCGGTCATCTTCACCTTACTTCCCCTTGAAGAACTGGGTTGCTGTGCTTCCACAACAGGGGCTACTGGTTCAGGAGGTGGTGGTGGAGGAACTGGTTCCCTCACTTCAGGTTGTACTGAACTTGGATGAACAGGTGGGGGTGGATACATGTGATATGGTGGATAAAAGGAAGGATAGGGCATATATGGCATGTAGGGTGGATATGGGGCAAAACTGGAGTAATCCGACGTGCCTCCCATCGGATACTCTGGGCCCTGTGGAAAGGGTGGATAGCCAAACCCCGAGGCCTGCATGCCTCCCTGGGACTCCCCCATACCTTCTTCTGACCTTCCTACACCCATGCTTACATCTCTACTCTGATCCTCTTCCATCACACCTCTTTCTTCTACTGACCTTCCCCCTCTGCTTACTCCTCTCCTGCTCTCGTCAGAAGACCTTCTAGGGTCTCGTGACGTTCCTTCCCTGCTTGACCTATGAGATCTTGCCCTTGGCAAAGCAGGTGGACGAGCAGCTGTACCCTCACTTACAGGTGGGACTCCAGTCAATCTCGCGGATCGACGAGTTCCTCGCATCTTCACGCTCTGGAAAACAACAAATCACATAACACATCAGCAACACATCAAAAACATGCACATGCATAACTCAGGGCATTGCACATCAGCATAACATCCTATCCTCGTGGACATGTTTTTCCTATGGTGCTTGACCTGCTAAACCTCTCTATGAGCCCAACTCTCTCTCTATAGGTCCGACCATGTGAACCTAGGGCTCTGATACCAATCTGTAACAGCCCGGAAACCGAACTGCCACCGGCACTAGGATCCAGATCGACTTAAGGTCGCCGGGACCCGTAGTAAGCCTGCTATCCTGTCTGTATACCTGTGAAATCCCATACATGACCATACATTTGCTGTAAAAACATAAAACTTTTCTTCATTCTCAGGCTTAACCTGTGCATGCACATTCTCTGTTCTATACTAATCCCTACTAGAGCTCCTCATGGCTCTAGGCGGATCACACTCATAATGTTAAGCCTGGTTTTGCTCATAAACATACAACAATATATGTAAACATAAACTGATCATGTGAAAAGAACAAGGGATTACAACTCTTATAGTCAAGCACCATTCTATACACTGTACATATACACCATTTCTATACATTTACATGTCCACACTAGCTATTACAAGACTCTGTACTCTTCCTGTACCCTGCTGACCTGTCTCTGACCTCTGAACCTGCACAACTGGAGTTAGGGGAGAGGGATGAGCTACGATAGCCCAGTGAGTAGAATAGGCAAATAACAGGTGATAAAACATGCTCTCATGGAATGCAACACAGAATCACATCACCTCGGCCGAACGGATCAAAACTCCCTCTATCTCATCTGGGGTACCGAAGTACCATGTGCCTGGTCCCCGTAGGGCTGTTCCAGGTCTTTGTGTATGTGCCTGGTCCCCGTAGGGCTGTTCCAGGTCTTTCCTCTGAGGGCTAATGAATCCTCACGAAGTCCGTGCCGTCTCACATAAGCAATGTACAAGGAGCAATGCCAAGTACAAGGATAAATGCAATGCATCATCTTCGTGTACACTAATGCACTCACCCTATAGCATAGTCATGATGCATGAAGCATGATAAAATATTCAGTTCTCATATTAAAACATTAAGTTAATTCCACTCACCTGGTTATCTCTGCACTGACTCTGCAGGTTCTGACACTGGACTCACTGCTGACCTCCCTGATTACTCTGGTCCGTACCTACACAGGTGGACTCAAATGAGGGACTAAACTCACTCAAGAACATCTCTATGAAACTCCCCAAAACCCCTCTAAACAATCCTAAAACCATCACATAAAACATGCAAAAGAAAGCTGGACAGGGCACTTTCGGCGGCAGGTTCGGCGGCCGAAACTCCACTCCAGAGACGAAACTCATGCATGTTCGGCGGCACCTTCGGCGGCCGAAGGTCTCGTCCAGAGACGAAACTCACACACTTTCGGCGACCGAACTCCCTCTTTCGGCGGCCGAAAGTCCCTTTCTAAACCGAAAGCCTAGCTTTCGGGGGCAACCTTTGGCAGCCGAACTGCCTCCACAAGGGGTTCGGCGGCCAAACCTTCCTTCGGCGGCCGAACCTGGTTTTGCCCGAAGGACAGAACCCTGCTCTGTTTCATGCAAACTTTGCCCAAAAACCTACAAACATGCATATCAACTACTCCCAACTAGCATATACACATAGATATGCACAAAGGGGTCTAAAACTACCCTAAAACCCCAAACAAACATAGCCATAACACTTAAACATGCTGGAACACCACAAATCATCAAAAACCTCACCTAAACCTAAACATGCATACTACCCATACAAACGTCATAAAACCTTTCAAAATCATCAAAGAAGCTCAGGATCTTCACTTACCTCTTACACAACTTGAGGATGAAGGATCCTAACGTGGAGATATGAAGAAAAGCTCTTCCAAAGCTCCAAGCTTCAAAACTTGGTTCTTTTGCTCAAAACCTTCATAAATCACCAAAACTCTTAAAACTCTTGAAAGATTTGATAAAAATCATGGAAAACATGAAAGTCAACGTAGGAGAGGCTGGAACTCACCTCTGGCTGCAAGTGGAGGAGAAATAGCCTCCTTCCACCGACCCTTGGCCCTTTTATAGGTGGCTGGCCAGACCACCTTCGGCAGCCGAACGTGAAGCCGCAACCATGCAATGTTCGGCGGCCGAAAGTGACCTTCGGCGGCCGAACCTTTGCATTTCTCCCTTGTTGCTTTTCTTTCAAAACGCAAGTCTTTTAACACTTCAAAACATGAAAACAAGTGAAAATACCTTGGAAAACATATGTATTACCCTTCTCGAAGGTTCCGACACCCGAGATTCCACCGGACTATAGGAATTCCGATGCCGGACTCGAGCCGGGTATTACACCCTATGTACCCACCCCCATTCTTCTATCCAGGTACAGGAAACTCTACCCCAGGGGATGCTGCACCTCCTCCACCACCAGCAGAACCTACTGTCCCAGTAATCCAAATGCCTAAGCCTAGCTCATCTGGAGGGAGCAAGGTCAAGATGACCGATTACATGAAGCTGGGTGCTCCCCAGTTTGAAACAGGTGATGACCCGTTTGTGTACCTTGAGAGGGTCAAGATGATAACAGATGAGATAGGAGCTGATGACAGTAGAGCCATTCAGATGGCTGGGTTCACACTAAAATGCAAGAAGGCCCGAGAGTGGTTTAAAAACTATGTGAACCCGAGGTTGGACAGCCTATCATGGGAGAAGTTTGCAAATGAGTTTGCAGGATGGGCTTTCCCTGACAGTTCAAGGGAATTGAAGATGATTGAATTTGAGCAGTTGAGGCAGTCAGATGAGATGAGTGTGGATGAGTATACAGACAGGTTCTTGGAGCTGTTGCCGTTTGCTGGGCAGAATCTTGACACAGATCAGAAGAAGTCAATGAGGTATATCATGAAGCTTCATTCCAGGTATTCCTCCTTGATCCAGTCAGCAGAGAGGGAGAGTTTCCATGCCATAGTGGATATGGCTCGGAGGATGGAGGCTAGTGCCATAATCGAAGGAAGAGTTAAGCAGTCAATGGCACAGTCTTCTGGTTCCAAGACCCCAGGTTGGGAAAAGTTGGATCCTTCTTCCTTAAGTTCAGCAGCTTCAGGCAGTAATAAGTGGGACAGAGGCCACAGGAAGTCTAAGAAGAACAAGTTCTGAAGCAAGATCAAGTCAGGTCTGGGATTAGGAAGTGGCTCGAGCTCAGGTGCAGATAATGCAGTATGCATGATGTAATACCCGGCTAGAGTCCGGCATCAGAATTCCTGTTGTCCGGTGGAATCCGGGATGTCGAAAGGCTCTAAAGGGTAAGATTTATGTTTTTTCGAAAGTAATATAGTATGTTTAACTGTTTTAACGTTGAAATGAAAAGAGTTTTTGGAAAGAAAAGAACCAAGGCAGAAAAGCCAGGTTCGGCCGCCGAAGGTGACATTCGGCCGCCGAACATGCATGGCTTTCGGTTTCACGATAGGCCGCCGAAGGTGGTTTGGCCAGCCACCTATAAAAGGCCCTCAGTCGGTTGAAAGGATAAGTATTGCCGTTTCTTTCACTTGCTGAGGTGAGACCCTGTCCTTCTGAAGGTTTCTTCATGTTTTCATCAAATCATGCAAAAGTTTGATTGATTTTTATGTTCTTTTAAAGGTTTTGACCTAAACACTTGAGATTTTGAAGTTTGGAGAGTTTGAAGGAGAGTTGCTCCAAAACTCCACGTTAGGATCGTTCATCTTCTTGGTTTCAAGAGGTAAGTGAAGATCCTAAGCTTGTTTTCATGATTTATGGATGCTTTTTGAGGTTTTGGGGGAGAGTTCCATGATTAGGGTAAAAAGAGAGTGTTTGATGATTTTGTGAGAAAAGCTTGTATATGTGTTATATGTTTTGTGTTTGTTGGGGTTTTAAGGTAGTTTCTGACCCCTGTGAGCATATACTTGGGTGTATGCATGTTGAGGAGTTGAGGTGTTTGAGTTGGAGGAAGATTGGTGCATTTTGGCGTAAGGCAGAGCAAGGTTTTGCCTTACTGATGAACCCAGCTTCGGCCGCCGAAGAATGGTTCGGCCGCCGAAGAATGGTTCGGCCGCCGAATGTGCTGAGGAGGTGGCTTCGGTTGCCTAAGCTTGCCCCCGAGCCTTTGGACTTTCGGCTCTAGAGGGGAGTTTCGGCCGCCGAAGATGCCCCCGAAGGTTAGAGACTTTCGTCTCTGAAGTGCCTTTCAGCCCCCGAAACTTGCCCCCGAAAGGGTTCGGCTGTCGAAAGTTGAGATTCAGCCGCCGAAGGTGCATGAGTTTCGGCTCTGGAGAGGACTTTCGGCCGCCGAACCTGCCGCCGAAAGTGTTCTGTCCAGCCTTCCTTTGCACGCTTTGCATGGATGTTTGAGTGAGTTTACGGGGATTCTTGGGGAATTTAACAGAGTTGGTCATAAGCTAGTTTGGTCCCTCATTTGCGTCTATATGTGTAGGCACAGACCAAAGGAACCAGAGAGAGCAGCAGTGAGTACTGCGCCAGAGTGTACAGAGCCTGCAGTGTCAGTCCAGATAGCCAGAGGTGAGTGGAACTAAACTTAATTCCTTTAATTGAGAAATGAAATGCTTTTCGCATCATTCATGCATCATGAGTATGCAGTAGGTTGTTTGCATTAGAATCCACGAATATGTTGCAATGCATAGTTATTTGTTGATGTGGGTGAATGCTGAATGATCCAATAGTTTCAGACAGGAAGTCCAGGACCCCATTCTACGGCCTGGCAAGTATAGAAAAGTCCAGGACCCCATTCTACGGCCTGGCAGGTATAGTAAAGACCAGGTGCCCAGTCTACGCTCTGGCAAATGGTAAGTACAGGTGTTGTATACACATATACATATACAGTACAGGAAGACCAGGACCCCAGTCTACGGCTTGGCACGGAACAGTTACTGGGACTATGTGGTGACAGGTTTACCCGTGATGTGAATTGTCTGTGATATGATGCATTCCATAAGATCATATTTTAATGACCTGTTTTACTATTCTACTCACTGGGCTATAGAGCTTATCCCACTCCCTTAACCCCAGTCTTGCAGGTTCAGTGTACAGTGTACAGGGGAAGTCCAGCAAAGTACAGGAAGAGATAAGAGTTTTGTAATAGAATATTGTGGACATGTAAGATTAAAGAGATGTAACAGTTGTGTATTAAGTTAGAATTGTGCTTGACTTAGTTATTGTTGTGTTGTAAATCTTTTGTATATGTGGTCTGTTTATATCACTGTTTTACAGAGTATGTGAACAACCAGGCTTAACAGGTATGACTGAACCCATCTAGAGCAAGCTCTAGTCAGGGGAACAGAGTACAGAGAGAGTGCATGCACAGGTTAAGTCGTGGTCCAGAGAAAAGTTTTTAGTTTCACAGAAAATGTATGACCATGTATGAGATTTTACAGGTACTCAGAGAGTATAGCAGGCTTGCTACGGGTTCTGGCGGCCTTATGCCGATCTGAATCCTAGCGCCGGTGACGGTCCATTTTGGGGTCGTTACACATGAAGTGTGGGAAGCCGCACAAGGGAGTATGTCTGGTTGGGACGACAGCCTGCTTCAGATGTGGGCAGGAGGGACACAGGGCTCGGGAGTGTCCTAGAGCAGCTTTTATGGCACAGTCTCAGCAGACAGCTTCTGGTAGTGTGGCTCAGCCAGCAGCTCCAGCCGCGACTCAGGCTAGTGGCAGAGGCAGAGGGAGAGGGGCAGCCTCTTCTTCAGCGGGTTTCAGAGGTGAAGGTCCATCAGCTCCAGCACGGATCTTCACCATGACACAGCAGGAGGCGAACACATCTAACACCGTGGTGTCAGGTAATCTCATCATTGGTTGTTCAGATGTTTATGCCTTAATGGACCCTGGTGCATCTCATTCTTTCATTGCTCCGAGGGCCGTCGAGAGGTTGGGATTGATGGTCTATGGGTTAGAGTGTCCCCTATGGGTCAGTGGACCCAAGTGCGACCCATCAGTGGCAGAGTCAGTCTACCAGTATAGTCCAGTTTTTGTTGAGGGGAGATGCCTTTCTGCCGACCTCGTGGTTCTAGATTTGACAGATTTTGACGTCATTCTAGGGATGGATTGGCTATCTACCCATGGTGCTACCTTGGACTGCAGAGACAAGGTAGTCAGGTTCAGTTGTCAGGATGGGTCAGAGGTTGTCTTCAGAGGAGACAGGGGGAGTACACCTAGAGGTTTGATATCAGCCCTTCAGGCTCGTAGGTTGCTCAGGAGGGGTTGTCGGGGTTTTCTAGCTCATGTGAGAGAGTTGGATAGTCATGTCAGAGAGCCCGCCTCAGTGCCGGTGGTCAGTGAGTTTTTGGATGTGTTCCCAGACGAGCTGCCAGGTTTACCACCTACTAGGGAGATAGAGTTCGAGATAGAATTGATGCCTGGAACTAGACCGATCTCTATCCCTCCCTACAGGATGGCACCAGCAGAACTGAAGGAGCTTAAAGAGCAGTTGCAAGAGCTGGTAGATAAGGGCTTCATCCGACCGAGTACCTCACCATGGGGTGCTCCAGTACTGTTTGTGAGAAAGAAAGATGAATCCCTTAGACTTTGTATCGACTACAGGTAGTTGAACAAAGTCACTACCAAGAATAAGTACCCATTGCCAAGGATCGATGATCTTTTCGACCAGCTAGCAGGAGCAGGTTGTTTCTCCAAGATAAATCTGTGATCTGGGTACCATCAGCTGAGGATAAGAGGAGAGGATGTACTGAAGACAACATTCAGGACCAGATATGGGCACTATGAGTTTCTTGTGATGCCGTTTGGGTTGACCAATGCCCCTGTAGCATTCATGGATCTCATGAACAGAGTGTTTAGCCAATACCTGGATCACTTCGTTATTGTCTTTATAGATGATATCTTAGTGTATTCCAGGAATGCGGAGGAGCATGCCCATCATCTGAGGTTAGTTCTGCAGACCTTGAGAGAACATGGCTTGTATGCCAAGTTCTCCAAATGTGAGTTCTGGCTGAGGAGCATTTCATTCTTGGGGCATGTGGTGTCAGAAAATGGAATCGAGGTTGTAATACCCGGCTAGACTCCGGTATCGGAATTCCTACCGTCCGGTGGAATCTCGGATGTGGGAGACCTCTAGAAGGGTAAATCCATGTTTTTATGAAATGTTTTAATGTATTTTATGGTTTTAAACAAGAAAGGAATTGAGTTTTAAATGAAAAGCACCATGGAGGCATTTCCAGGTTCGGCCGCCGAACCTCAAGTTCGGCCGCCGAACGTGGGATGGTTTTGGAGGGCAAGTTAGGCTTCCGAAAGTTTCAAAGGTTCGGACACCGAACTTGCATGATTTTTGGAGGCACTTTAGGCTGCCGAAAGGTGGTCTGGCAGTCCCTATATAAGAGCTCCATGGCCGAAACGGGCAAGTTTTCTCCCTATTTTCGGCCACGGTGAGTTCTTGCTCTCCTATGGTTCATTTTTTATGTTTTTCCTCCAATCTTTCACGTTTTAACAAGCTTTATGTTGATTTGAAGATATTTGAACAAAAGAGCGAGTTTTGGAAGCTTGGAGACCAAAGAGTTGAGATCTCTCCCATCTCCAAGTTGGATCGTCTCTCCTCTCGTTCTTCAAGAGGTAAGAGTAGATCCATAGTTCCTTTAATATTTTAAGTAAGTTTTATGAAGTTTCTTGGGGTAAAAATGCATGTGTAGGTTTATGTGAAGTTTATGGGTTTACTGTGCGTTTTTGAACAATGTATGTTGGTTATGCATGTTTGATGTGTTGTAGTTGGGGTTTAGGATAGTTTGAAGCCCCTAGGAGCTAGTATGCTTGAGTTTGCATGTTGTAGAATAGGTAAATGCACGATGGAATGAGTTGGGAGGCATTTATGCATGTTGAGCTGAGTTTCTACCCTTTGGGAAGAACTCAGGTTCGGCAGCCGAAGGTTCTTTCGGCCGCCGAACCTGCCTGTGGTAGCATGTATCGGCTGCCGAACCCTGCCCCCGAAAGTGGACTTTCGGTTCTGGAGGGGAGTTTCGGCCGCCGAAGGTGCCGTCGAACATGCATGAGTTTCGTCTCTGGAGGGAACCTTCGGCCGCCGAAAATGCTGCCGAAGGTGCATGACTTTCGGCTCTGGAGGGACTTTCGGCCACCGAACCTGCCGCCGAAAGTGCCCTGTTCAGCCCTCCTTTGCATGATTTATGTGATTGTTTTAAGGTGTTTTAGGGGGTTTTTGAGGAGTATTTTAGAGTCATGTTTCTGTATGTTAGGTCCCTCATTTGAGTCCACCTGTGTAGGCTCGGACCCGAGGAACCGAGGACCCCAGCAGTGAGTTCAGCTGCTTCTGTGTCTGTCAGAGCTAGCCAGAGGTGAGTGGAATAACTCCTTATGCTTTAAAGTAAATAAATCAGATTTAGCATGCTTCATGCATCATGAATGCCATGTGATATTCTAGGTTGTTCGCATTAGAGTTCACGAATATGTTGCATTGCATAATATGTTGATGATGTGGATGAATATTGAATGATCCTTTAGCCCTCCCATGATATGATATGGTATGATATGATATGGTACGGAAGACCAGTGAGGCCCATTCTACGCCCTTGGCACTATGTAAGAGAAAGACCAGCAAGGCCCATTCTACGCCCCTGGCACAGTTGGAATGTTATGTTATGATATGTTATGTAAGAGAAAGACCAGTGAGGCCCATTCTACGCCCCTGGCACAGTTGGACCACTTAGAGGGCTATGGGTGACAAATTCATCCTTGATGTGATTAGTTGTGATGTGAGGCATTCCATGATATCATATGTTTAAATAAAATGTTTTATCATTCTGCTCACTGGGCTCTAGTAGCTCACCCCTCTCCCTTAACCCCCAGGTTTGCAGGTACAGGGTAGACCAGGAGGTCAACAGGAGTAGAGTTATGTTATTGTAATAACTAGTTGTGGACATGAATATGATGTAATGTAATAGTATAGTATAGAAATGTAATGTAATAATGCTTATGGAAGTTTAGAGTTGTGCTTGACCATTGTATGATGGTTAATCCCCTTGTGGTACATGATCTTAAATGTTAAATGATGATTATTGTAAACCAAGCTTAATGTATGTTATGATTTGTGCATGCACAGGTTAAGCTTGGTAGATGAATGAATGAATAAAAAAGTGAATGATTGACCAATGAAAAGAAAAGTTTAAATTTTTATGTAATTGTTGGTCATGTATGGGATTAAACAGGTTTACAGGATGTATGTTAGGCTTGCTACGGGTCCCGGCGGCCTTAAGCCGATCTGGATCCTAGCGCCGGTAGCGGTCCAGATTTCGGGTCGTTACAGAGGTAGACTCCAAGAAAGTGGAAGCTGTAGCAAACTGGCCTAGACCCACTACAGTGATAGAGATCAAGAGCTTCTTGGGTTTAGCAGGTTACTATAGGAGGTTCGTTCAGGACTTCTCTAAAATTGCAGCTCCCATGACCAGACTGACTAAGAAGAACCAGAGGTTTGTGTGGACCGACCAGTGTGAGGAGAGCTTTGAGGAGCTCAAGAAGAGATTGACTTCAGCACCAGTGTTAGCTCTGCCAACTAGTAATGAAGACTTCTCAGTGTATTGTAATGCGTCCCGTGTGGGACTGGGTTGTGTGCTAATGCAGAATGGAAGGGTGATTGCTTATGCTTCTAGGCAGCTGAAGAAGCACGAGTTGAATTACCCTACACATGACCTAGAGATGGCAGCGGTAATCTTTGCACTTAAGATGTGGAGGCATTACCTTTATGGGGTAAAATGTGAGATCTTCACAGATCATAAAAGCCTGCAGTACATCCTGAGTCAGAGAGAGCTGAATTTGAGGCAGAGAAGATGGGTAGAACTGCTCAGTGACTATGATTGCAAGATCCAGTACCATCCGGGTAAGGCGAATGTTGTGGCAGACGCCTTAAGCCGGAAATCACTTGGCAGTTTGTCCCATATTTCAGCAGAGAGGAGGCCAGTAGTGAAGGAGTTCTTCGAGCTCATTAATGAAGGTCTACAGTTGGAGTTGTCTGGTACAGGTGCTTTGATAGCCCAGATGAGAGTAACACCTGTGTTTCTGGAGCAGGTGGCTCAGAAACAGCATGAGGACCCAGAGTTAGTAAAGATTGCCAGGACTGTTCAGTCAGGCAAGAATGAAGAGTTCAGATTTGACAGCAAGGGGATCCTCCGCTATGGGAATAGATTGTGTGTACCAGATGACGTGGGACTGAAGGGGAACATTATGAGAGAGCTCATAATGTCAGATACAGTGTTCACCCTGGGGCCACCAAAATGTATCAAGACCTGAAGAGAGTGTATTGGTGGCCAGCTATGAAGAGAGAAGTGGCACAGTTTGTGTCAGCCTGCGAAATATGTCAGAGGGTGAAGTTGGAACATCAGAAGCCGGCTGGAATGCTTAACCCACTACCTATTGCAGAGTGGAAATGGGAGAACATAGCTATGGACTTCGTGGTGGGATTACCGGCAGCGTCCAACAGATTAGACTCCATATGGGTGATTGTGGACAGACTAACCAAATCTGCTCACTTCATTCCTGTCAGGAGTAACTACTCTGTGGACAAGTTGGCGCAGGTGTATGTTGATGAGGTTGTCAGGTTGCATGGGGTTCCTGTTTCAATAGTGTCTGATAGAGGGCTTCAGTTCACCTCCAGGTTTTGGCGGAGTCTGCAGAACGCTATGGGTACCAGGTTGGATTTTAGCACTGCTTTCCATCCACAGACGGACGGACAGTTAGAGAGGACCATCCAGACAATAGAGGATATGCTCAGAATGTGTGTGCTGGATTTTGGCGGTTCTTGGAGGCAGCATCTACCTCTGGTGGAGTTTGCCTACAATAACAGCCATCATGCTAGCATAGGGATGGCTCCATATGAAGCTTTATATGGAAGGAAGTGCAGGTTGCCTGTCTGTTGGGAAGAAGTTGGAGAAAAGGCCTTAGCAAGGCCTGAGCTAGTAGAGATCACCAGCAGAGTGGTGCCCATAATCAGAGAAAGGATCAAGACTGCTGCAAGCAGGCAAAAGAGTTATGCAGATGTTTGCAGAAGGCAAGTAGAGTTTCAGGAGGGGGATTTGGTATTGCTCAAGGTGTCTCCGATGAAGGGGGTGATTCGGTTTGGGAAGAAAGGTAAGCTAGCTCCACGGTACATTGGACCCTTTGAGATCTTGCAAAAGATTGGGAGTGTATCGTATAAGCTGGACTTGCCTGCTTCAATGGAGAGAATCCATCCGGTTTTCCATGTTTCCATGTTAAGGAAATTTGTGTCAGATCCGAGCAAGGTTCTTAGTGAGCCTAATGTGGAGGTCCAAGAAGATCTCACCTATGTTGAGCAGCCAGTACGAATCTTAGACACCCAGATCAGAAAGTTGAGAAACAAGGAAATCCCGATGGTGAAAGTCCTTTGGAATCACCACAACATCGAAGAGTGTACCTGGGAGACACGGGAGTCCATGCTCCAGCAATATCCTCATCTCTTCTAAGGTGAGTGCTATGTGTTTTGTATGTATGTTGATGTTTCATGCTTTGTATGTTCATGTTTTATGTTTTGCAAGTGTTGTTTGGTGAACATTCGGGGACGAATGTTCTTAAGGGGGGAAGAATGTAATACCCGGCTAGACTCCGGTATCGGAATTTCTACTGTTCGGTGGAATCTCGGATGTCGGAAACCTCTAGAAGGGTAAAACCATGTTTTCATAAAATGTTTTAATGTATTTTATGGTTTTAAGCAAGAAAAGAAATTGAGTTTTGAATGAAAAAGACCAATGAGGCATTTCCAGGTTCGGCCGCCGAACCTCAAGTTCGGCCGCCGAACATTGGATAGTTTAGGGGGGGCAAGTTAGGCTTCCGAAAGTTTCAAAGGTTCGGCCGCCGAACCTCATGTTCGGCCGCCGAACTTGCATGAGTTTTGAAGGCACTTTAGGCTGCCGAAAGGTGGTCTGGCAGCCCCTATAAAAGGGCTCCATGGCCGAAACGGGAGAGTTTTCTCCCCATTTTCAGCCATGGTGAGTTCCTGCTCTCCCATGGTTGATCTTTGATGTTTTTCCTCCGATCTTTCATGTTTTAACAAGCTTTATGTTGATTTGATGATATTGGAACAAAAGAGCAAGTTTTGAAGCTTGGAGACCAAAGAGTTGATTTCTCCCCATCTCCGAGCTAGGATCGTCTCTCCTCTCGTTCTTCAAGAGGTAAGAGTGGATCCATAGTTCATTTCATGTTTTAAGCAAGTTTTATGAAGTTTCTTGGGGTAGAAATGCATGTGTAGGTTTATGATGAGTTTTCGGTTAAATGTGTGTTATGAACAATGTATGTTAAATGTACATGTTTGATGTGTTGTAGTTGGGGTTTGAGATAGTTTGAAGCCCCTAGGAGCTTATATGCTTGAGTATGCATGTTGTAGAATAGGAAAATGCATGATTGAATGAGTTGGGAGGCGTTTATGCATGAGAAAGGCTGGGTTCTGCCACTTTGGGAGGACCCAGGTTCGGCAGCCGAAGGCTCTTTCGGCCGCCGAACCTGCCTGTGGAGGCCAACTTTTGGCTGCCGAACCCAGCCCCCGAAAGTGGACTTTCGGCTCTGGAAGGGACTTTCGGCCGCCGAAGGTGCCGCCGAACATGCATGAGTTTCGTCTCTGGAGGGAACCTTCGACCGCCGAAGGTGCATGACTTTCGGCTCTGGAGGGACTTTCGGTCGCCGAACCTGCCGCCGAAAGTGCCATGTTTAGCCCTCCTTTGCATGATTTCTATGATTGTTTTAAGATGTTTTAGGGGGGTTTTTGGGGAGTATTTTAGAGTCATGTTTATGTATGTTTGGTCCCTCATTTGAGTCCACCTATGTAGGTTCGGACCCGAGGAACCGAGGACCCCAGCAGTGAGTCAGCTGCTTCAGTGGAATAACTCTTTATGTTTCAAACAAATAAGGAAAGTTTTAGCATGATTCACGCATCATGAATGCCATGAGATATATTAGGGTGCTTGCATTAGAATTCACGAATATGTGCATTGCATATTACGTTGTTGATGTGGATGAATGTTGAATGATCCATTAGCCCTCATATGTTATGACATGATGATAGGATATGGAAGTCCAGGCGTGCCTGCTCTACGCCCCTGGCACTATGTAAGGGAAAGTCCGGGCATGCCTGCACTACGCCCCCGGCACTATTGGATATGTATGTTATGATATGGAAGTCCAGGCGTGCCTGCTCTACGCCCCTGGCATGATTAGACTGTATAGAGGGCTAAATGGTGACAAGTTCATCCGTGATGTGAATTGTTTGTGCGGTGATGCATTTCATGATATCACATGTTTTAAATACAATGTTTTATTATTCTGCTCACTAGGCTCTAGTAGCTCACCCCACTCCCTAATTTCCCCAGGTTTGCAGGTACGGGATAGACCAGGAGGTCAGCTAGAGTAAAGTCATGTCTATGTAATAGTTAGAAGTGGACATGAAAATGATGTAATGTAAAGTATAATTCAGTAATGTAATGTAATGATGTTAATGAGGATAGAATTGTGCTTGACCCTAGTATGTTGCTAATCCCTTTTCGGTTACATGATCTTTTAATGAAATGTTTTATGATGTTTATGTAAACCAAGCTTAATATATGTTGTCACCCTATGGGAGCATTAATGAGGACTCCAAAGAGGGGTTAATGTTTATGAACAGTGCATGCACATGTTGAGTTTGGTGAATGAATGAAAAGAAAAGTTTAAAATTTTTATGTATGTGTTGATCATGTATGGGATTAAACAGGTTTACAGGATGTATGTCAGGCTTGCTACGGGTCCCGGCGGCCTTATGCCGATCTGGATCCTAGCGCCAGTAGCGGTCCGATTTCTGGGTCGTTACACCCAGTATCAACAAATTTGCCTCAATTCAATGATGATGGTAATGTTGTCTTGGAGCCTCAAGCGTTACTGGATACCAGATGGGTTAAACAGGGATCACGTTTGGTGGAGGAGAGGCTTGTTTAGTGAAAGGGCTTGCCCACTGACGATGCTACATGGGAAAACACAGAAGCTCTGTTTGCAAGATTTTCTCCTTCGAACCTTGAGGACAAGGTTTTTGAAAATGGGGAAAGTAATGATAAGTTTCGGAGGACTAATCGAATGGTTGTTCCAAATAGGAAGTATTTGGATTAATTATTTTGTTTTGAGTTGATTATTGCTGCTGAATAAAGTTTTGCTGCTGCTGAATATTTTTGCTGGTTTTTTTTTTTTTTTAATAATTCTTTGTAAGAACAAGTCATAGTTGATATCTTAACTGACTTACATATTTTTAGCTATTTTTGAAGAATAATCTCTGTTAGTGGCCTGTTTATAGGACTTAATTGTTAAAGTCTTACTGTTATTTAAAAAAACTTATATAATAGTATCATCAATCAAAATTACTCAAATTATTCTCAATTTAATTTTTTTTTTTTATAAATTTTGGCCGGGACCTATCAGTTTGGATCCGATTGTTTTATTTTATACATACTTTTTTTTCATAACAAATAGCCTTAATGTTATAAAGAAATTTTAATTATGTTTAAACAAATTTCACATTAATATTTAAAATTGTATTTTTTTTTATAATACTTTCCTCGATGTAATTTTAATCATATATGTTCTTTAATTTAATTTATTTTATCAATTAATTTTAATATTTAAAACTTAAATTGACTTAGAAAAAAAAAAGTAAATATCAACTTAAACAATGTTAAATTTTTTCACATATTCTCATATTATTTGATAATATTAATTATTTTAATAATTATATCCCAATTTCATAATAATTAATAAAAATATAAATTAAATAACTTTTCAAATCCACCCCTTCAATTTCTACACACTATTTAAAACATTAAACACTGACATTTATAGTGTGGTACTACTCCTCAATCTTCGATCATCATTTAAAGAAAACAATATTAAACACTGATTTGAAATATAATATATTTATTTTATTTAAAATCAATAATTCAATGCGATTCGATTAATTTATTTTTTAATTATTTTTTTAAATTTTAATTATTTTAATTTAAAAAATATTCATTATATATAAAAATAAAATCACACACAATTCATTTAAATTAGTTTATTATAAAATTATTCATATTAAACGTAAAAATTTTAACATAAACAAATCAAAATACAAAAATAACATTTTATCTTAAATCATTTTTTTTAACGAGCATAAATCAAATTCAAACATCTCAATATGAGTAAAAAGATACTACCTACATTAGAAAATTTTTTATATACCATAATTTTAAAATTTTATAATAATTTTTTTAAAAAAATTAAAATTTATTTTTTATAATATAAAAAATTAACGAATTAATTTATATAATTTAAAAAATACATTAAAATGTAGATCTAATTTTTAGAAACGTAATTCTATTTATTTTAATGTAAAAGGAGTTTTTTTTTTAATTTCAAAATTACTCTTTTCTAAATATGAAAGCATTTTAAATTTTTATTATTTATATACTAAATATAATTAATTAATGATTTAATAGATTCCACATAATAATCCATCACCATAAAACTGAATTATCTGCTAAGAGATTGATAAGCCGATATTAAGCTATAGAGATTTCACTAAAAAACAGATTTAAAATTTTTTTTATTAAAACTTATTCTCTCCTAACGAATCGAGTGGTTATTAAAAATTACAATCAATAAATATAATATAAATATTTATTACACCTATAAATAAATAATTTTTTATCAATTAATTAATATTAATAAAATTTTTAAGAAATTTAATAATTAATATTATTTTTTTATAATATACAAATAAATGTGTTGAGAATTAATATATGCAATTTTATAAAAAAACATTTTAATTTACTTTTCAATAGCAAAACTAATTTTGTTGGCATTATAAAAATTAAATAATATTTTTTTTTTATAAATCACCATTCATAATAATTTTATAATATATATATATATTTATTTATTTATCAAGCAAAGTAACCCTTCGCAAAGTCGCATGGGATTGCTTGGGCTTGCAAAAATATCCTATTTTTATAGCTCTATTCATTCACGGTTTGGCTTGGTTAATAAGATTTTAAACCACCACCGGTCCATTTCACCACCTTCTCACCTACCTGTAGTTGTTTCCTCTTGACTCGCCTCCATTTCCTCATTCAACACAGGAACCACACCGGAAAACTCTCTCAATCTCCGATATGCCCGAAGAAAAAGAAGAATCCACTTCCATTCCTCTCAGCCACCCCGACAATACCGGCGACGATCCCGAGGATTCTGCCAAGTCTCCCCCTTCCTCCAATTCCTCCACTCGTGAGGTCCGCTTTTATTTCTTGAGATTCAACTGTTTGATTTCTATTTATTTTCACTGCCATTGTTTGTTAGATTTAGCATTCATGGATCTATACATTTCACCTCTTGGTAGCCATTGATGTAGTTTATATTTTTATTTTAAGATTTTTTTAGAATTTTCTATGATTTAGGTGGCTAATTATGATTCGGAGATTGATCATTGTGTGGTAGATGTATAATATGGCATTTAATCAAAACAGGAAAATTGTAATGTTTCAGATTATAATGATTTCCAGAACAAAATTTGTGAACAGTGATTAAGACGTTCTGCAGAGGGTAAAGCCAGTACGGTTGTGTACAGCAAACGTTAGGTTGTTTTAATTGTGAAGCTTGAGTTTATCAAATAATATTTTATAAACTGTAAATGGATATATTGTTGTCGGCAAGGTAAATGTTATTGAATCATGGAGACATTGTTGTAATACAGCTTTGCATTTTCTTGTTAAAATTACTCTCTGCTAGAAATGGAATTTGACAAGGTATGGCCTAATTAATTTTGTTATATATGTGTAATGCAACTTATAGAGACGTTACATTAGGAAATCCACGACTAGGAGAGAAAAGGAAAATCGAAGGAATATACGTATTTGCAGAAGCTGACACCTCGGCCACCAATGAGAGCTCCATTGTTCAGTAGTTCATACCATTTTATCAGTATTATTAAGAATAGCAATGGATATACAACCATCCTCCTCAACAAAAATAAATAAATAAATAAAAAAAATAAGAAGATAAAAAAGAAAAAGAGGTTTGGGGGGGGGGGGGGGTGACTGAAGCTTAATTAAATTGAGAATTCGTGCAAGTTCAAACCCAAACTTCCTCTTAAATGCATGTGGAAATTTGTGTCGTTTCAAACTTTGATATAAGAATTAGAGTCAATTCCAATCATTTATGTGTGAATTAAAAATGACATAAGCTTTAACCTTGTGAAAGCTTATTTTCTCATGTATGCAAATTCATGAGGTTTATGTAAAAAATGATCATGCCAAGTTTTCATATATGATATTTTCGTTCCATTCATTTGTTCAGGCTTGTTGTTATGTTCTCCAAAGTTGGGTCTCAAAGAAGTTTATGACTGGATGGTAAGGAGCGTAACTACTACTTGAAATGTTCTAAACTTCTTTTGATATATCAAGCCTAATATTTTGTTGCATTGTGAAATTGCAGTGTTGTACTTTTCCCCATAGCTGTAACATTCTTTATTACATGGTGGCTTATTCAGTTTGTTGATGGTTTCTTCAGTCCAATTTATGAACGGCTTGGCATTGACATATTTGGTAGGTAGTTTTGTCCAAAGGTTGTAATTTTATGTGATACTGCAATATCTCGTTGATAACTTCAATTTAATGCAAGAGGCTTATATTTTGTCCCAAAACACATAACTTAGTCATATAAAGAAGGAAAACAGCAATATTGATAAGAATAAATCAAAGACTGGAATACTGGGAGTTGGTTTGTTCTTCTCAGAATCCTAAATCATGTCTTGCAGAATAAGCAAAGTGTTATTGTTTACTTTATCTCAATGCTTACACGTGACATTCTAGACGATTTATTTGGTAATGTCCTCATCATGATTTATGGGTTGGCCATATTTATCAAAGTCTGCAGTGTTATTTGAGTATTTTAAAGAAGGGATACTCTACTGTATGTCTTGTCAAAAACTTCTTATAGAATGGTGCAAGTGCAACCTTTTGTTCCTCTGAATTCAGTTACTTGGAAAAAAAATTGTAAATTCATGATACTGAGAAAATCTTAAAATAGAAACAGGAATTGCTCACAATTGTATATTTATTACTTTCATTTATAACATACTATTACTTTAAGCTTATTATTTTACAATGAATGCAAAGAAATTATTCTTTGAGAGTAAAAATATCAGAATAACTGTGTTTATGGTGGTTGAATATTTAGGGTTCATTTGTTTCAATGGCATGGCTAGTGCATGTTGATTAGCAATTTCTTAGCTTTTGTTCAAATTAAAAATGCAATATTAATTCATGGAATAGTTATTATATAATTTGAAGGTTTTTTTTTTTAAACATTAAAATTTAAAATGTCCAATAACTATTTTAGAAAACAAATAACTCTTTTAAATTAATTTGATATAAATTCAACATACAAGTGAAAAGTAACTATTCAAATAGCACAAATTTCTATTATTCTTTCCATTCCTCAAACCAAATAGCATATTGTTCCTTGTAATTTTAAATGAGTTAATTAGATTTTTGTCATGAGTCTTCATGCTACACTTCCTTTGTGTTTCTCATAGATGTAAATTATCTGGGAAAGGTTGCATAGAATGACATCATTTTCATCTATGTGCTACCCAACATTGCTATGAAAGTCAAAGAGGGAAAATAGATGTCTCTGGATAATGTTAGCTTTGAAGTTTATGTTACTGTATTTCAAGATATTACACTACAACACATTTATTTTGAAATGACAATTATTCGGTGAAAGTGTAAGTTTGGCTAATTATAAAATCTTTCTGAACAACATGCTTTTTACCTGGAAATATATAGATACTATATTATGATTTTCTTTTTTTTTTTGTTTTTAAATTATATATTTAATGTTTGTATTATACACTTCAAAGTACTTGGTCTGCCATGCAGGACTTGGATTTGTCACATCTCTGGTATTTGTATTCTTCGTTGGTGTTTTTGTTTCATCATGGATAGGCTCCACTGTTTTCTGGCTTGGGGAATGGTTCATAAAGCGAATGCCCTTTGTTAAGCACTTATATTCAGCATCCAAACAAATTAGCGCTGCAGTTTCTCCAGGTTAATCGAATGTCCCTTTATTAATTTCACAAAGGCATCTGGAAATGCAATTATATTTGTACACAGGGCATGGAAGTTGCTTAAGGCTGTGCAGTGTGCACATATTTTCTTACTCTAGTTAGTTTAACATGTTATTATTACTTGTATCCTGTTATCTTACAGACCGTCTTCATCCTTGGGATTTATTTTGCTATTTGGCTCACTCTGCCTGAGTTCTAAACTATATGCTAACTACTTATTTAATTACAAATTGCCTCCAAAAGTGGAAACATTGCCAAGTATTGTCTATTGTCAATGATGATTTCACTTAATTGGTTGAACCTTTTATTTCAGATGGGCATGGTAGAAATCTTTGACATACTTAACCATGATTTGCTTTAGCATTGGGCTCTTTAATTTCTTAGGACTATGGGTATGGTGGACTAATTTTTCTCTGCAAATTGTTGTGTTTCACAAAGTTGGAATTTTTTTTTATCCAATTTTAAGTTGACAAGCTTTGTCCTCATCACTGCAACAGACCCATCCTGAAAAACTTTGTAAATGTCATTTGACTCGAGTCTTTTTTTCCTTTAATTCCAGTGTATTGGGACCAGTTGTTATTTATTTAAGCATTTTCATGTGTTAAAATTGGTTTACTTGATATTGATATCCATGTCTCCTCTACAGATCAGAATACCACAGCATTTAAAGAGGTTGCAATTATCCGTCATCCTCGTGTTGGTGAATATGCTTTTGGTTTCATCACATCTACAGTTATCCTTCAGGTACTTCTGTCTTATGATGTGCATTATATTGCAAAGGGATAAGTTTTACGTTTATATATAAGTGACATCTTGAGACTAAGTTTTCCCATTCATTCAGTCCATTTGTTGTGAATGTGATATTAAGCTCCCACCATGATATTGTATTACCGTAACAAATGCAAGTGGCAATAGATACAAATTGTCCATACTATATTTGGTCATTACTCTTTTTTCTTTTCCCTTTTTATTTTCCTCCTTGAGATCAAGCATGGGATGGGAGGCCTTAAGTATCAAGGATTATTCTATCTAGTCTCAAGGAAACTTTTCTTGTTTTGGAAAAGGTGAAAGGTAGGGGAGTCAAAATTATGGAAGTGGATTTTAGTTTGGGCTATCTTGACCTTTTCATTCCAATTGGAAAGTGAAAGTAGAGAGATTTACTAATTAGTCCTTGTCACTACTTTTTTCCCAATTGAAGTTAATTACAGTATTCTGATTTGGCGGTAATAAAAATTGTTTTATTTTTTTTTTTCCTCTCAGTTTTTTTTCCTGTATTTTACTTGAAGGAACCTCCTCCAATTCCAGAGTTAATTTTTTTGGAGAGGGCCAATATTATGTATAAAATAATTCAAAAAATATTTAATTATGCTCATTTTTTATACATATATATTTTAACTGGTAAATGTTGCATATTAGAGGGCGATGTTAATTTTTTCGTGGAGGGTATTAATGGTAAAAGAATTCATTAAATTTATGATGAGAAATAAATAATTCTAACATTCCCTTATATCATCATAAAGTAATATATTTTTTAGGGGACAAATAACTACAATAGAATATTTTTTTTCCCAAATAAATATACCTATACAAAGAGATGTTAGAGTGGCTGGGAGGAGGGGCAAGGCTCCACCTACAACTAGTCCCCCCTCCCTCCACAGCTGACCTTCTTGTCCAAACAAGAGTGCTTCACAAAATGATTTAGAGAAGTTAAAATTGCAATTCAAATAGAATATCAAAAATTAAAAAATAAAAAAAATATTAGTATAGTGTTGCACATTTTTTGTGTGTTAAGTATTACTAATTATTATTTAAAGAGAAGTATTACAAATTGTCATGTGCAGTGCATGTGACAAAATGTTTTCTTCTTTTGAATATGAGAATATCTACAACTTTATGTGGTGTCAGCGTTGTTCATCCACAAAAGAATTGTGTCATGATGGTTATCTATGTTTATGTGATGAAATACAAAAACACATTATTTTAGTGTTTGTTGTGTTTCAGGGCTACTTTTTATTTTTACTTTTTTATTTGTACATTATGTTCTATTCTTGTTTGTTGACTGCAGAAAGATAATGAAGATGAAGAATTGTGTAGTGTTTTTGTCCCAACAAACCATCTATATATTGGTGATATATTCCTTGTGAACTCTAAGGACATCATAAGACCAAATCTGTCAATTCGAGAAGGCATAGGTATGTTTTTGTTCTTGAAAGAGCCATTTCCTACATTATATGAAATGGTGTAGGCATCTTTTGTGGTTTTCATTGAACACTAAGAAAATTTTAGCGGGAAAAGGAAATAAAATGGAGGAAAATGAAAATGAAAATGAATTTATTTTCATTCCCTGGTTTTGATATTAAGAAGGAAAATAAAAGAGAAAAGTAACTCATTGAATAGTAAAATATCTATTTTGACCGTTATATTTACAATTAAAATTATTATTATAAGTATAAAATTGTAATTTTACCATGCTCTCTCTCCAAAATTTAGAGAGTCATTTATGGGTTCCACAAATTTATTTCTCATAGCTTATTATTTTTCCTCTTATTTTCCTTCTTGCTAATGTAGTAATGAGTGGAAAAGTCTCTTATTTTCCAATCTTATTTTTTTTCTTCTTTCATTTTGCCTCCAATCCAAGCAAGATGTAAGGTAACATATGGTTATTGGATAGTTTCTTATTTGTACTTTTTGTCAAAATTTTAGCGGAGTATAACTCCATTTATTATCCAATGATATAAAACACAAAGTCTTGTTTCAAGTGTTTCCCCTTTTAGTTTCCAATTTGCTTAAGGAACTTCGCAATTGATTTCAATTCAATCACCCATTGGTTATCTGGTGAAATCAAGCCTTGAGATTGTTAAAATGGCGAGGTGATCCCTATCATATATGTACAATTTCTGTTAGTTACAAATGTTCCTTTTTAGACTTATTTCATGCGTTGCTGGTAATAATGCAGAGATCATCGTCTCTGGAGGTATGACAATGCCACAAATGATTACACCTCTGCAACGGATTGCTAGACAAAGTGAAAGAATTCCTTTGAACAGGATTGTGTGATGGCACCAAGCAAGAACCTATTCTGCAGTTACTTCCATTTCCCATTGGGCTAATATTGAAGTGATTTTTGTGGCCAGCAAAGCTTGGATAAGGTTTGTTGTCTGTACAACTGAGCCTGAGCCTTAGGATTGTTGTGTGCACTGTAATTGGTGTCAAATGAACAAAAATTCCATTAGAGTTGTAAATGTATTTATATACGATTTCTCTTCAAATCAAATTGAGATATTATTTATCAAAAATTTCAAAATCTATGTTTTTAGAAAATATACTTGAAACTTGTGTCCATCGGGTTGGACTTGGCAGTTCCAGTTCATGGTTTACGGAGTTGGGACGGAATTATAAGGTTCCTCTCGATTTTGGTTCATTTTTAATTTTGATTTTAATTTTGTTTCAATTTACTTCGGTCTGATTTAGTTTTCATTAAATCTAATGGCTTTTTAAATAAGATCTCTTTTAAAAAATTTTAGACTTAATTGATGTGGACTTATTCTTGAATTTATCTAGATTGGGTGTATATTAGCTTTTCCTTTGAAATGCTTAAATTGAATTAGTTGGTTTTGTTTTATTCTAATAATGATTTTTGTCAATTTGATCTTGATCAATTTTGATATAGTTTTGATTTCAGATTGAATCGATCCATTCCATTTTGATTGTAAACCAGACTCTGGCGAAGTGTTGCCTGACTGGTTATATTTTCGGCGTTTATTTTAGTTGGCCTATGTGGTTGGTTTTGGTTTTTGTCTGCAAAGATTGGAGAGGCTTGCGATGCTAAAGCAAAAGACTATTTTTTTCTCTTTGAACTAGTCATATTAATTCTACTATCACGCTGAGTAAAAGATAATTGTGTCGTGATAAGTAAAATTTTAATGCAGATAAATATGTATTCCAACAAATAGCGTAGAAGAGGGTGTCAGCTTCACTCGCAATTAAGGTTATGTATTTGGGAATGGTGTAGTGGGGGCGTCCTATTATGGATTTTACTGTTTATTATTTCCATTAACTTTTTTACTGTGAAGCAATTGGGTACTCGAATTTGAAAAACGAAAACATTTTACTTAATGTAGTAATTACTCAATATTAAAAACTAATTATAATATAATTTAATTATAAAAATTCTTTAAAAACTTTAAAACATCATTTTTTTTTTTCAACAGCATTTAAAAAGATACATAATTTTTTTGACACTTGAAACTCAACGCCAAATGGCTATGGTGGCTGCAACCGCTTGTAAATGCTGACATGAACACTATGTTTGGAGAAGATTATCCCATAAACGAATGCATATATAAATATACACGGAAAAGGAGAAGAACCTCAACCACAGCATGCAGAAAAGATCACTAACAACTAGTGAGCCGGCATTAAATACACAATACGAAGACCAAACCACAGGCAACAAATCTTCTCATATTATAATAATTTCTCCATTCAGAGTGATCAAAACCGGGGATGCCGAAAGTCAAAAGTTTTCTAAGTAAATTTAACGTATATTTATTAATAAGTAAAATTATTTTTTAATATAATTAATCTATATTTAATTATCGTTAGTTTTGCAAATTTAAATGTATGACAAATTTATGATTTTTAACTCAAATTTTCATCAGTTGTTAATCCTCACAAGTGCTAAATATGGAGTGGGCTTAAGCCTAAAGGGAAAAGAGTGAGAGTGGGCTTTACAACGATGAAGTGAGATCTTCAACCTTTGTGCCGGTCTAGAAGGCGAGAAGACCGGGATCACAAAGCCCTACTCTCTCTGAACTGCTTTGGTTATCCTTTTTCTTCTCCAATCATATCTCAAACTTCACTGCTTCCCTTCTGCTTAAGCTCTTCACTTCATTTCTTCCATTTCTTCATAATGCCCAATATATAAAAAACTCTTTTCAATCTGTAGATTATCTTCTCCGTAGACAAAGCTGCACTCCAACGATTGGCCAACGGAGCGCCAGAGCCAGCGGGAGAGTGGTTTGCGTAGTCTCTGTAACTGTTTGATTCACACTCACTGTAATTGATTGTCCTCTAAAACCCTAATCTTGATTCTCTTGTTTCGTAGTAATTTTTTTTTCTTGATATAGAAATTTCTGTCTCGAAGGTGTTTCTTATAATCAATCGCTTGATTTTGGTTTTTTTTGTTAATTATCCAAATAAGTGTTTTTATTGAGGAGCTTTATTCTGTGTAGCAGATGGATAGGTACCAGAGGATTGAGAAGCCTAAGGCGGAAACGCCAATAAATGAGAATGAGATTCGCATTACCACTCAGGGCAGGATGAGAAATTATATTACCTATGCCACCACTCTCCTCCAGGTAATTCACTCTCTCGTTTGGGTATACAACTTGCTTCTTATAATGTGTTTTGAACATATTGATTGAAAACTTTGACGAATATTTAATGCTTCTTTGAAGATTTTTAATTCTCAAACAGAATTGCAGCAATTACTCTACCTGTTCCCACCTTTAGTATAAATGACGGGCCTTTGTGTTTGATAAACAGCTTGTGTAGTATAAATTTCTTTGTGTTTGCGTGTATACAGGAGAAAGGGTCCAACGAAATAATTCTTAAAGCCATGGGCAGAGCTATAAACAAGACAGTGATGATCGCAGAGTTAATTAAGGTGGGATGAGGGATCTCACTGTTGCCTTCTCTATGTCTATCTGTCTCCTCTCTCATCATTCATCGTCTTATCTCCTTACAGAGAAGAATTGTTGGTCTGCATCAGAACACTGCTATTGAATCAACTGATATAACTGACATGTGGGAGCCACTGGAAGAAGGCCTTCTTCCGTATGTAACTTCTGACATTTATTCTACCGAGTATTTCGCAAATTGCATTTTCATTGTGTAGATAGTGCAGTAATTGCTTCTCTTTTCTTGCAGTCTTGAGACTACTCGACATGTTTCAATGATCACAATCACTTTTTCAAAGAAGGAGCTGGATACATCCTCCACAGGGTAATTTTAGTTTACCAGGCAGTGAATGCCATGACTCTGTTTGCAATGTAACTGTATTGGTGTTTTGTCATTGGGGTATACGGTGCATAGACAGTGATGATTATAAATAAGGTTATAGGCAATGTTATTTCAGTTTTAGGGTTGGGTGTGGCATAGTTATAACTGGAGAGTGATTGGTAATATATATATTTATATACATATAATTTTTTGCATTTACCATGTAAAGCTGCCTGCGTTTTTCTGGTAGTATTGCTAAAATTTGCACACATAAACAATTGATATGAATGTGGTGTCCTTTTTTTAATATCATATGCACGTGATCTTTCAGGATTGGGCTTTTTAATTGATTGTGCTGCTGTCAAATCTGCAATGAAGCTCTTTTGCTTTTTAGTTTTGGGGTATACATTTCTCTATGCTGTTGAAATAAAACTTGGTGATTTGCTGAACTTGTTGAGTGTTCATGTATACAAAATAGCACCTTTGTATTCAAGTGTGCCTGAGGAACATGTTCATTTTCATGATAAACACATGGTGATCCAAAATAGTTATGGTTTGTGTACTCCAAAAGTCTATTTCAAGTGGGTGGGCTGGTAGACACCAAGTCTATATTAAATTTAATTGGTAGTGCTTCATGGACTGTGTATGATTATAGTATCATGTGTAAACTTCTATTCAAAAGGATCCATATGGCCTATCTCAATTAGTTTGGGATTGAGTTATAATTGTGTTGAATTGAGTTGTATAAACTTTTGCTTTTCTTGTTATATTTTATTGGGCACCTTTTTTTGTGAATTTGAAATATTCTTATTTTCATATGGCCTCTGGGGCCGTTATTGTTCTTTGAATTGGAGTTGTGACCTTGAAACTTCATTTGTTGCTATTGAGAGCATTCCTAATAATCTTCCAATGCAGATATCAACCTCCTCTTCCAGTTGATCAAGTGAAGCCATTGAATGAATTTGAAGATGAAGGAGGTGGAGTGACAACCTTTTCTATTTATATATGAAGCTTTTTTCAGCTACTAGAAATAGAATTGATTTGTATTCTTTACTTTCATCTAATTCAGAAGGCTCGCCAATAATACGAGGAAGAGGACGTGGGAGTTGGGGAAGAGGAAGGGGCAGAGGTAGAGCTAGAGCATACTGCTTCTACAGAATATTCCATTTATTGATGTTATACTTTTTTGTTGCATATGGTATAGAGATCTAAGTGGATGGTTTTGCACCCATAAGCAAAACGTCTGCAATAATTTGTTAGTTTTCCGATTATAGTTTAGCATCATTATCACATCATCACGGACCACATGGGGGTATAGATTAATCCTTCTTTTGGTGATTGCATTTAGTTTTCTAATTTTTGGTCGTTCTGTTGGTACATCTTATGTTTGTTTTTCATCTTGAATTATTCCAGTTGTTCTAAGTGTGATTCATTTCAATCTATCAAAGATTTACATCCATTAAATGCATTTTAAACAAAAGGAAGTAAAAAAACTTGGTTTAAGTCCTGAGTATCAAACTCCATGTGTTCTTTGGATGTGATAGGAGACTTCATGTTCTTCTAGTGATGCCATGTTCATAGACTTCTGTTTCCCATTCGGCCTGGCTTAATCAGTTTTATGATTATGTATTTGTAGGGAATTACAATGTAGGAGATTATAATGGTGATGGTTGGGATGGTGGGCGTGGTTATGGAGGCAGAGGCCGAGGTCGTGGAAGAGGCCGTTTTTTCCGAGGCCGTGGCCGTGGTCGAGGGCGAGGATTTGGGGGTCAATCAAGTGGTTACTATGATTATGGTGAATTTGATGCTCTGCCTGCCCCTGGTCGCGGTAAGTTTCTAGAACTAGTGATATAAAACCTCTATTTCCTCCCCCTTGGACTAGAGTCTTTTTGTGTTCTATTACCTGAATTGCAATTGATACTTTTGCTGAACTTGGCCCCTGAATTTTCTGATTAATTATTTTGCATCTGTTATCATCTGTTATCGCTAATGAAACATTTCCTAACTATAGAAAGGGAGTTCATTTTTTATGAACTAGCACAATAAAATTTGAACAAATTAGGTTCTCTCTTCTTGTAGATGGCTGTGTAACAATGGCAATGATAAGAATGCAAACCACTATTTTACACATATTCAAGTCTTGCATTACCATTATCTTAGGTTACAGTTCTACTTCATTGTGATAGTGTGCTGTTTTGAGCAACAAGAGCTTCTATAGTTACTACTGAACTTACAAAAATTAAGGAGAGAGATGATTATCTCTGAATGTTATCTGACATTGGTTCTTTCTGATTGCTTTCTGAAATCGATGCCTCATTTTCTATGTAAAGAAGAACTTCATGTTGTTTGTTTTATTGTTTTTAGAATGGATGATGAGTGCCATTAGCTTTTAGAATTTGTGACCTTATCCGTGGATGGTAGAACTGTTACCATGAAGTGAACTTGTGGCAGCATTTGGAAATGAAAAATCTACACACTATGCTGTGCCACTGGTTTTAAGTTGAAATGTCTGTCTTTACAATACTTCAGAGTATACCATGTTCTTATATTGCTCTAAATGATTCATAAGCTTAGTTATGAACTGTCCTGTGAGTGAATTTTCTCAGTTCAAATTTAGGTTTGAACATTTTTAATATCTGGCACTGTATGCATATACTGTTCTATCTATTACTTCTCGAAAAACTTGAGCATAGTTCAAATGATATTTACCCCCATAATCTTTAGAAAGGGTGTTTTTCAAGTCTTCCAAATGAAAGCTTTTGCTATAGAAAACCTTTTTATCTTGTGCTGTTGAGGCTAATGGTCAAATTGATATCTAATTTATTAATCACATTATATGCCACATCATCTAAGATTTGGCAAGATAGGAGTCGGTCTTTCTCAGAATCTATTACTTTCCACTTTTAAAATAGTTTAATTGTAATTCTTCTAAATAATATTAAAAAACTTAATCTCTAGTTTTAATGAATTTTTAAATTTGCTCATGTGAATTATTATGAATTTTGACATAGTCAAGGCTTGAAGATAGTTATTCTCTCTATTTTAGAAAAAAAATGCATTTGGTTATTTTGGTAAAAAGTGAAAAATAATATATTGAATGTCGCTTGAAGGTTTTGCAGGGCGTGGTCGTGGCAGGGGAAGGGGCCGTGGGCGTGGTCGTACTTTCAGATCTGAGGGCCCTGACCAAGCAGGAGCTGCCTGAGCAGCATCTCTGGGGAAACTATAATATTAGGTGTGCAGTTGAAAAGTTTTACATGGATGCCTGCTCTGCTTTTTGTCTTGGTAAATTTGGTGATAATTTACGGGCATTGTCCTTAAGTTTAGAGTTTTGAAAGTGTAGAAGCCATGCTGCTTGCAGTTTTGTCTCTGTGTAGGTTATGGAGTAGGATTATTTTTGTAGTTTATTATTGCTGATCAGATGTTTAGCATACTGGGTAAGGTTGTAAATGTTTTGTTTTCTCCCCCTATAAAGGAATGATAGAGCAGTACATTCTTTTATTCTTAATAACAAAAATAGATATGCTGCATGCTGATTTTAATTGAACTTCTCATTAATTTTAATGTTCTTTAGCAATGTCAATGCAAACTTCCCAATTTGTGATTTTTACCATTCATCAACTCCTATAATTCTTCTGAGGAAAGGTTTAAGTCAGCTTTTGAAGAATTCTACAAAGATCCTGTCGGCTGGTTTCAATCAGTTTCGGGCAAGAAATGCTGGTTTGTTCGGCTTTATGGTTTGAAGTGGTTTCGATTCAAAAAGAGGTTATGGTTCAACATAGTTAATTAAATTAATAATTAACCGACAGATAATATATCAATATATAAATAATTAAAGATAAAATAATATTCAATAATAATAAAATGTATAAATATAGCAAATAAGAAATGTATATATATTGAAATTTCAGAATTGAAAGAAATTTCTATTTTTTTATTTTTATATTTCCTTTTTAATATAACAAATTAAAAAAACTAATATAAATTTATTGTTTCAATTTTAAAAAGGGACAAAATTTGAATAGAGCATGTTTTGGTTCGGAACTAACAATTTAAATCGGATGGTTCTAGGTTGGTTTTAATCCTGGTTCAAAGAGAGAAGTTCTATAACTGATTCTCCTAACAAACAGTTCCAGTTGGTTGATGAAATATTAAAATAATTTGACTGATTTTGGTTTTGGATTTGATCGATATAGTTACAATTTGAAGAAAATCATGGGCAAGTTTGATTCTACAAGCTGAATCAAAGGAGAGGACAACTGATCTGTGGAGTGGATCTAGTTATCGACTAGAGGCCTTCAAAAGTGATTTTTGAGTAGTTTTAGCTGGCTCAAAATTGGACCAATGGATAGGGTAAGTTTGTTTCACATAAAATATTCATATTTTTCTGGTATTTAGGATATTAAGAAAATTAGTTAACATACAATTTTTTTCATAATTAATAGAAAAATTAAATTTTTTCAGAAAAATATTTTTATATTTTAAAAATCTTACTAAAGGTCTATATAAATTTATTAATATATTTTATTTTTAAATTAAAATTAAACAATAAAAATAAATTATTTTTGATGAAAAATATGGGGAGATTAAGAGCCAATTACTGTGTTTAGTGATGGCTTAATAAAAGTTAAATATGTGCCCCTCCCATGATTGTAACACGTGTAACATTTCACTCCTCTCTATTATCTATGTAATTACAACTTTGCCTTTATATGGAAAGGAGGTTGCATTGAAAGTCCAATAACAATGGATAATAGTATAAGTTCAAGAGGGAGCAAATGAGTACAACAACTTCACCCATTCATTAGAGAAAATTAGAAGTTCGGTTCACAACTTAGACACCGTCTTTATACTATTTAAATTATTTAAATTAAAAAAAAATTTTTAAACCATCCATTGAAAAATCACTCAACACCTAATATTTAAACTGCAAAAAATTGAAGAAAACCGCTTAAACTATCAAACAATCTCATAATCTAACTGTGTCATCCGAAGAAATCACAGATCTAAAAGCACCACTCATCAATTAACACTCAGAACATTTTCAATTTAGGTGATAAATTTTTAAATTATTTTCATCACAATCAATAATATTTCTCACTAACTATATTTATTTTTAGAAAAATAAAATTTCAATAAATAGATATTTAATTCATTTTAATACGGTTAACACAAGTCAACAAATATCTTCAAAGTCACGTGCCGCGATCCTATCCTTTTACTTACAAAGTAAACGACACCGTTTTTCTCCCTAAACCTTTGATTAAACCTCCCCACTCCTGCTCGTTGCTCAATTGGAATTCTCCTTTTCTCCCCTCTCGTTCTCGATATCTTTTGCAACTCTTTCAATTGCGGCTGGGTTTTATCCATCGTCGGCGAAGGAACCGCCGCCGCCATCCTCCTCAATCCTCTCTATACATCCGAAGGTTCGTTCTCAACCCTTCCCTTCGTTTCTTTTCTATCTTTGTCTCTCTGAAGGTGCATGCTTAATATCTTGTACATCCACTTGTTCTTGCCTTTTAATTCCTTTAATTTTATGAAATATCTGATTCTTCTTATCTATTCTCCAATTCTCTGATTTTGCTTTTGGTGAATCTATCTCTGCGCAATCCTTAACTTCCTTTTTTTTTTGTGTGTATTTCATATACTGATGCAGTCTATATAGAGGTACATGGTTGTTAACTCCTTGATCTCTTCTTTGGTTCTGATTACTTGCTAATACTATCCATCATCTTGGGTTTTCAAATAACAACCGACTATTTAGCTAGAAAAGGAGGAAGTGATGAATTAGTGTAGGATCAAATTACTCGTGGCCTACAGGAATGCGGCTTGTTCTATCTGTGGAGGATGTGGTTTAATGGTATCTGAATTTTGATTTAATGATATTCAAATCACATTTTCATTACTTGTAGTTATCAATTTGTGTATTTGTAATGCGACACACTTTGAGTGCTGCAACTCACTGGTTGGAGGCAACTCGTTAAAAGTTTTAGACCAGTTTCTGCTGTTTTACTGTTAAATTCATTAGTTAATATTTGTTTAAGGTTCATATGCAAAATTAAGCTCGTATTTATTAATAATAATAACATAATTTCAATATATAAATTTAATATTTATATGAATGATTATTTTGTTAGCACATAATAGTAGTCAAGCAATTTTTTTTAAAATTTCATTTATACAATTTAAACGTAGAAAAAAAGGTGTCAAAGTAAGCAAATAGTGGTTGTATACATGCATGAAAAAAAGATTGTAAAATTAGAAGGATTCAAATAGATAAAATTTTAAACTTGTAAACTTGAATATTTCTCACCATTGACAAAAACACAGTTTAACTTGATTTTACTTGATCAGAGTATATATACATTGAGAGTCAACTCATGATTTTGACAGCAATGGTTCTGTTATGATATTAATCGATCATAAATAACTGTCTATTTAAGTAGCCATCTATTTTAGTAACCAAATATTTTAGTAAATATGGTAAATACATGGATATAAATTTCTTGACTTTTTACGGCTGTTTCATCATTTTCTTTAACTTTGTGATTTATCCTCTACCAAATATTACTTTACAGCTTTATCTTCTATGGCTTTTCTTTCCAAGAGGTCATGTTCTTTTGCAACCGTACTAATGGAAGTCTCTAATAACATGTTTTTTTGTAGATCAGTACTTAATTCTATTGTTCTCTGATCACTGAGGCTAAAGCCTAAAACAAACACCATGAGCTCATTCACCAATTCCTCCAATTTTGACAATCTCCTGCTCCAAACCCTAATGGGACGCCTCCAAATCCACCCTCCAAATTCTACCAATAACCCCTTCCTCTCTGAGTCTCTTGAGGACCTCCTCTTTGATGCTGCCAACAGTTACTCTGATGATGATAGCTCTGATTCCAGAACCCAACTCGCAAAAGAAGAATCCAAGCTTGAGAGGGAAATCATTAAACTCATCTTGTCAGGTAAGGGTGATTCATTGAAACCCAACTCGGGTCAGGCAGTTACAATTGGTGAACATCACATATGTGTTGGGATTCATGAGGAAACGGGATCAGATTATCGAGTGTGGGAGTGGCATGGGCATATTATGCTGTTTGATGAAGAGAATGGATATGCTCCCGAGTATATATATGGGAACTACTTTGAGAGGTTGCTGGGTAAGGTATACAAGGAAGAAGAAGAGGAGAAGGAAGAGAAGAAAATGGCAACTTTGGGGTTGAGAGAGTTGATTGATGGTGGGGATTCTGGTGGTGCTCACATTCTTCACAGGAATATCAATGCAGGTTCTCCAAGGTTTGTTTATATGAGTAACTCCCTTCCCTTCTGTTTTGTCACATGTGGTGCTTCTACTGGTTATGGCTGCTTGTTGAATTATGTGATCTCAATATTAATCAGTTTCTTTAGTATCTGTTGAAACAAGTTTAAACTTATTTTGTTGGCCAATACTGTGCGTCTGTGTAGAACAAACTTCTTGATTAAGGACACCTTTCTGAATGAGGTTGGCTGATTTTTCATCATTAGACAAAGTTCTCTGTTATTTTAGTGGTGTTAATCCTTACATGGCAATTAGGCTTTGAAGGCATGAAACTGATGCTGTTATTCATGTGATTTAGTTGTTGATTACCTGAATATCCTTTTGTTTGGTTATTATATAAATTTTGTTGTTAGTAAATTGAAAAGGAAGAGTAACAGCACAAAAGCAATGACAAAAGTTGATGGGGTAGAATATGTGCGAGGTACTCTAATAGCTATAGACTCATTCAAGCATGATAGACTCCCTTCTAAACAATTATCTGCAAAAATAGAACTTTATTGATTTATAAATGATGTGAAACCTTTCTTCATAGAGTATAGGTACCCATCTGTTTTAAGAAAGTTGAAAATATCTTTTGCAGACACATTTTTTGAGAGATGTAATGACCAATTAATGCTTGAATTAGTCATTGGCAATATCCTTCACGAAAGAGTTTTAACAATGGGTGAGAATCATTTAGGAAATTTTGTGATGCAGCTAGTGTTCATGTAACCTTGGTGCATCTAAGTGGTCACTTGAATGGTGCTACATTGTCCTGTAGACGGTGACATTTATTTGAACTATGAATTAGTGTGGTGTAAATTCCTACCAGTAGAATGGTATGGATTCTTCTGTGTGCATTATATGGTTTGATGGATGCATATATAAAGTTGTGAAATTTGATGTTGATATCTCACATTGGGTTAGTTCATCTTTTAAGTCAGTGATACAAGGTAAGTGCTTAGAGATATATTAATTATCATGGTAAAGCATTCATGAATTCTCATTTTTGTTACGTTGCCTTGTAAGTGCCTTCCCAAAAAATTGTATCCTTCTTTTTGACCGACTTGTAGTGATTATATTGTCTGATATAAAGGTGAATGCGGGGGAACTTCATGCGTTGATTCTTGATCAACATTATTTTTTTTTGACTGTGTGCATCTCATGCTAGTATCACTCTTTCTTTCTGTTCCATTCTTCAAGTAGATTTAACCAAATTGCAACTTTGATGTTTGCTTTTATCACTTATGATTTTTATTTGTTCATAAATTCCCATTTTTCGCAGAACTTGACAGGCTTGGTTGAGTAGTTGAATGGATTTGACATTCAAAAGGAAACTTGAATCAGTACGTCAAATCCCATTTATTGTTCAAGATTGAAGCTTTTTGGTTATCGTCGGGCAGCAACTGCTGGTGCAGTTTCATACTCCATTTGCTGTTTGGCATGGATGTCATATTTGAATTTCATGTACATGTTGCAATTTATGCTTGACAAATTTCTTTAATTTTGCTAGACAATTTTACCCAAGTTCTTGTGAGCAGAATAAATATATAATCAGATACTTTCAGTTTGATTATTATCCCCCCTCTCTCTCTCTCTCTCACACACACACGGAGTTGTACCTTCAAATTCCCATTTTGTGCTATTCTAGTTGTTAGTATGCGGCTGCTTTTTATTTGTTTGTTTATTTATTTATTTTTGGGTTTTGGGGTGGGGGTGTTGGGTATGGTTGATGATAATGTTTTCCTGCTCAATTCGTTTGGCATTCACTTCTTTGGCGCATCCTTCCCATGATGAGGCTGCTGTGAGCCGTTAGGTTGCTTACAGATCTGTGCATCTATTCATTTGCATAAATAGATAAGATTGCATGGATGAACATTCACTGCTGTGTATTACACCGCTAGATTTAATCGGATTCAACCATCCATATATAGCATTGGTGGGGTTTATATGCAATTGAATTGGGTGTTTGATTCGAGAATTGTCTTGAATTCAAACCTCTTCACAATAAAATTGAAAAGCCCTCTAACAATTTTCAGTAATTTATGGACTTGCAACTCCCTCTTTAACCATTTATGGACTAATAAGTTATTTTCATTAATTTATGGACTCCTGTGATTATTATTATTTATCTGTAATTTCCTTTTTTTACTTTTTTTTTTCGATTTATAGATCGAAACAACTGCCCTATTTAATACATGAGTACATTGTTTTGCAATTTTTTTCGGAAAAAAGGGACACTTTAGAAAGCCCAAGTGACTGCTTTGAGAACGAATTTTCTGCATTTGAGTCTCAAATTGTGCGTCTGTTTTCGTATTAGAAAGCAGTTCCAACTGTAATTTACTAATTGAAATTGCCGTAACATCCAAAGCCTGCAATGCTCGAGGAAACCCTAAAATGAAAACAACCATCACTAAAAAACTAACATTACTGTGTTACAGCGAGCAAGAACTGCCACTTACAGCGTAACCGATCATGGAATTTCACCCCATCAAATTCACCCATGTAAGGATTTGCAGAACCCACCCACTTGATCAGAGTATCAGATTATAAAGCAGTAATGAGATCATCAATGATTCTTTCTTCTGCATAACCACTCTTCTGTCTTCCAAGATCTTTAACTTATAATCCAAGAAACCTCACACTATGATTCTTCTGGCAGCTAATCATTGTCTCAAAGTTCTCTTAGAAACCCATTTGTTTTGGTTTCTTCTCTTCAAGTTTCAGATTCTTGGTCGCGTCTGCTTGGCTTTGCATCTATCTCCCTTGTACCTCTCGATGACATCTCTAACCTCTTCTATTCTCTGGAGTCTGCCATGTAAAGACCTTCCCATTGTATCCATAACAGACAAGTGAGATCCCAATTCGTAGCTTTCTCATGCAAAGTTGATTTCCTCTTCGAGAAGCTTTTATGTGCAATGCAACCACGTAGGATGAATGTTGCATGGAATTTGAGTGAATATCTTAATTTTAACTGAAGATTATATACAACTCTACGCGAGATGAATGTTGCATGGAGTTTTTGAGTAAATATTAAATATATCTAGTGTATATAATCTTTTACTCGCAAAAAATAATTTATATTGTCTATTTTTATGGGATTTTTAAGAATTTATTTATGATATAATGTCTAATATTTGAAATATGTATTATTTTAATTTCTTAAAAGATAATTTGGTGCTGATTATATCATTAATTTTCACATTGAGGGCATATCAATAGAATTTATCTTCCACATTTATTATTTTTACTTCAAAATTTTACTACTTTTGTTAATATTGTTTCAGTTACAGTGGAGAATGAAAATTAGAATAAGCGATTCAAATGAGAAAACAAATAATACTAATCTTGTGTTTGGATATAGAGAATTTAAAGTGTGAAATTTAAGTTTCAACTCATGGATAATTTTATATTCTCTATTTTATATTTTTTTTATTTTGTTTAATTATTTTAAAATTATTATTTATTTTCATTTTTTATACCATAATAATATATAAAGTGAACATTGTAGTTTTATTTAATTTTTAATTTTTTTAAAATTTTTTTTAATATTTTTAAAATGAGTATAATTAAAAATTTAATAAATGGATAAAAATTATAGAATAGAGTATAAAATTAAACTTAAAACTTTATAATTTTGAAATTAATTTGAATATCATTCTCTCTATATATATAATTCTTAAAGGTCAACATTTTCAAGGAAGATTACTCAAGACCATGTAAAAATAATAGAGCAAAAACTCCATAAATTTCTCATTCTCAAACCAAAGGACATTTAATCTGATCTGATTGCTCACTCTAAATGATCATTAACAATAATAATATATGGTGATTTATTTATTTTGAGATATTTATGTTTATGGTGAAAAGAATAAAACTTTCCTTTTATATGATTTATTATTATTTTTTTATCTCTTTAAATTAAAAAAGAAAAAAAAATGGTTGAACATGTAAAGAGATTAATGTGAAGAAAGAAAATAAAGAAGGAAAGTCTGAAACGTGTAAGCTTGAACAACTCGTCCACTAATGACTAAAACCAGAAATTAAAATTTATAATTTTCTACATTAATTTTGACTACCTAATTAATCCAAGGACAAGAAAATTGGAAGCTGCATTTTAGAAATTAAGGTAATGCATTGTGTTTTTCACTCATATCACCTTTTTAATTACATGTATCTTAATTTTTTTTTTAAATAAATATATGAGATTTACTAAATCAATAACATTATTACAAAAACTAAAATTATAAATGCTTAATGGGGATTTTCAATTTTTTTTCTTATACTCAAAGTTCTTCAAATAAAAAGAAAAATTGAATTCCTTCTTTCTAAATAAAAAAAAAATAAATTTAATTTAATTTTTACACAAGAACAAAAAATCTTTAGATATCAAAAGATAAAGATTAATTACTGTAAAGTTTCGAATTTAAATCGGAATGGCAATCAAATTAGCCAAATAAATAAATGACAGAGAAATTAATTTTCATATTAATTGTATATTAAACCAAAATCCCATAATCAAAACGGTGAGTATATATAATTATCATCATCATCAAGAACTCAGAATCCCTAACTTATCAGGCATCACAAGCAAAGAAGAAAAAAAAAAAACTACATTAGTTCGATCTCCCTACGAAGCCCAATTTTCAGAAAGCTATATATTTACAAAATAATCCATTCTTACCCAAGAATCTCCATTAGGTTTCCTTAGAGTGCCTCACCTCACGATGATTAATCTTGCCGTGTCTAACGTTTAACGGCTTGGTGGCTTCGTAAATACTCTGCAGAGACCTGAATCTTCTCTTCTTTGGCCGTTGAATGATGATGAACTCTTCTTCTTTACCAAAAATCTCTTCAATCTTCTTCTTCGAAGTGATCTCATCTTGGCTGCTCCGATCAAATGACTCCTCCTCATTGTCATCACAATTATTAATCTTGTTTTTGCTGTTCCTGTTAATGCTATTGCTGTTATCTTCATCGCTTAGCTGCATCAGCTGTTGAGCGGCGACCATTTCTAATTCCGTCAAGACTTTGTGGGTTCTATGTGAGGATTGTAACTCTGCGGCCATGACCATCATCAAGAAACAATCTTTCTGATCTCTCTCTCTCTCTCTCTCCCTGTGCTGCTTCTTCGTTTGTTGAATCTTTCTTCTCTGCAATGATTTTATACGTTGGACGCGTCTGGGGTTGAAGGAGTTGGCGAAGATGGCGTTTAGAGGTGGTGGTTTGTGTGTTGTACAGATAAGAAACTACACGGTTGGCGCTGTGAAGATGACTGGAAGATGTCTAGCTAATGCATATCAGGAAGCCAGGGACTGCTTTTTATTTATATATATAATATAATATAATATAATTCTTTTTCTATTTGGTAAATCTATTAACTCCCATTTTTTCATTAAAAAAAATAAAATTTATATAATAACTGAATAAATAAATATTAACTTTCTATTTTATTTAATTATTATTAAACATGTTTTGTTTTTTTTAATAGTAAATTACTTTTATATCCTTAAAATATATCAAAATTAACACTAATATATATATATATTCCTCTTGTTCTTCATTAAATTTTTCATTAATTATCTTTAAAATAATTAAAATTATATTTAAATTAATATATATATATATTTTTTAAATGGAGATCAGACGAGTAAAATTTAATATCTCTTAAATTTATTTAAATACACAATTAATTATATAAATGTATTTATATATTTATATTTAAAATTAAAAAATAATTTATTTTATATATTTTAATTTTATGACTTTTGATTTATATAGTCAAAATATAAAAATTATATTGTTAAATTTAAAAAATATATATATATATATATTTAAGTTTGATATTTTTTCTTCCACTTCCACTTCTATTTTAATATGGTACTCAAAATATCCTACACCGTCTGATTAACTTTGCTGACTTTTCAAACAGCAATTGTTGGGCTTGATCATACACTTCCTTTCGTTATTTTATATACTTAACGATTAAGTATATACACCCGATGTATACAAAAAAAATTTTCCTCAATGATAAATAACGTGTTTTGCTTGGAGGGAAGTTTTCATATGGTATAAATGTTTATTTGGTGGTCCCACATATCATGAGATCTATAAGCCTACCTAGTCCTTATGGACATCAGAGTCAATAGTCAATTTTTTGTTTGGATATTGTCCTTTTTACAAATTTTCAATTTTAAAATAAAAAAAAAAGAAAATGTTTAATTTTAATTGTAAACTGTGTTATTTCATATTACTTGAAAAATATATATATATAAGGCAAACTTGAAAAATGCCCCTATTCCGATTAAAATAGAGTTAAATTAGATAAAATAAAATTATTTTTTATTGATAAAATTTTTATTTATTTTTAAAAAATTATTATTTAGTTTCTGTAACATAAAAAAATTTTATTAATTAATTTTTTAATTTTAAAAAATATATTAAAATATTTTTAAATTATTAAAAAATATATTAATCAGTATTTCTATTAATTTTAATCATTAAATATTAAAAAAGAATTAAAATATTTAAATTAATTAATTTAATTTTATAAAATTAAATAATTAATTAATAAATTTTATTTATACGAATTAAATAATAAAAAATTAATTAGTAGATTTTTTAATATTTTATAATATAATAAATTTTTTAAGTCTGATGGACTGAATAATTATTTTTCTTTTTTAAAGGGATTGTGACGTAGTTTTACTTGCGGCTGCTAAGAAGAAAAATAGGGTCATGATAAAGAATATTCTTTTTTTTTTCCCCCTTTCTTAAGAAGTGATGCTATTGTAGTTGAATTTCTTTGATGAATAAATTATAATATTAACAGATCCGTTTGCTTTGGTGCAAAATTATAAAAACATAGTTGTTTGATTTTTATTTTATTGCATTCTATGCATTAATTAATTATAGGTTTCAACTTTTATTTATAATTTAGATTTGAAATTAATTTAATTAAAACCATTTAAAATTTAATTAATTAAAATTAATTTTTAAATTAGAATTAAAATTAGACCAAAACAATATCAATTCAATTTCATCTTGTGTAATAAATATATAGATCATCAAATTAAATTTAACCACGTGTTTATTTGTGTGATTAATTTAAGATATAAAGAATAAACGAGGTTTCGAGTTTGAATCTCTTAATTTATCTGTGTGATTATAAAAATAATATAAATATTCTTCCTGTAAATATATGTATAATATTTAATTTAATAGAGAAAATTATTTTTTTAATTGGAAATTTAATAGAAAAAATTATATATTTCTCAAATATCTAAATTTTGAAAATTAAATATTCAACTCACATAATAATTAATATATAATTTTATTATTAATAGTTTTTTATGATAATAATAAAAATATCATAAAATATAAAGCTACGTAAAACCTTATATCAATAATTAAGAAGATAAAGAAAGAAAATAATTTTAATTAATAATTAGATAAATCTAGTATTGACTATATTTTAAGACTTCTTAAAATTATATATTTAGCTATAATATGTACTGATTTAGTTGGGAGAAACTTTCTTTCAAAAAAAAAATAAAAATAAAATTATATAATACTAAAATATTAACATATGTAAAAAAATTACTGATAAAATATTCTCATTATTAAAATATTTTAATTGTGATTATTTGCATGAAATCAGCATAAATATTTGATAATTATTTTATGATATAACATTAAATATTTTTATAGATTATTATTCAGTTATTTTATTTTATTGAAAAAAAAATCAAATGAAAAATCTAGGGTTTGATTAGACTATTTCCTAAAATTATAGTATAGGTTCACATTCCAAAATTTATAATATTTAATTATAATTTGCATTAAAAAATAATAAATTTTATGGCAATTTTTTAATATTTCTTTTGCTTGCTGTTCATCGCGTGGGGCCGTGGGCTTAGAACATAATCCTTACAGCTTTAGGAAACAACTTGCCTAATTTATTACATCACGTCATGGAATTAATGTCAATTTTCAGTAAAAAATTCAATATTAAAGAAAATTATCTAAACTTATATTAGTTTTAAATATTATTTTTTTATTAATTTTCTTATTTAAAATGGAAAAAAAAATATTATTATTTTAATTTAAAAAATTTTTAATGACTGCTAGGTTTCTTCGTCCCATTACGAGGCCGGGCCAATAGTAGCAGCCCACAATCAGAAAGCTCCTAAGCCCCCGAATAAGTCAGACCCAACCCGTTCATCCTCCTAATCGGACTCCTATTCACGTCACTCAATCAGATCGGCCCAGCCCATTTTAGCCTTGA
Source organism: Manihot esculenta (assembly GCF_001659605.2). Lineage (NCBI taxonomy): Eukaryota > Viridiplantae > Streptophyta > Magnoliopsida > Malpighiales > Euphorbiaceae > Manihot > Manihot esculenta. The sequence continues at coordinate 35,350,107 of NC_035172.2, forward strand.
AGCCAGCCCTTTCCAAGGTCCTGGCCCTTTTCTCTCAAACCTGGTCACAAGAAGAAAAGACTGCGGGTTCAGTCATTTCGTAGCCCTATCCACGCACGCGCCGAAGGGAATTAAATGCTTGTCTGACACAAAGATGGTCCGGGGATTACCTGCACGTACGGACCTGCATCAAGAGGTAGGTGGCCCTATAGCGGAGAGGCCATCTCGCGTGAGGGGGGAGAAAAAGGATAAAAGGGAGGGAACATACTCTTATAGGATTAAGTTTTTCTAAGTTCACAAAAATCCTTATAAAAACTCTATTTTTTGGATCTCAAATCATCAATTGGCGCCGTCTGTGGGAACAAAGGAGATCTTTTCATCGCCGGAGTTCCACTCTTACAATACCAACTGAGATCCACGATGGCCAACCACAACGAAAACAATCTTGTCAACACCCCTAATGACCTGAGCTCCGCTCAGGAGGGACAACAGTTCTCTTTTTCCAGTCCCGCAACCCTAAACAACTAAACACCAATCCCCCTCAACCCCACACTAATCCCCCCCAACCCCTCACCAAGCTTGGCAGGGAACGTGCCTGGAGCTGCTCTATCCAACCAGGACCTTCAAACCATGGCCCTCCAGCTACAAAATACCGCTCACTGGCTGGGACAAATGATGCAACAAAGGGGCCTTAACACCCCGGTGAATGTGTTGCCAGTGACAGAAGAACCCAGAACCAATGAACCTCGCCAACCTACCCTCAATCCTCCTCAAACAACCAGCCGAGAAATAGGAGAGAGAAGCAGGAGAGCTGGTGGAGAAGTAGAGCCAGAAGCCAGAGTTCACGGAAGGAGGGTGAGAGAGTTGATTGCGAATGACGAAGCCGACAGTTATTCTGTCAGAACAACCAAGCGGACGAGAAGCGAAGCGGAGGAAGAGGAGTACCCTCGGGAGAAGAAACCTAGGCAGGAGGAGGAGAGTGTAGACCAAAAGCTACAAAAGATGAGAGAGTAGAAGATGAGAGAGCAGCTCTTGGCCGAGTTGGGAACGAAGGATCAAAATCAAACCCTCTTCACCCTTCTCGAAGTGGGTACAGCAGGAGATCATCTCCAAGAAGTTTATGATGCCTCCTATGGCAGCGTATGACGGGGCTGGCAACCCGAGGTAGCATGTTCTCTACTACAAAACTTTTATGGAGTTGCAGACTCTGTTGGATGCCTTGATGTGCAAGGTATTCCCTACAACTCTGACAGGACCAGCGCGGGCATGGTTTAACAGCCTGGAGGCAGGGAGCATAAGGAGTTTTGGGGATCTAGCCACCGCCTCCATCAGCCGATTCATAGCCGGAGTGCCAGCAGAGAGAAAGACCAGTTACTTAGAGACGGTCAAGCAGAGAAAGGATGAATCGCTAAGGGAGTACGTGGCCCGTTTCAACACAGAGGCCCTACAGATCCCCGAGCTGGATGAGAGTCGGGCGGTAGAGGCCATGTAGAAAGGGATGACCTCACCCGAGTTCTTTGGCTCGTTGAGCAGGAAACCCCCGACCTCACTGGCAGAGCTCATGAAGAGGGCGGAGAAATACATAAGGCAGGATGATGCCTTAATGACGAGCAGGTTTGCCAAAGGGGCAGAAGACAGAGAAAAAGCCCCTGAAGAAAAGAGGTCGGAGAGGCAGGAGAAGAAGCAAGGCAGAAGGCCTGAAACCTACCAATAGCCCTGGGAACGAAGAGATCTCTCTTCATCCTGACTCAGTAGGAGGCTATCACATCGAACACAGTGACGTCAGGTACGTTCACTTGTGGAAGTGTTCGGATGTGTATGCTTTTTGTTTTGAACCCTAGTGTTTCGCTTTCCTTGTTGCTTAGTGAGCCGTTGATAGAGTGGGTTTGATGACTTCTGGGCTTAGAGTGTTTTCCTTTGGTTAGTGGACCTGGGTATGATCCATCTGAGGCAGAGGTAGTCAGTCAGTCAGTTCAGAGTTTGTGGTGAGTAGATGCTATCCAGCTGACCTTATGGTTCTAGAGTTGGCTATCTGATGTCATTCTAGGGCGGATTGGCTAGCTACTCATAGTACTACCTATGTCTGCAGAGACAAGGTAGGAGAGTTCAGAGTGCTAGATGGATTAGAGGTAGTCCTTGGTGGGGACAGAGTATAGGTGCCTAGAGGTTTGATGTCAGCCCATCAGGTTCATAGTATGCTCAGGAAAGTTTGTCAGAGGGTTCTAGCTCTTGTGAGCGAGTTTAGTAGTCAGGTCAGGGAATCAGCTTCAGTGCCCGTTGCTAGCGAGTTCTAGATGTTTTTCCCAGACGAGCTGTCAGGTTTACCATCTATCAGGGAGTCAGAGTTTGGAATAGAAGTGGTGTCTGGACGCAGAACCATTTCTTTCCTTCTATAGGCCCTGAGGGCCATTTCAGATTGGCATATCTGAGTAGCAGTAGTTAAGCCTGGAGAGTTTTACATGATTGTTGAGTATTTTTTATCATGTATGGGATTTATCAGGTACATAGAGAGTATAGTCGGCTTGCTACGGGTCCCGGCGGCCTTAAGCCGATCTGGATCCTAGTGCCAGTGATGGTTCGGACCGTTATAGAGGGATACCGGTTTCCGGGCTGTTACAACAGACCCCACCCTCCAAGGGTCCCAGAACAGAAATCGCTCCCTCCGTGGATTCTAGAGAGCCTGACCCCGCTCAACGCTTCCAGAGCCGAGGTGCTCATGGCAGTACAGGACAAGGAGTTCCTTCAATGGCCCAGACCTATGAAAGCTGAAGCAAACCAGCGAGATCCTGACAAATATTGTCAGTATCATCATACGCACAGCCATGACACCAACAACTGCTACCAGTTGATTGCAGAAATTGAGAGGCTGATAAAAAAGGGACACCTCAGAAACTTCGTAAAGAAGCCGGAAGGACAGAGGCCTCAGACTAACCCGGCAGCCCAAGCACCAAGGAGAACGGGAGCCAGACCGGTGAATGATGGGTCCAGTGGGACCATCAACATGATTGTTGGAGGCACAGGAGGTCGGATGAGCCGAAGGGGGAAGAAGAGGAGCCGAGAGGGGGAAAGCAGCAATGCTGAGGTTATGCAGGTCGTCGAGCACTCTCCATTGGCCATCACTTTCTCTCCGGAGGATGCTCAGGGTGTTCAGATGCCTCACGACGATGCTTTGGTAATCGAAGCCGTCATCCACAACTACCAGGTGAAGAAAATCTTGGTGGATGATGGGAGCAAGGTGAATCTGCTGCCGTACCGGGTCTTCCAGCAGATGGAAATTCCTGAAGAGCAACTAGTCCGGGACCAGGCCCTAGTGAAAGGGATCGGAGGAATCCCAGTGCCGGTGGAGGGGAAGGTAAAGCTAGCTCTCACTTTAGGAGAGGCACCAAGAACTCGCACTCACTACGCGGTGTTCTTAGTGGTCAAACTCCCATTGAGCTACAACGCAATCCTGGAGAGACCTACGCTGTTTGACTTTGAGGCCGTAACCAGCATCAGATATCTGACCATGAAGTTCCCAACGGAGGCAGGAGTGGGTGTAGTCAGAGGAAGTCAGGAGGAGGCAAGAGCAGTATATTTGGCCACGGTATCAAAGTCGAGCTCGGCAGCAGAAAGGCTTGACTCAGAAGTCCTGGAGGTTAGGGACGAGAAAAAAGAGGCCCGAACAGAGCCGATCGGAGAGCTGGAAACTTTTCCTCTATCAGAAACCGAGGTGGATAAGGTCTTCAGTCTTAACGCCTGCCTGACTGAGGAGCAGAAAACTGAAGTCATGGCCCTGATCCGAGGTCACGCGTCAAGTTTCGCCTGGAAGCCTTCTGACATGCCCGGGATTGACCCCGAGGTGATGACGCACAAGCTGAATGTCCTCTCTGAAGCTAGACCGGTGAAGCAGAAGAAAAGGGTGGTAGGAAGGGAGAAGCAACATGCCATCAGGGAGGAGGTACGGAAGTTAGAAGAGGCAGGCTTTATCAGGGAAGTCATGTACCCGCAGTGGTTAGCAAATCCTGTATTAGTCAAAAAAGCCAATGGAAAATATAGGATGTGCATAGATTTTACTGACCTGAATTAGGCCTATCCTAAAGATTGTTATCCCCTCCCTGATATTAATAAAATGGTCGATTCCACGGCCGGTTTTGATTATATGTCGTCTTTGGATGCTATGTCTGGGTATCATCAAATTCCAATGGACAGGTCGGATGAAGAAAAGACCTCGTTCATAACAGAAGATGAGACTTATTGTTATAAGGCCATGCCCTTCGGGCTGAAAAATGCCGGGGCAACATACCAAAGACTGATGAACAAAATCTTCAAAAATCAGATCAGTAGGAATGTGGAAGTCTATGTGGATGATATGGTGGTGAAGAGCCCGACCTTCCATTGACACTTGATAGATCTCAGGGAAGTATTCGAGGTGTTGGAGCAGTACAGAATGAAGTTAAACCCGGCTAAGTGCGCTTTCTTCATTAGGGGAGGGAAGTTCCTGGGGTATATGGTGAGTGGAAAAGGCATTGAGCCCAATCCTGAGAAAGTAGAAGCTATCCTAAGTATGCCAGAGCCGACCTGTGTGAGAGACGTCTAGAGACTCACGGGAAGAGTAGTGGCACTCAACCGATTCATGTCAAGGTCAGCAGAAAAGTGCTTGCCATTCTTTAAAAAGCTGAGAAAAGTGCCGAACTTTGAATGGACCGAGGACTGCCGAAAGGCTTTCAAAGAACTCAAAAACTACCTCAGCTCCCCTCATGTACTTAGCAGCCCCTTGGAAGGAGAAGAGCTTTTGATATACTTGGCAGCCTCTGAGCAAGCAGTCAATGCAGTACTGGTAAGAGTAGATGAGGGAGAACATAAACCAGTGTTTTACGTCAGCAAGGTACTTAAGGACGCCGAGGTCATATATTTGAACATCGAAAAGATGGCATACGCTCTGCTGCTAGCGGTCCGGAAGTTTAGGGTCTATTTGGAAAGCCACCAGGGAGTAGTAATGACAGACCAACCTCTAAAGAAGTTTCTGCACAGGCCAGAAACCTCAGATCGGATGCTGGCTTGGTCTATTGAGATTAGCCCTTATTGTCTAGAGTACCGACCTCGGACTGCTATAAAGTCTCAGGCCCTGGCTGATTTCATAGCAGAGTGCACGTTCAATGAAGAACAAAAGGGGCCGGGTAAGCTAGCTTCTGAAGCGTCGGAAGAAGAGACAGAGGGGTAATCCTCCCAGGAATTTGACTGGAAACTGTACGTAGATGGAGCATCGGGCGCCGGGAGCAGTGGTGCTGGAATACTGCTAAAGGGACCAGGAGAATTTAAGGTGTGCTATGCCCTAAGCCTAGAATTCAAGGCCTCCAATAATGTGGCGGAGTATGAAGCCTTAATAAATGGGATGCTGGTAGCAATGGAGGTGGGGGCGACCGACCTCGAAGTGAATAGTGACTCCCAGCTGGTGATTAATCAGATAACCGGGGCATATCAGGCCAAAGACCCAACCATGCAGAATTATCTGGCAAAGGTAAAAGCCATAGAAGTCGAGCTTGAGGGTCGGGGAGTCATAGTTAAATACCAAAGAATACCCCGAAAGGAGAATGAGGAAGCAGACTTGCTCAGTCGGTTGACCAAAGAAGAACTAGAACAACTTCCTGATGAGGTATACATACAGCATGTCAGCACACCTGCTTTTAATAAAACAATCACTGTATTTCAGGTGGAGCAAAACCAGAACTGGATGACCCCGTACTTGGAGTACCTGGAAAAAGGAAAGCTTTCGAAGATAAGAACGAAGCAAAAAAGATAGCATCTCACGCCACTAACTATCAGGCAGTAAGGGGGACTTTGTACAGAAGGGGGAAATCCAGCCCGTGGCTCCGATGTGTAAGCCCGGAGGAGGTGATTAAAATAATGGAAGAAATACACAGGGGAATATGTGGAGCTCATGAAGGAGCAGGAATGTTGGCTAATAAAATATTCAGGCAAGGGTACTACTGGCCCACTGTCAAGAAGGAGGCAGAAGAGTTCGTCCGGAGGTGTGATGTATGCCAAAGGTTTGCCAACGCCATCAATGTCCCAGCCACTCCCCAGTCCAGCATCTCTAGCCCGTGGCCGTTCTCACAATGGGGAATAGACATCCTGGGACCATTTCCCAAGACCACGGGGCAGAAAAAATTTGTGGTAGTAGCTGTGGAGTACTTCTCGAAATGGCCAGAGGCGGAAGCAATCCCCACAATAACAGGCCGCAAGATGATAGATTTTGTATGGGGGAATATCATCTGCAGGTTTGGAGTACCGAGGGTGCTCATCTCAGATAACGGCAGACAATTCGACTGCAGTGCCTTCAGAGCGTTCACAGCAAACATGGGCATATGGCACAAATTCTCCTCAGTAGCTCATCCTCAGACCAACGGCCAGAAGGAAGTCACCAACAGGGCTATCCTCCAGGGATTAAAGAAGAGGCTGGATGGGGCAAAAGCAAACTGGGCAGAAGAACTTAATAGCATCTTGTGGACACTCCGAACTATTCCCAGGTCGTCCACTAAAGAAACGCCTTTTGCACTTGCATTTGGCACTGAAGCCGTAGTCCCAATTGAGTTACAAGTCCCTACACATCGGGTCCAGTTTCATGATGAGAGCGCAAATAGTGATAAGCTGAGAAGTAGCCTTGATGCCTTAGAGGAAGTCAGGGAGGAAGCCCAAATCCGAACTGCCGCTTATCAACAAAGAGCGGCCCACTATTACAATCAAAGGGTCAGGGAAAGAAGCCTAAAGGTAGGGGACCTGGCCCTGAGAAACCTAGAAGCTACAGGAAAAAGAGCGGCGGTAGGCAAGTTGGCACCGACCTGGGAGGGCCCGTTCAGAATAGCAAAAGTAGTCAAGTCTGGGGTATATCAAATCGAGGATATGGAGGGAAACCCTGAACCTCACGCCTGGAATATCCAGCACCTAAAGAGGTACTTCCCTTAAAATATTTGTAAAGAAAAGTATTGTACTCCGAAAACATGAATGAATGGAATAACAACATTTTTTGGCAAAACAATGTTATCTCAATTATTATGCGTATTAACTATCTTTGAAAAAGGAAAGAACAGATCCCAGAAGATCTCAGAACTGCAAGTGACCGAGCTCCCAAAGTGCCCTCGTCGCTACAAAGCTGGCTGAGATGACGAAGCGGCACTAAGGCTACAGAGCCCGAATTTCACAGAAGACCTCAAGGAGGAAAAAGACTAGGATCCCCAAGATCTCCTGGCACAAAACGGCCGGTGAGATCCTTAAAGGCCTCCCGGAGCAAAAACGGCCGGTGAGATCCTCAAAGGTCTCCCGGAGCAAAAACGGCCGGTGAGATCCTTAAAGGTGTCCCGGAGCAAAAACGGCCGGTGAGAATCCTCAAAGGTCTCCCGGAGCAAAAACGGCCGGTGAGATCCTCAAAGGTCTCCCGGAGCAAAAACGGCCAGTGAGATCCTTAAAGGCCTCCCGGAGCAAAAACGGTCGGTGAGACCCTTAAAGGTCTCCCGGAGCAAAAACGGCCGGTGAGACCCTTAAAGGTCTCCCGGAGCAAAAACGGTCGGTGAGATCCTTAAAGGTCTCCCGGAGCAAAAATGGCTGGTGAGATTCCCGAGATCTCTCGGAGCAAAGCTGGACCCTGACCTCCCAAAAGGAGCTCAGGACCTAAGAGGAAGAGACCCTGATCTCACAGCCAAAGGGGGCAAAGTGCCCTGTCGACCTTAAAAAGGTACCGAGGCAGAAATAAAAAGTCTAAATCCGAACTCGGATTACAGGCTAGTAAAATGCCGACCCCCAAAATTAATTAATGACACTAAACCAGCTCGACTAGCCTAAGAGAAAGATCTAAGTGACAAAGGACCCCGCCGAGGCATACCCGAGAACTGAATCATCAGACGAAAGATGACAAGGGACCAAAAGTGCCGACCTGAAAACACGAACTCAGAAAACCAAGCCAAAGAAAGCCGAGCTCAGAAAGCTCAAAAATCAAACGGAAGAAAACACACCTCCTATAAGCTAGAAAAAAGTCCAAGGACGTGAGAAGATAGGGCCTCAGCCTCAGATCCAGTCGGAACAGAACCAAAACTAAGAAGGCCAACCCCGTTTATCCCCTTAAAAGGCTGAGGACCTAACGGGGCCAAATCCCGTAAAGAAGCACAGCTCAGAGTCTTATCCTTACGGTAAATCCAGCTCGAAAAAAGCCTACAAGTGAGAAGGTCCCCACAAAATTGAAGAGATTTACGAGCCAGAAGCCAAGTCGTGGACTAAGTCTTCAGCCCTGTTTAGCTTAAAAAAGCAAGCGGTAGCTCGGTAGAGTGTTAAAAAGCAGACAAAGGCAAAAACAATTCAAGCGTAAACACAAGACAAGAAATAACTCAGGTATGAACATGAAGTAAGAGACAAAAATAAATTTTCATTAAAAGAAAAGTATATTACAGCTTATTCTCATCACCTACGCGTAATAGAAGAAAAACTGTCCTTAAAGGACTTACATGCCTAGGGGCACTATCATCTACATAACCTGCATTCATACTATCTACATTGCTGATTATGGGAGACCCAGCACTCTCTGGCTCAGACCTCCCAGTACCCTCAAAAGGAGATTCAAGCCGGATAGAAGAGAACCTTCAACGACAACAGATGGGATATGACACTTGGCAAATTCAGTAGCATTGTCACCCTTTTACTTACCTAAAGCAGCACAAGAAGGCCGGTAAAGCATGCTGAAGGGCAATGGAACAAGTGAATGTTGCAAACCTACACACATACTATGTTGGACTAATTTTAGCAGATTATCCTTGTTTCCTAGTTTAAACATAGCCATCAACGCACTGTCCCAGCTTGCATATTTGTAAGCTAAACTTTGAATATCACGGAACACTTATCGGAAAGCATCCACGGAAGCTTGACTGAACGCAGCAGATCTCTGTTTCTCATAGCACAAGCGCTCTACATCAAAATCAGCAGCAAACTGATCATCTTCACCATTCCCAGCAAGGAAATCCTGACATGAATCTACCATGATCTGCTTTATATTACATGTGTGAGCTACATCTTGTATTCCACAATAAACTTCAGAGATCATGTTATTCCCCGAATTTGAGTTAGGAGCGGACATCAGAGACACCACAGGAACGTCCTTTTCCTTCCCAAGAGGAGGGAGGACAAGAGCCGACCTCCTAGAAGCCCGGGACTTCTTTGGAATAGGAACCGGGACAAGCACTTCGGTAGGGGCAGGACATTTGCCCCCGACCTCCTCCGCTACACTCCCGCCATCTGGAGAACCGGACTCCCTCTCGCCTGCAACCTGAGCGCCCTCGACTGGGGCCCCCCGAACATTCCCTGCAAGTGCGATCTTAGTCTCACTTGCAAGGACTTCCACCTGAGCTATGGAGATCTCGAGTCCCCTTCCGCAAGCATCACCAGAGGGTAAGGCAGGCTTCTTCCCCAGTAACCCGGAGTTCTCGCTCGATCTCGAAATCCGTGGAGACCTAGGGGCTTGAACAGTCTGAGTGGCCGAGCCCGACCAACTGCAGCTTGACGACCTCAAAGATTTGGTATCTCGAGGGCCCAGCTTCGGAGCTCAGGCAGGACCAGGGGAAGGAGGCCGGAAAGACGACTTGGACGATCTTACTTCAGCCACTTGTTGGGAAGTCTCCCCCCTCGATCGCCTCGCGAGGAAGGTGCCCGAGGCAGTATTCATGTCTTACCAAGAGAGCACGAAATTCTTAGAGGGCTTATTCTGACCCATCTTCATTTCAGAAGCTGCAAAAAACCCAAAATCGGGGCAAGTCAGAAGACTTCTCAGCAAAAATCACAAAAGCAAGATTAAAACGGGCCTCTTCGAGGGATAAAGCAATAAGATTTTTGGTTCGTCTTGCCCCCCTTGAAGAAGGCGATAAACAGACGCGCCGAGGGTGTGAACCTCCAGCTCAGACAAGCAGATTCGAAGAAAGACAGAATCAAGCTCACATCTTTCTGAGAGCCGATTGAACCAGAAGGATGAGGATCGAGGAGAACGTTACTCCCCTTCCGGCAAGGGGCACTAACGTAGGAATAAAGAAGGAACGTACCGTGAAAATAAAGACAGGGGAACGCAGATAGCAGCGTGCACGAATGACCAAAGAAAGCAGGAACTGGGAGGAGACGGAGAAAATTTAGAAATCAATATGACGATAAGGTGAAATGGTGTTCTGAGGCAAATTGCATTTAGATGGCGCGGTCATAATGATTCTCGGTATTTACCCCCTCATCAGTCGGGCAATAACTGATGAGAAGGTAAAGGGACAATTGATGACCGTTGGGTTTCTCCATCCCATTACGAGGCCGGACCGATAATAGCAGCCCACAATCAGAAAGCTCCTAAGCCCCCGAATAAGCCAGGCCCAACCCGTTCATCCTTCTGATCGGACTCCTATTCACGTCACTCAATCAGACCGGCCCAGCCCATTTTAGCCTTGAAGCCAGTCCTTTTCAAGGTCCCGACCCTTTTCTCTCAAACCTGGTCACAAGAAGAAAAGACTGCGAGTCCAGTCATTTCGCAGCCCTGCCCACGCACGCGCTAAAGGGAATTAAATGCTTGTCTGACACAAAGATGGTCCAGGGGTTACCTGCACGTACGGACCTGCACCAAGAGGTAGGTGACCCTATAGCGGAGAGGCCATCTCGCATGAGGGGGGAGAAAAAGGATAAAAGGGAGGGAATATACTCTTATAGGACTAAGTTTTTCTAAGTTCACAAAAATCCTTGTAAAAACTCTATTTTTTGGATCTCAAATCATCAATTTTCAATTTAAAAAAATTAAACCATGCATAATTTATAAAAATTTATTTAAATTGTCCATTAAATTTGGAATTAGACATTGAAATTTAGAGTAGGGATAATTTCAAAGAGAAAGTAAAATGTTATCATTTGTATGCAATTCAGACAAAGGAAGCAAACAAAATAAGGTACTATTTTGAATAGTCAAGTCAATAAATAAATTCTAACTAAAGCAATGAGTAGTAAAAGACAAGTAGAATTGACTTTAAAAACAAGAAAAAAGCAATAATATTTGGGTGTGGATTTTTTTGCATTCACATTCAAATACATATTTTTTATTAATAAATAATTTAAATTTATTGGTATAAAATACTTTATGCATAAAAAAATTTGGAGTTTAATTTTTCTTTTTAAATAGAGTTTAGAAATTAAGGAAATAAAATTTGAAATTTTAGATTTACTCAAATATATTTAGTATCAGATTAATTCTGTGAATACGAATTTAAATTATTAATGAGTGAAAATTATATATATATATATATATATATATATATATATATATATATATATATAAATAGGATTTGCATATTTCGGTGGAGTCAAAGGTGGAGCTGGGGAAGTCTTGGAAGGTAACCACCTGGTTATTCCCATATAGGTCTGCACATCGAAACCCTTTCTATATTTGGCCAATAAGAAACTTTGTATGAATTAGGGTGAGGTAAATTTCTCTTGTAATTTGCAAATCTTCAACTCATACATCTTGGACCAACCACTTCAACTCTATTTGGACTGTGTTTGCGAGATTAAAATACTGGTTTTTTTTTTTTAAAAAAAAAAGAGTTATTTTAGAGTTTCATATTTAAAAAATATTAAATTTAACTTTTTCTTTTTGAATAAATTACTTTTCTTATTCTTCATTATATCAAAACTGATAAAAAAAACTCAATAATTTAGTATTTATATTTTTAATTTTATCAAAATAAAAACTCCTTCAAAATGATATATTTTTTTCAGTTTGATAAATTCAAAATATAAAAATTAAATTATTAATTGCTAATATTCAATGATATTTTAGTATTTTAAAATAATTAATAAAAAAATTAAATGAAATAACCTTCAATTTGACAGAATAAAAAAAAAAAATCAAACTACTGAGTTTTGAAAATAAAATGAGTTATATAACAGAAGTCAAACATAATTTCTCTTTTCTTGGTAGCAAGTCAACCTTTTGTAAAATGTTGAAGGAATGTATAAATACTACATAAGAAATATAATGTCACTCTTAAGGAATAAATATTGAGAGTCAACCTTAAAACTTTTGAAATCGAATTTTAGAAAAAGAGATAAATTTAAAATTTATTGGAGTCCACTAAATAGGCCGACCATCAACACATCATTCAATCTGCAACTAAAGCAAGTCGAACTAATTGAGAGTCCGAACCTATAAAAAAAAATCTAACTCATTTAATATGACGGGAGTAAAATAAAAAAAAGAAACATAACCCTCTAACTAACATTTTCCATATACTCGTCGAAACTCTATTTTTTTTTGAATTTCAGATAATCGCCTCTCATGATAAATCTCCCTTAACAAATTCCTTCAATTTTTAATACCTTCTGCCCAATATATTTAGGGCTATAAATGAAATACATTATTTGAGCTAATTGAGACCGGCATAATAAAAATTCTGTTTAACTTATTTGAAAATTTGACTCTATTTGATAAAAACTACTCATTTATTACACGAACTAATATTGAACTTATTGATATTCTATTCAAAGTAAGATCAAATTTGAAAAATTTTAACAAAGTAAAAAAAGAAAAGAACTCTTTCATCAAATTATCACAAACTAAGAGCCATCTCAAAGACATAAATACTTTGTAGTAACAGATAATAAACAAAATTTGCAGAACATGTGTTAAACTAATGATGCTATATTAAAAGGGGAAGAAGAAGAAAAGATATGAAGAAGCTGAGGAAACCAAGGGAAACAAAGAAGAGGCATATTATTCCTAAGAGAGGAGATAAAAATTGCAGCTCCAAATAAGGTTACATAGATGTCCACATGAATAACCAACAGAAGAACGTGAAAAGTTGTCTCAGACACTTAACATTAATCCCCACATTGACAAGGGAATAATTTATGATTCCATGCTCTCTTAGAAATACATAAAACTCACATGAACAGAAAAGACAGCAATTTAATAAAAGAATTAATAAAAAAAAACCTGTAAAAAAATAATGTGTCATCCCCAACCCACAGTATCTACACCCCCAAATTACAACTTTCTTTCTTCCCACAAAAATTTCATCTTAATTGGTCATAACAATAAAACATTGCACATTTGTCACACCCAGCTTATCCGATGACTTCCCGGGGGCGACTCCAGAACCATTTTCCTATCTCTCCACTGAAAACACCTACTTTTCAGGCTTTTATTCATCATCCTAGTCACAATTCAACCCACAAAGTTCCAACACAGGACCGTCTCTCGACACGAATGGGTTTATTCGGACCCACAAAAGAGTTAAGATTGAAGCCAACAGAATTGACCATACCAAAATAATGGTGGGCATACGATCTTGTTTCCCAAGCAGACCCTTGAGGAAGGGGTAGAGATGGATAATGACCCATAAGGCAAAAAATAGCCTGCCGAACAGAGGACCCCATGAATCGTAGCCATTGTTGATAGCATCTGAGATCCCAACCACAACTCCAACAATGTTTATGATTAACAAAGTTGTGGGAGGGATTAACAATGATGTCCATTTGAAGAGGTAAAGCTCTGAAAAATCCCCATCATCACCTCCTTTAGAAGTAACAGTAAAGTTTGTGTTGACACCAGCCAACACCTTGAGCAAACCCTGGAACAAAGCAAAGAGATGTGATGAAACACCTCCAATTACCCAGAACTGCTCATTTCTCCACCAGTCATCTATCCCGACACCACCCCATTGCATCTCAAGGATACCGGTTGCAGCTATAGATATGAAGAGTGCAATGAATATGATACCGGCATAGTTGCTAATCTGCATAACACAAAAACCCCGAGTGAGCCAAAAAAGCCTAGTGGCTAAATAGTACAAATGACAGAGTTGGTTTTTCAGGCTCCAATAACAACCAAATATTATGGAACATAATCAGGAGTTTATAACAAAAGAAAGACTAGTTTGCTCTTATAGTACATGCATTTTGAATCTTCTTAAAAAGAGTAGTAAGCTGATAAACAACAGGCTACAATCAATCTACATTAACATAATTCATCCACAGAAGCACATATTATAACCACCATATACAAAACAGCTATTTTTGTTTTAATAGTTAAAAAAGCAAAATAAATTTAGTTGGATGAGTAATAGTTCTTCATGTCACTTGCCATTTCAGAAATCCACGAGGGATTCAAAAAATCATTCCAAAATCAGCATTTTCAAATTCTTAAAGGAATTAACAACAATCAAAATGATATGTGGTGTTACCTCAGGAACAATGAATTTCCCAGTCAGAAGGCAGATAGCCGGTAGTGTACAATAAACAAGCAAGGGGATGGATGTCAAAGGATATACAACTGAATTTATGTAGGAAAATCGTTCCAGCCATTTCAATCCACCCCCATAGCCATACCAGATTGGACAATGTCTACTGAAGAAAATTTCAACAGAGCCAAGGGCCCACCGAAGAACCTGGTGCAGACGATCCGACAGATTAATAGGAGCTGACCCCTTAAATGCAGGCCGCTTAGGTATGCAATACACAGATCGCCATCCATGGCTGTGCATTTTGAATCCTGTCAGGATATCCTCAGTCACAGAGCCATATATCCAGCCAATCTGGTTCAACACAAAAAACATATTGACACCCAATTACAATGGAACATGCTTATGTAAGTTTTAGAATTCTGTTTATTGTTTTTCACTTACTTCCTTTCCCCATTCTGTTTTATCTTCATAACCACAGCTGATAACTTGGATGGCTTCTCTTAACAATGATGCAGGACTGGCATCGTGAGGAACTCCGCCATTCTCCAAAATAGTGGAAGCCACAAATACCGGAGACTGTCCAAACTTTTTCTCCAATTTCACTTGGGATGTTTCTGAAGACTTTTCAATATTTGGATCTGAAAGGAGAGCAAAATTTTATTGAGTTAGAGTTAGCTCAGTATGGTAAAACTAGTACTAACAGCGAGAACAAATCTACACCTTCAATTCCTTCTTCAATATTTTCAAGGGCATGTATCTGCTTTGATGCTTCCCTGTTCTTTGACTTCTTTTTCTTCTCTTTCTTTGGCTTTGATTTCTTGTTCTTCCTAGATCCACAGCAAACGCAGCACCATTTTGGCCAACAGTTGCAGGTCTTGCCAGGGGGCTTCTTCTTGACAGGTGCATCGTAACCATAAAGTGCTTGCCTTCTGAAAACACACCCTGTTCCAACGTATATGGGACCTTGCAAACCATCTAATCCTTTCATATTGATCTGTTTTCAATTGAAAATTTAGTTTTTTGTTTTTTCCAGAGTACAAATTAAAAAGAGAAATTTCAAAGAGCAGGGATAAAACAGGAAAACAAAAAAAAAAGCAAAATACACATACATCGAAGAATACAACATTCCGATTTGAGTATCTATCATGACGATCAATACCGTCAAATCTTTGAGGAAATTGCACATAGCAAACTTTCTTCCCTGATGTTGGATCCATCATGAAACACATAGCTTCCCTAAGAGCTTTGCTATTGTTAATATAATGATCGCAATCAACATTCAAAAGATAAGGAGCATTTGATAGAACTGCAGACACCCGAACCTGCAGCAATAATAACAAACAAACAAACATTAATTCTTGGTAGTTAGAGAATATTAAAGAAAACTTAAAAGTGACAAAAAGGCATTAAAAAAATAAAGTTTGAGCCTTACGAGAGCATTCATAGCCCCAGCCTTTTTATGGTGTTCAAACCCTGGTCTCTTCTCACGAGAAACATAAACCAAACGAGGTAACTCATTCCCTTCCACATCACGGACACCACTATGGCCAAGGAAGACCTGCAAAGCAAGATAACATCGTTATTTGGTGAATAGGATCACCATCATGTTTGTGGTCATGTTGTGCCACAAACAAGATAAATAAGCAACAAATGATCATCAACAATGTCAAAAAAAATACATTTATA
This sequence comes from Manihot esculenta, assembly GCF_001659605.2. Lineage (NCBI taxonomy): Eukaryota > Viridiplantae > Streptophyta > Magnoliopsida > Malpighiales > Euphorbiaceae > Manihot > Manihot esculenta. Next base: position 35,365,991 of record NC_035172.2, read on the forward strand.
CTTGTCAAGGAAAAAAGGACTGCTGGTAGTTGTACATAACTTAAGTAATAGATTATCAAGACAACATGGTTAGAATTACTTTTTAGAAAGAATATGGTCGCACCTGAATCATGCCAGGATGATCTCGTACATTGTTTCCAGGCCATGCAGTACCATCCTGCATTGTCCAACCATCTTCAGGGACTTTTTGAGCTGTTGCAACCAATCCATTTATCCGAACTTTGAATTCTTCATATTCCCTCTGCACCAATAAAATAGTACAATGAAGTAACATCATTAGCATAAATTTGAGTGAATCATGCATTAAAACAAATATTAAAAAATGATACCAGAAGCATCTGATTGTATTTTTCTGAAGTAGATAAATGCTCAAATTACATAGCTATATAACTTTTTATGCATTATACTGCAAAATGAGTGCCGACAGACGGTCACTAACCTTCATAGCACGCCGTTCCCTCACAAAAGATGGGTGGACTTTATTTTTTAAATAGTCAATCTTCTGGGAAAAATACCACTCAGGGGCTCGGGGCTCAATATTAAATTTCTTACAGAAAGGAACCCATTTCCTGGCAAATTCTGACGTCTCTGAAAGTGCCTCAAATGTAAGCATGGCAGCTCCATCATCCGATACATAGCATGCCACCTTATCCACAGGATAATCAACCGCAAGAATCGAGAGAACAGTGTTTGCAGTGATCAGTGGAGGCTCTTTCATTGGATCAACGGTACTTACGAAAATATCTACACTAGCCAACTCAGATGGTTTTCCTTCTTTTTCATACCTGAAAATCAAGGTACAACCGTAAGCCATCAGATTCCCAAATCTCAAAATGGAAGTTAAATCTAAGGAAAAAGAGAGTGGAACCAAGATGAATTATGAGAACATGTCACATTTGAAACTTAATTGGTGTTATATACCTTAGTGACAGACGATCAAGGTATGTTTCTCGTTCTATAGGATACCATTTTGGAAACTGATCAAGAATCCATGATGCTGCAAACCATATTTCACATATTACCGATGTCAACCACAAACCATAGGCATCATTGACTGGGTGGAGAATTCTATAGTGAAAAAACAAGCCCACAATTACGAGACGGAGAATTATTATCAATCTGTATGGGCTTATCTTGCTAGATGGTATGGGTAACTTCCTTGAAAGTGGCTGTCTGCCCTCATCCATCCTGACAAATCGCATCAAGAAAGATCATAGTAATCCTTAGTAAGTTAACAGATAAAAAAAAATGAATTAGATAAATAAAAGGCACCATTTATTAGAAAGAAAGGGAGAAAAAAAAATCCTTCAATTTGCCTTTTCATTTGACAGTAAACCAGTTTTAGTGGTTGAAGAAGTCTAGATCAAAGCAGGCAAGTTTCTACATGTCCCCTGTAATGATCCAGTGTTTTGGATGTGAAGTGAAAACAAATCCTTACATTGTGCATATTTCATAATCTTTTTCCTGAAAGAGCTCCAAACAAAATCCTTGATGTTGTAAGAAATAAAATGTTTAAGTTTAGCAGCTGCTTTTAATACTAGCAAAATCTTCAACACCACCTAATGGAATTATGGAATTCTTCTTTACTCAAAACTGAATTATCATACATCATCTTTTCTAGGGATAGGGATAATTTAATCAATGATAAAACGAACATGGAGCAAACTTTACCAAACAACAAATAAGAATGGACCAAAAGAAGAGGAAAAAAAAAAAGCCTTCAGCTATCACTTACATGGGCAAATCAGGATCATCCAATTCATCTCCATCAAAGTTTCCACCATCATTTCCACCTCCATGCTTGACCACCTGAAGTTTGTCACTCTGCCTTTTCTTCCAGTCTTCCATTCTATCTTTCCAGGCCACACTCCCATACCCATATACAGCAATGTCTTTCTTAGGAACCATAGGTCTAGGTTGCACTACAACATTAAAAACATTAACTTTATATTATCTGGAAAAATAGAACAATAAAAAAGCAGAAGCATAAGCAAAACAGAGAATGAACAAATGACTTACAGGGAATAGACGGATCAGAATAAGGCATTGGGTGAACTCTGTTTCCATGGCCCATATATGGGGGAACAATAAGAGCATGTCGATCAGAAGAAATTTCAGCATCCTAAAACACAATGTACACAATGATCAGACCACTTGTGTGAACATTAGAGCATGTTCATATGTGACAGGCCAACAGAATTACCTCCTCGCCATACGTCAAAAGAGGAATTTTAGAGCTAAGGGGAGAAGAATCAAGTTCTGAGTGTGTGGGAATTCCAGATACATTAGAATGAGAAGCATGCCCAGTATTAAGTCGTGAAGAGAGCATTGCTTCTGCAACTTGTTCTGGACCCAAGCCATCAAAGTTCCCATAATCAAACTCATGCTCCAAGTCATCAATGTCATCTTCTTCCTCATCACCATCAACCCTAGGACTACCTGCCGTTATCAAAGGTTACAGTCAAAAAGACAAGTGTAATCTAAATATTTACATGCACCAAAAGGGAAATGAAGTCTAACCCTTGATGCGCTTGTATCTGGTTTTGCACTGAGGACAGGCTTGATTTCCCTCCCTTCTCTCATACTCATAGCAAGGCCTGCACACTGGGAAAGCACATTCATTGCAGGCAACAAATGGCTCTCCATCCACAGTGATCTCAATCTCATCCCCACATATCTGACACACTTGCCCGCTCAACTCCTGCACAGACTTTATCTGTATGCAAAACAAACAAAATGAGTCTATCAGTACTCAAACATAATTCACAAGGCGAATAGTTAAAAAGCACACCATAAATACTGGTTGAGCTTGCTACTAAAAAATACAAAAGATACAGACATAAGGAAAGTGTTTCAATTCATTGCACATACTCCTACATTAACTAAATTTCTCATCATTACACTCTTATATATACTAAAATTGTCATACCAGAATTTCACCAGTAATTTGTTTTGTCCTTCATTGCCAGTCAATTTCTAATTGACTGAAAACTAACATTTAATTGTGTTCCACTACATCCTCAGAACTCCTTTTTTCCATATTCATGCCTGCAATTTCATCTAGTCAAAGGAAATTGTAGTCCCTCCATATATACCAGTGAATGTGATTCTGTTTGTGCCGTCATGTGTTTTATTACAGAAAAGAGGGATGGTTTCCAACTCACAATGGGTCTCATTTTTCGAGTGAACTGCAGATTAATTGAAAGTCTGGTAGATCCAGAAGAAAAAGTTGCAACATGCGGATGCAAATTCATTGACAGTCTATCCTAAAGGTTCCTAAATCTATGCCAAAAATCCCACAGCAGAGCTTGCAGTATGTCATATGCAAAACCATTGATAGTCTATCCGAGAGCTTCCTAAATCTATGCCAAAAATGCCACGGCACTTTCAATTATCTCATAACGAACTGCAAATTTGATTACAATGTTCAAAAATTATTGGACATTCCTATAAATTATAACCAACATTAACCTATAATCAGAATCTAAATCTCGATCTTCTAAAACAGTCGCAAAATACCAAAATCAGAATCTAAATCTCGATCTTCTACTAAATCAGTCGCAAAATACCATAATTTTAACAAACCAGAAGTAAGAATGTGGCATATTCCGCAGCCGCTAAAACAATCTAGCAATTTACTTCCAAAAGTGGGTATTATTTATCTTAACCAAACGACTCTAATATTGACTCGATTACATAGCAAGAAAAATAAGATATAATCACCAGGGAAATGGGAAGGAAATTTCACGAAAAGGCAAATAAATTTTTAGGAAAATTTTCATATACTTGGAGGGAAAAAACAACTGAAAAAAAAATTGAACGACATTTATAATCTTAACAACGATAACCCACAAAAAGAAATCCCTAAATCTGTGAGAATCAAAAGAAAATTTGGCTAAACTCTAATTTATCACATTTGAAAGGAAACCCAGATCATAAATCGGCAGAAAGGACAGATGGGTTAACTGAGAGAGAAAAAAAGGAATCAAAATGCAGGAGTTTGTAGAGCTCTTACTCTTCCATTCTCATCAGCATTTATGAGTACAAACTCATTCCTATTGTGAGACCCAGCAATAAGTCGACCCCCAGTATTCATGACTGGCTCAGCTAACTCTCCAAATCAAAACAAACCCAGCACTCTTCTCAGATCGAGAAAACCCAACTCAGAACTGAGCCCTCCGCTGGGTCAGCTCGCCAAAAAGACTCCACCTTTGCATCCCAATCTCAAAACCCAGAAATGGAGAAAACATCAACTGATAAACAGAGCTGCTTCTTTTATAAATATAAAAATTTCCCTAAACGACTACGAAAAAAAAAAGGATGAAAAAAGTGGTGCTGGGTTGCTGTTGCTTTAATATTGTTTTCAATAGCTTTGCCAGCCAAGTCTAGCTCCTCTCTGTATCCTGGCTGGTCTCAATCTTGAGGCAATGGAATGAGTGAGATGTGGGTTGGTTTTTAGAGAGAGAATGGCTAGTTGAAAATGTGGAGGCGTAATAGAGAAGGAGACAGATAGATCAAGAAATGTATCTATGCGTCTCTAACCAAGTGAGAAAAAAAAAATCGAGGAAAACAAACAAATGGAAAATTAAAATTAAGAAAAAAAAAAACAGTGAATAATAATTATAAAAAGTAATTGGTGGTGGGCCCCAGAATGTGATGGTGGCTCTGGTCTGTGCCCCCACCGGAGTAGGTGTCCCGCTCGTCGTCACCCTATTAATTATTTGCCCTTTTTCTTTTTCTTTCTTTCTCCCTCCGCTCTCCGAGAATAAGAAAGAAAATTCATTTTTTCCCTTCTCCTGAATATTTTGCAGTGAGAAAGTGAAAGAAAATGGTGTAGAGATTACGAATACAACAGCAGAAGAGAGACACTCGATACTTGATCTGTGCCGCGTTAACAGATCCTACTTCCAAGCTCTCTCTCTCTTTAATTTCTCGTGAGAATATAAATACAATAGTACGGGATCAGTTCCGTCTGTCTCAGTAATTCAGCGTATTTGACTTTAATTCGGGTTAGATCTGATGCCTTTTCGGACCCAACTATATTCGGGTCAATATTTTTATTTTTGTCGGTGATGTTTTTTATTTTTATTTATAATTTAAATCCAACTATAAAATTATAAGATTTGCTAACTAATTAATCTTCATAATTGGTTCACTTGTCATAAAGGTCGTTTGACTATTGATTATGATATTTCTACTGTATTTATATTTATTTTAAAATAATAAAATTAAAAGAATATATTCATATCATAATTAACTTTTTAATCATTAATTATAAAAAAATATTTTTTTTATTCTGTTTATATATATAATTATTATAAAATTAATATTCATATAAATATTTTTTTTAAATTTTTTTATATTTTTTGAAGAGTTGGTCAAGCGAGGAACATGGCGAGTGCTAATCTAAATTTTGCATACCTAAAATTTAGACTAATTCCCTACTAATTATCTCATGTCCGTGAGTGTATGGTTATATTGAAGTCAAGACAACTCACCAATGCAATTATTAGCTGTTATGCTTAATCCAATGGAAATGACAACAATCAAATTGATTCTTTATTTGATTTCAGCCTTTTGTTTTCTATAAATGAGTTAGTTGGCAAACGCTTTATTTTTTTAAAAAGGAAATAAAAAATGCAAATTATACTTATTTTTTTTTAATTTAAAATATTACTAAAATATAGAAAAAAAATAAAAAAAAAATCGATCCCATCCTAATGAGCAAACCACTTCATATTAATCAATTTAAAACTCAAAATATTAGGAAAAAAAATTTAAATTAATATCGAAAGTAAATAACGTTATAGCCACCCCCAGTAATTAGTATACGGCTCATATGGCTTGGGCTTCATGTGATTTTCAACTTTACTTCTTCTTCTCACTCTACATTATTATATTCTGTTAGATAGTCTTGTCCTTTCAGACCACATGAGCATCAAAGTGTCGGTGGAGCTAATTTCTTTTTTTTTGTTTTTTAATTGGTTAATTTATTTTAATTTGTGTGTTGGGGAAGACTTTACTCTCACACAAATATTAATATGGGGTTTGATTTCTGATTTAGGTTTGATGAGCTTTTTAATAAAATTTGTATACAATAAATAATGATTGGTCATATGGTCATCATTGTAAATCTCTTTAAGCTAAACCTGAATCATTTGCTAAGTGCTAACACACACACGTGTTTCCATGCTATAGGCCTTTTTTGACATTCAGAAACCTTCAGCTCTAGTATATGCTTAAATTAAATTAATTTATTTATATTAAAATTAATAAAATATATTAATTGAATTAATATTTTATATATTATTACATCTGCTTTAATATAAAATAATTACCTCCTTTTGCTTTTGCAACGTGAAATAAAAGGAAAAGAGGAAATATCACACGACTCCCAAATGCCCACTTCGGCAATTCCCTCCTCAATTATTTTTATTTATTTTTTAATATTAATTCATCATTGTTTAAACGATTTATTGATCATTAAGAATGAAAATGATATTAAATTCAGTATAAAATTATTGTTTAAAAATTTAAAAAAATCACTTATTATGTGTAATATAACTTACAATTTAGTCTATTTAGTTACCAAATATATATTTTAATACTAGTGTTTTTCTAAAAAATAATTATTTAAATTTTATAATTTAAAAAATAATAAATTAGTATCTATCAATTTTTTTTGGAGATAAAATACACTTTTCCTTGAAATAATCATTAAAATACACTTAGTCACTATGATTATATAATTTATTTAATTATTAAGTTGCTATATCCATTTAGCTCACATAAATGAAATTATTGGAATATAAAAATTATGTAAATTAAAATGTGAATGAAATGAAAAATATTTTTTAAATTTATTTTTTGAATTGAAAATTAAATATTAGAGGAGTAGAATTTAAAATTTTTTAGATTTATTGAAATATATTTATTATTAAATTAAATATATGAGTGTAAATATTTTTTAAATTACTGACTAATTTATTAATTTTTCAAAAATATATAAGCTACTATGATTTAAAAATATAAAATTAATATAATGATTAAATTGTAGTAAAAACGGGAAAATAAATCCTTTTTCCTTTGGAGGTTTATCCATAAAAATGAAATTGTTTTAATCCATTGAGAACATGCCATGTGGTAAAAAAAAATTAAAAACAAAATAGTAAGACACGCTAATAACAGTTGGTTAAAGATATTATTGTATCATCACCAACCGAGGGAAGGACACAATCATGGGTTTTACCCCACCATGTATCCAATACAAACACACCACGTGTTAAAGGGCATGTGATAGGTGGGTCCATGGAGACATATAGAAAGAGGGAAAAAAAAAAAAGGAACTTCCATTTACTTCCAAATAAGCGCTAAACCCGTGTGGGACCTACATAGACGAATGACATGTTTTGTTTGATAGAGAGTGGGTCCCAATGAGTTGTGAGACACTTTTGTGTTTAGAGAGAGATGACAGCTGGCGATTGCGATTTGCGATAGCTTTTGTGGAAAGTGAAGTGTGAACCACAGAATCTCTAGAGAGAGAAGAAATTCGGGCAGAAGTGTCGGTCGTAGAAGATTTGCCCGGAAATTTTATGATACGTGGAAACGCGAGTAGACTTACCGCTTCATACCACTTAGCTCCAAGTACTGAGAATGTGGACACTCCCTACTTGCTCCTACTCGTTCTGCTGCACTTCATTTCGGTTTTGTTTGTTTTGGGAAAATTTGGCTAAAAAAGTTAAAATTTTTGCTAAAATTCATTTCGTTTATTTAGCCATATTTATTAACTTTTTGTGAAGTATATTTTACTTTTTTTTACTATAAAAGTAAATTAATTACCTTTATTTAAGAAATTAGAGTTTCTTATTAAAAATTACTACTACTTTCCACTTTTTTTTTTCTCTTTCTTCATATATATATATATATAACTTTTTATTTTATTTTTTTTCTTTATTTATGTATTAATTATTATGTAAGTTGAATTTCGTTTTACATTGAATATTATAAAATATCCTACATTAAATTAATGAATATTTTATATTAGAATAGGAGCATTTATGTTATTTTTATTATTATTTTTCACTAACATAGTTTTATTTTTCAAAAATTTAATATATCAACCAAACATGTTAATTCATACTTTCCAAAAATTAAACTTTTCAGAAAATAAATCGATATTACTCTTATTTTTTATAGGAAAAATTATTTTTTAATTTTTAAAATTTAACATAATTAACACTTCTATCCTCTATTTTGTCAATCCAACACTTAAATCCCTCACTTTCTCTTCCGTCCAAATTTATAGTCTTTCCATCCATTTAAACCGTTTGATCAAAAATTCAAAGGTGAGAGGTGATAGGTGATAATTTTTTCTAAAAATACCATCCTCTCATCGTGAAATTCCTATTATTCTTCTATTTCATATCTTCTCCATTTCCTTTTATTCATTGTTAATTCTCCTCTTATTTTTTTTCTCTCTTTTTTCATCTTTCTTCTCCCTCATATTTTCTCTATTTTTCTTTCGACATTGTTGATTTTTCTTTTTTTTTTCTCTTTTTCATCTTTTTTTCTCCCTTATATCTTCTCTATTTTTTTTGATATTGTTGATTTTTCTTTTTTTTCTCTTTTTCATCTTTATTCTCTCTCGTATATTTTCTATTTCCTTTTGACATTGTTGATTTTTCTTTTCTTTTTTTTTCTCTTTTCTATCTTTCTTTGAAACATTATTTGAAAGTTGCAAAAAGGGTAGGAGTTATGGTGAAGAAGAAGAAGAAGAAGAAGAAGTTGCAGAAAGGGTAGGAGTTATGGTGAAGAAGAAGAAGAATAAGAAGAATAAGTAGAAGAATCTACATTGAAGAGGCATTAGGTTTGAGTTTCGTAATTTTGAAATAGCGGGACTTTTAGTAAGGGTCAATTTTGTCAATTCACGTGTCCCAAATGACTATTTTGGACGGAAGAACTACGAATTTAGACAGAAGAGAAAGTGAGGGATTTAAGTATTGGGTCACCAAAATAAAATGACAAAAGTGTTAATTATGTTAAATTTCAGAAACTAAAAAATAAATTTTCCTTTTTATAAAATATTGCTTTAAAAAGCTCGGTCCCAGTAATATAATTTAAAGAAAATTATTAATAAATTCAAAATAAGCATGCAACTAACAAAATAAAAGGTTTAAACAATTCGTCCAATACAATTATATCACCGAATACCAACCATGGCAAAAAAAATTGGCATCAACACATTGAAGAGTTCATAGGGAAGAGAAATCATTCTGAACAAACTGAAAACAAGTCTAACTTATCAAAATCAAAGACGACAATATCGACGAAATCTATTCTGACCAAAAGAACTCGACTTGACATCAGCCAACCCTTGCATGCAAGATAAAAAAATGCAAAGTAAAAAAAAAAAAGACAATACAAAATCCAAATGGACAAACAATATGAAAAAGTTAGAACCAACTCAGTGAAGAGAAATGAATTGAAATCACCTTTTATCTGAAGTTAAGAGAATCATCATCACCACCTTTTACTTTTTATTTAGATAAATCATGAGAGACGAAGTTAAAAAAATAAACAGGATAAAATAATTTTTATTTTTATTTTTTATTTTCTATTTGCATTTATGAAAATGAAAGAGCAGTATATAATTTTTTTATTTTTTTGAAAAAAAAAAGAAAATAACATTACTTTATTAAAATTATCATTTTACCTTTTATTTATAAATGAAATCAAAGGATATTTATGTAATTTTCTAAATGAAATAATTTATTATTTTTATTTCTCTCTTTAAATTGGGGAAGAATAATTAAGGTAAAATAAGGTTTTATTTTTTCCTTCCTTATTTATTTCCCTTCACTCATCAAAAAAGTGATATTAAACATAATATGAAAATAATTTTTTATTTTTTATTTTATAATTAAATATATAGAATTTAATTTTAATATCATTTACTAAAATAATAATGAAATTTTTTTATCAATAATAATTTTACAAAATATAATTGATAATGAGGAAACAAAAGGGAATATCAAACACACTTGTTGTAAAGTTGATTAGAAGTGTAGATTTACTTTAATGAGTTAATGATATATGAGTAGAGTTGTGATTAACATTATCAAAATTTTCAGTTTTAAGTTTCGATTAAATAACTATATGGAAATCTTCAATTTTAACTTTTTATTTAGATTCATTTAAATGGGATTTTGGATTCAAAAGGGATATATATATATATATATTTACTTTTATATCGTCGTGCATATGGGTTAAATACTTTTAGTTTTATTTTTTTATTTAATTTTAATATAATCGAAAAATACAACTATAATGTGATTGGTTAGACTTGCAAAAAAAGAATATGAGGTGGTGGGTGTCCATGACAACCACGCTCAAATTAGTATACTAGAGAATAGGGCGAAAGTAATAAATTACTTAGAAATTAAGTAGTGTCAAAGAATAATGTACTTTTGCCTCTATAGTTCTTTTCCTTTTATACAATAAGAAAGTAGAGATAAATATAATATTTCCTGATAATCTGATGATGATGTGGCCGGCTGCTTGGTAAGAGATATTACCAGCTAATAGGTTGATAATTCCACAATTACAGGCATAATGGGGATACGCTGGATTATACCTGATAATGATAATTATATATCGAGACTCGTCCTATCCAAGGGAGGGCGAGTCTTGATGATGAACCAAGTGTTGAGGTGTCTGGGTCTTCCTTTCTTTGGATAGGACCGCGTTACCTACTTTTCAGATCCTTATCACGTGGACTGTCTTATGTTAACAGCTCATAGCTTACTTTTGGAAGATTATTATTTAGTATCAGAGGTCTCTCGCTAGCCTTCGATTTTTTAGATTCGAAGTACATAGTTGTTCTCGAGATATTAGAGCACGTGGCCCCTAAGATTGGTTCTTTTCTGTTCTCGCCGTTCCGCCTGCCTAGCCCCTCAAAGATGACTGCCCCGTTTCCTGAGCAACATTTAAAGCTTGCCGTAAAAAACCGTCTTATAAGCCCTTCTTCTTTTCCAAATATTACTTCTGCTCTCAAATGTAATCTGTATTTCTAAAAAGACTCGATCGCTCATTCTTTTCCGATCATACTCTCCTTGCTTTTACGGTAATTTTTGTTTTCTTTTTCCTCTTAGAATGAATATAAATACTTATTCTTCTCTTATCCCCAGTAGTTTTGCCTCAAATTCCTCTTCCGATGGTCCCATCCGTGCTCCGGCCCCATTGTCTCATTGAGGGAGGCCCCAAAAAGTGAAGGTAGCTCGATTAGTGACATCTCGTCCATTCTATCAGAGCAAGATATAGACCGCCTTTGTGATACATACCAAATTCCTCGGGATGTCTACAAAGGCCTCCTCTCTTCTCCTGGGAGCCATGTTTGACGCCTCTCCCTGAGTCTTGTATTGTTCAAGAGTAGCTTGCAACCTTTGGATATATTGGGGCATTTACTTATTGTTCAAATTATTGATGTATACTTCATTGACTATTGAGGGCATATTTTATCCACTGCCAGGGGTAGAAAAAATGATAACGCCTTCATTAGTAGCAATATTAGCAGCAGCTCGTAAACTATCGGCCATTTTGAGAGAGAAAAGGGAGAGATTTATTTTCTACGAGAAAAGAGTAGGAGATCGGTCACAATCCAAATGAATAAAGAGAATTCAATGGATTCTCCGGCAACAATGCCAAATGATGTAGCCAAAAAACAAAGTTATACTGTGATTGGCTAGACCTGCAAGAAAAAAAACATAAGATAGTGGGTGCCCATGACAGCCACTGTAACGACCCAAAAATCGGACCGCTACCGGCGCTAGGATCCAGATCGGCTTAAGGCCGCCGGGACCCGTAGCAAGCCTGACATATAACCTGTAAACCTGTATAATCCCATACATGATCAACAACATACATAAAAATTAAAACTTTTCTTTCCATGTACATCAACCAAACTCAACCTGTGCATATACATTAACATAACATTGATCCCTCTGTGGGATCTCATCAGTGCCCCCAATGAGTGACATAACATATGTTAAGTTGGTTTACATAAACATCATAAAAAAATCTCTAAGATCATGTATTAAAAGGGATAACAACAGTCTATGGTCAAGCACACCTCTAACATCCATAAACATCATTTCATTACATATCTATATTGATTAAGACATTACATTACAATTTGATCATGTCCATTGCTAGCTATTACATAAACATGACTTCTTTATTCTATCCGGACTCCTGCTCTATACTGTACTTGCAAGCCTGGGGGTAAAGGGAGAGGGGTGAGCTAAAAGTCCAGTGAGTAGAACCATAAAAACGTATTAACACTATGCTCTAATGAAATGCATCATAACACAAACAGTTCACATAAGGGTTGGGTGAACTTGTCACCAATTAGTCCAATCTAACTCTGTGCCAGGCCGTAGCATGGGGTCCTAGTCTTCCTGTCATAACATACATTACTTACCATTGCCCCAGGGCCTCCTCTGGGCTCCTGGTCTTCGAGTCCCATAACCGTGCCAGGCCGTAGAATGGGGTCCTGGTCTTTCCTTACTCTGTGCCAGGCCGTAGAATGGGGTCCTGGTCTTCCTGTCATGGACTAATTGGGTCATCCAATATTCACCCACATCAACAACAATCGATGCAATGCAGCATATTCGTGAAAACTAATGCAATCACCCTATTGCATAATCATGATGCATGAAACATGATAAAACATTTAATTTCTCAATTTAAAAGATTAAGTTTAGTTCCACTCACCTCTGGCTGACTCTGACAACACCGAAGCAGCTGAACTCACTGCTGGGGCCCTCGGTTCCTCGGGTCCGAACCTACACAGGTGGACTCAAATGAGGGACCAAACATACCTGAACATAACTATAAACTACTCCCCAAAAACCCCCTAAAACATCATGAAACAATCATAGAAAAACATGCAAAAGAGGCCTGGACAGGACACTTTCGGCGGCAGGTTCGACAGCCGAAAGTCCCTCCAGAGCCGAAAGTCAGGCAGGTTCGGCGGCACCTTCGGCGGCCGAAACTCCCAGACAGAGGCGAAACTCATGCATGTTCGGCGGCACTTTTGGCGGCCGAAACTTCCCAGACAGAGGCGAAAGTCCTCTTTCGGGGGCAAGCTTCGGCAGCCGAATGCTGCCTCCACAAGAGGGTTCAGCGGCCGAAAGTCCTTTCGGCTGCCGAACCTGGTTTCTCCCAAAGGGCAGAAACTTGGTTCAAACATGCACAAATGCCTCCAAACCTTCCAAACATGCTTCAAACCTATTCTACAACACACATACATAAGCATACATGTTCCTAGGGGCCTCAAACCATCATAAACCCCATCTACAACACAACAAGCAACTCACATTGTTCATGAACATACATTTATACCCATAAATATAACCATAACCTAAACATGCATTCTAACCCATAGATCTACTTAAAACTTACTTAAAACATGCAATGAGCTTAAGATCGGCTCTTACCTCTTGAAGATCGAGAGAGAGACGACCTAAACTCTGTAATACCCGGCTAGACTCCAGTATCGGAATTCCAACCGTCCGGTGGAATCTCGGATATCGGAAACCTCTAGAAGGGAGAAACCAGGTTTTTATAAAATGTTTTCATGTTTTTAATGGTTTTAAGTATGAAATTAAATGAGTTTTTGCATGAAAAGTCATAGGAGGAAAACCCAGGTTCGGCCGCCGAAAGTCAAGTTCGGCCGCCGAACATGCATGCGTTTTGGAGGCACGTTAGGCCCCCGAAAGCATGAGTTAGGGAAGTCCAGGTTCGGCCGCCGAAAGTCAAGTTCGGCCGCCGAACATTGCATGGATGCGGAGGCACATTCGGCCCCCAAACGTGGCCTGGCCAGCCACCTATAAAAGGGGCACTTAGCCGAAATGGGCGAGCTTTCTCCCATTTTCGGCCACAGTGAGCTTCCGACCTTCCTGTTGCAAATCTTGTGTTCTTCCTCCAAATTTCTTCCATTCTTCTTGGGTTTTAAACTCACATTGCAAGTTTTGAGCATTTAAACCAAGTTTTGGAGCTTTGGAAACTCAGGAGCCCATTTGCTTGGATCTCCGAGTTTAGGTCGTCTCTCTCTCGATCTTCAAGAGGTAAGAGCCGATCTTAAGCTCATTGTATGATTTAAACAAGCATTAAGTTGATTATACCTGATAATGATAATTATATATCGAGACTCGTCCTATCCAAGGGAGGGCGAGTCTTGATGATGAACCAAGTGTTGAGGTGTCTGGGTCTTTCTTTCTTTGGATAGGACCGCGTTACCTACTTTTCAGATCCTTATCACGTGGACTGTCTTATGTTAACAGCTCATAGCTTACTTTTGGAAGATTATTATTTAGTATCAGAGGTCCCTCGCTAGCCTTCGATTTTTTAGATTCGAAGTACATAGTTGTTCTCGAGATATTAGAGCACGTGGCCCCTAAGATTGGTTCTTTTCTGTTCTCGCCGTTTCGCCTGCCTAGCCCCTCAAAGATGACTGCCCCGTTTCCTGAGCAACATTTAAAGCTTGCCGTAAAAAACCGTCTTATAAGCCCTTCTTCTTTTCCAAATATTACTTCTGCTCTCAAATGTAATCTGTATTTCTAAAAAGACTCGATCGCTCATTCTTTTCCGATCATACTCTCCTTGCTTTTACGGTAATTTTTGTTTTCTTTTTCCTCTTAGAATGAATATAAATACTTATTCTTCTCTTATCCCCAGTAGTTTTGCCTCAAATTCCTCTTCCGATGGTCCCATCCGTGCTCCGGCCCCATTGTCTCATTGAGGGAGGCCCCAAAAAGTGAAGGTAGCTCGATTAGTGACATCTCGTCCATTCTATCAGAGCAAGATATAGACCGCCTTTGTGATACATACCAAATTCCTCGGGATGTCTACAAAGGCCTCCTCTCTTCTCCTGGGAGCCATGTTTGACGCCTCTCCCTGAGTCTTGTATTGTTCAAGAGTAGCTTGCAACCTTTGGATATATTGGGGCATTTACTTATTGTTCAAATTATTGATGTATACTTCATTGACTATTGAGGGCATATTTTATCCACTGCCAGGGGTAGAAAAAATGATAACGCCTTCATTAGTAGCAATATTAGCAGCAGCTCGTAAACTATCGGCCATTTTGAGAGAGAAAAGGGAGAGATTTATTTTCTACGAGAAAAGAGTAGGAGACCGGTCACAATCCAAATGAATAAAGAGAATTCAATGGATTCTCCGGCAACAATGCCAAATGATGTAGCCAAAAAACAAAGTTATACTGTGATTGGCTAGACCTGCAAGAAAAAAAACATAAGATAGTGGGTGCCCATGACAGCCACTGTAACGACCCAAAAATCGGACCGCTACCGGCGCTAGGATCCAGATCGGCTTAAGGCCGCCGGGACCCGTAGCAAGCCTGACATATAACCTGTAAACCTGTATAATCCCATACATGATCAACAACATACATAAAAATTAAAACTTTTCTTTCCATGTACATCAACCAAACTCAACCTGTGCATATACATTAACATAACATTGATCCCTCTGTGGGATCTCATCAGTGCCCCCAATGAGTGACATAACATATGTTAAGTTGGTTTACATAAACATCATAAAAAAATCTCTAAGATCATGTATTAAAAGGGATAACAACAGTCTATGGTCAAGCACACCTCTAACATCCATAAACATCATTTCATTACATATCTATATTGATTAAGACATTACATTACAATTTGATCATGTCCATTGCTAGCTATTACATAAACATGACTTCTTTATTCTATCCGGACTCCTGCTCTATACTGTACTTGCAAGCCTGGGGGTAAAGGGAGAGGGGTGAGCTAAAAGTCCAGTGAGTAGAACCATAAAAACGTATTAACACTATGCTCTAATGAAATGCATCATAACACAAACAGTTCACATAAGGGTTGGGTGAACTTGTCACCAATTAGTCCAAGCTAACTCTGTGCCAGGCCGTAGCATGGGGTCCTAGTCTTCCTGTCATAACATACATTACTTACCATTGCCCCAGGGCCTCCTCTGGGCTCCTGGTCTTCGAGTCCCATAACCGTGCCAGGCCGTAGAATGGGGTCCTGGTCTTTCCTTACTCTGTGCCAGGCCGTAGAATGGGGTCCTGGTCTTCCTGTCATGGACTAATTGGGTCATCCAATATTCACCCACATCAACAACAATCGATGCAATGCAGCATATTCGTGAAAACTAATGCAATCACCCTATTGCATAATCATGATGCATGAAACATGATAAAACATTTAATTTCTCAATTTAAAAGATTAAGTTTAGTTCCACTCACCTCTGGCTGACTCTGACAACACCGAAGCAGCTGAACTCACTGCTGGGGCCCTCGGTTCCTCGGGTCCGAACCTACACAGGTGGACTCAAATGAGGGACCAAACATACCTGAACATAACTATAAACTACTCCCCAAAAACCCCCTAAAACATCATGAAACAATCATAGAAAAACATGCAAAAGAGGCCTGGACAGGGCACTTTCGGCGGCAGGTTCGGCAGCCGAAAGTCCCTCCAGAGCCGAAAGTCAGGCAGGTTCGGCGGCACCTTCGGCGGCCGAAACTCCCAGACAGAGGCGAAACTCATGCATGTTCGGCGGCACTTTTGGCGGCCGAAACTTCCCAGACAGAGGTGAAAGTCCTCTTTCGGGGGCAAGCTTCGGCAGCCGAATGCTGCCTCCACAAGAGGGTTCAGCGGCCGAAAGTCCTTTCGGCTGCCGAACCTGGTTTCTCCCAAAGGGCAGAAACTTGGTTCAAACATGCACAAATGCCTCCAAACCTTCCAAACATGCTTCAAACCTATTCTACAACACACATACATAAGCATACATGTTCCTAGGGGCCTCAAACCATCATAAACCCCATCTACAACACAACAAGCAACTCACATTGTTCATGAACATACATTTATACCCATAAATATAACCATAACCTAAACATGCATTCTAACCCATAGATCTACTTAAAACTTACTTAAAATATGCAATGAGCTTAAGATCGGCTCTTACCTCTTGAAGATCGAGAGAGAGACGACCTAAACTCTGTAATACCCGGCTAGACTCCAGTATCGGAATTCCAACCGTCCGGTGGAATCTCGGATATCGGAAACCTCTAGAAGGGAGAAACCAGGTTTTTATAAAATGTTTTCATGTTTTTAATGGTTTTAAGTATGAAATTAAATGAGTTTTTGCATGAAAAGTCATAGGAGGAAAACCCAGGTTCGGCCGCCGAAAGTCAAGTTCGGCCGCCGAACATGCATGCGTTTTGGAGGCACGTTAGGCCCCCGAAAGCATGAGTTAGGGAAGTCCAGGTTCGGCCGCCGAAAGTCAAGTTCGGCCGCCGAGCATTGCATGGATGCGGAGGCACATTCGGCCCCCGAACGTGGCCTGGCCAGCCACCTATAAAAGGGGCACTTAGCCGAAATGGGCGAGCTTTCTCCCATTTTCGGCCACAGTGAGCTTCCGACCTTCCTGTTGCAAATCTTGTGTTCTTCCTCCAAATTTCTTCCATTCTTCTTGGGTTTTAAACTCACATTGCAAGTTTTGAGCATTTAAACCAAGTTTTGGAGCTTTGGAAACTCAGGAGCCCATTTGCTTGGATCTCCGAGTTTAGGTCGTCTCTCTCTCGATCTTCAAGAGGTAAGAGCCGATCTTAAGCTCATTGTATGATTTAAACAAGCATTAAGTTGATTTATGGGTAAAGATGCATGTTTAGGCTTATTGATGAGTTTATGGGTTTTGATGCTTTGATGAACAATGTAGCTTGTTTATGTGTTGTTGGAAGTGTTGTAGATGGGGTATATGATAGTTTGAGACCCCTAGGTGTAATGTATGTGAAGTATGCATGTTGTAGAGCAAGTTTATGCATGATTGGAGGTTTTAGGAGGCAAGAGGTTCGTTTGAACCAAGTTTCTGCCCTTTGGCAGAAACCAGGTTCGGCAGCCGAAGGGAGTTTCGGCCGCCGAACCCCCTTTGTGGAGGCAGCATTCGGCTGCCGAAGTTGCCCCCGAAAAGAGACTTTCGTCTCTGTCTGGGACTTTCGGCCGCCAAAGGTGCCGCCGAAAGTGCCTGACTTTCGGATCTGTCCAGGACTTTCGGCCGCCGAAGGTGCCGCCGAAAGTGCCATGTTCAGCCATTTCATGCATATTTCTATGTGATGTTTTCCTGATGTTTTAGGGGGGTTTTGGGGAGTTTATTAGAGTTATGTTTATGTATGATTGGTCCCTCATTGGAGTCCACCTGTGTAGGTTCGGACCCGAGGAACCGAGGACCTCAGCAGTGAGATAGCTGCATCAGAGTCTGTAGAGCTTCAGCCAGAGGTGAGTGGAATGAACCTTAAGTTTTTAAATAAATGAAATATAACTTTTTGGAGCATGTTCATGCATCATATATGCCATGTGATATTTTAGGTTGTTTGCATTAGTATTCACGAATATGTTGCATTGCATAATATGATGTGGATGCGGATTGGTTATTGGATGATCCTTTAGTCCTCCTATGGTATGATATGATGATGATACGGTATGGATTGCCAGTGAGGCCCATTCTACGCCCCTGGACTATGTTAAGAGAAAGACCAGTGAGGCCCATTCTACGCCCCTGGCATATTGGAATGTTATGTTATGTTATGTATGAAAGAGAAAGACCAGTGAGGCCCATTCTACGCCCCTGGCACGATTGGACTATGTTGAGGACTATAGGTGACAATACCATCCTTATGTGATATGTTTGTGATGTGTTGCATTTCATGGAAGCATGAAATATTTAATATATGTTTTCTCTATTCTGCTCACTGGGCTTTTTAGCTCACCCCTCTCCCCTAACCCCAGATGTGCAGGTGCAGGGTAGATCAGGAGGTTAGCCAGAGTATGGAAGATATGTTTATGTAATAGTTAGATTGTGGACATGACAATTGTATTATGATGTAATGTAAAAGTGTTTTAAGTTATGTTATGTAATTTGAATATTGAGGATAGAGTTGTGCTTGGCCAATACAGCTTGTTAATCCCACTTGTATGTACATGGTCTTTATGATATGAGATATGAGGTTATGTTTCAGCCAAGCTTATGTATGATGAGATACCCCATTGGAGCATTTTGATGAGGGCTCCAGTGGAGGTTTATGTTATGTTTATGTTTATGTACAGGTTGAGCTTGGTTGTTATATGAGAATGTTTACAGGTTTATGAGTATTGTTGATCATGTATGGGATTAAACAGGATTACAGGTTATGTCAGGCTTGCTACGGTTCCCGGCGGCCTTATGCCGATCTGGATCCTAGGGCCGGTAGCGGTCCGGATTTCCGGACTGTTACAGAATGGTATCAGAGCCCTAGGTTCATATGGTCGGACCTAGAGTGTCGGGCTCATAGAGGTTATAGCAGGTCAAGCACAATAGGAAAGGTCATGTCCACTAGGATAGGATGTGGAGTCCTGTCTTACATGATGATGTGATATGCCATGATTATATGCATGTGCATAAATGATATGTTATGTATGCTATGTATGTGATGAGGGTTCATGTGTGCCCACATGAACCATATGATGCTGATGTTTGTGCTATGTGTGGTTTTTTTCAGAAGACAGGATGAGAGGAACTCGTCGATCTGCAAGATTGACTGGAGTGCCACCTGAGGATGAGGGCATGAGCGCCCGTCCTCCAGCATTGCCTAGGGCAATGTCTAGCAGGTCTAACAGAGAAAGAGCAGTGAGAGACCCTAGAAGGTCTCTGGATCTGGGTAGAAGCAGGTCAGTACGAGGAACAGTTCAAGGTGGTATGTCAGAAGATGTGGGAGATGACATGGATGTGGACCAGAGGAGGGATGGCAGTTTGGGGATGAGTATGTCAGAGGAAGGCATGGGAGAGTCCCAAGGAGGCACTCAGGCCTCGGGTTTTGTTCAGCCACCTCATTACCCACCTTTCTCACAGAATCCCGGGTATTCGATGGGAGGTACATCGGATTACCCTAGTTTTAGCCCTTACCCCACACAGATGCCATACCCACCATATTACCCGCCATACCCACAGTACCCTATGTATCCACCCCCACCCTATCACCCAAATCCAGCAAACCCTATCTCAGGGGATGCTGCACCTCCTCCACCACCAGCAGCACCTACTGTCCCAGAAGCCCAAATACCTCAACCTAGCTCATCTGGAGGGAGCAAGGTCAGAATGACTGATTATATGAAGTTGGGTGCTCCCCAGTTTGAAACCGGTGATGACCCGTTTGTGTACCTTGAGAGGGTCAAGGCGATAACAGATGAGATAGGGGCGGATGACAGTAGAGCCATTCAGATGGCTGAGTTCACGCTAAAATGCAAGAAGGCCCGTGAGTGGTTCAAGAGCTATGTGAAACCGAGGGTGGATAGTCTAACATGGGAGGAGTTTGCTAATGAATTTGCAGGATGGGCTTTCCCTGATAGTTCAAGGGAATTGAAGATGATAGAATTCGAGCAGTTGAGGCAAACTGATGACATGAGTGTAGACGAATATACTGACAGGTTTATGGAGTTGCTGCCATTTGCTGGGCAGGACCTTAATACAGACCAGAAGAAGTCAAGGAGGTATATCATGAAGCTCCATTCCAGGTATTCCTCCTTGATACAGTCAGCAGATAGAGAGAGTTTTCATGCCATAGTAGACATGGCTAGGAGGATGGAGGCTAGTGCTATCATCGAGGGAAAAGTCAAACAGTCAGCAGCACAGCCTTCTGGTTCTAGAACCCCAGGTAAGGGAAAAGTGGATCCTTCTTCCTTAAGCTCAGGTAGTAAGAGGTGGGGCAGTACCACCAAGAAGTTTAAGAAGAACAAGTTCTGGAACAAGATCAAGTCAGGTCTGGGATTAGGAAGTGGCTCGAGCTCAGGTGCAGATAATGCAGTATGTAAGAAATGTTGGAGACCGCACAGAGGAGTATGTCTGGTTGGGACGTCAGCCTGCTTCAGATGTGGGCAGGAGGGACACATGGCACGAGAGTGTCCTAGAGCAGCTTTTGTGACACAGTCTCAGCAGACAGCTTCTGGTAGTGTGGCACAGCCAGTAGCTCCAGCCATGACACAGGCCAGTGGTAGAGGCAGAGGGAGAGGGTCAGCCTCTTCATCAGCAGGGTTCAGAGGTGAGGGTCCGTCAGCTCCAGCAAGGATCTTCACCATGACACAGCAGGAGGCAGATGCATCTAACACCGTGGTGGCAGGTAATTTAGTCATTGGGTGTTCTGATGTGTATGTATTAATGGACCCTGGTGCATCTCATTCTTTTATTGCTCCGAGGGCCGTAGAGAGGTTGGGATTAATGGTCTCTGGGTTAGAGTGTCCTCTCTGGGTCAGTGGACCCAAGTGTGATCCATCAGTGGCAGAGTCAGTCTGTCAGTGTAGTCCAGTTTTTGTTGAGGGGAGATGCATGTCCGCCGACCTTGTGGTTCTAGAGTTGACAGATTTTGACGTCATTCTAGGGATGGACTGGTTATCTACCCATGGCGCTACCTTGGACTGCAGGGACAAGGTAGTCAGGTTCAGAGGTTAGGATGGATCAGAGGTCGTCTTCAGAGGAGACAGGTGGGGTACACCTAGAGGTTTGATCTTATCTCTTCAGGCTCGTAGGTTGCTTAGGAGGGGATGTCAGGGGTATTTGGCTCATGTGAGAGAGCTAGACAGTCAGATTAGAGAGCCCGCCGCAGTGCCAGTAGTCAATGAGTTTTTAGATGTGTTCCCAGACGAGTTGCCAGGTTTACCACCTGTTAGGGAGATAGAGTTCGAGATTGAATTGATGCCTGGAACTAGACCGATCTCTATCCCTCCCTACAGGATGGCCCCAGCCGAGTTAAAGGAATTGAAAGAACAGTTGCAAGAATTGGTAGACAAGGGCTTCATCCGACCGAGTACCTCACCTTGGGGTGCTCCAGTGCTGTTTGTAAGAAAGAAGGATGGATCCCTTAGACTTTGTATCGACTACAGGCAGTTGAACAAAGTCACTACCAAGAATAAGTACCCATTGCCAAGGATCGACGATCTATTCGACCAGCTAGCAGGAGCGGGTTGTTTCTCCAAAATAGATCTGAGATCTGGGTATCATCAGTTAAGGATCAGAGAAGAGGATGTGCCAAAGACAGCTTTCAGGACCAGATATGGGCACTATGAGTTCCTTGTGATGCCGTTCGGGCTGACCAACGCCCCTGCAGCATTCATGGACCTCATGAACAGAGTGTTTAGACAGTACCTGGATCACTTTGTTATTGTCTTCATAGATGATATCTTAGTGTATTCCAGGAATGCAGAGGAGCATGCCCATTATCTGATGACAGTTCTGCAGACCTTGAGGGAGCATGGCTTGTATGCCAAGTTCTCCAAGTGTGAGTTCTGGTTGAGGAGCATCTCGTTCTTGGGGCATATAGTGTCAGAGAACGGAATTGAAGTAGACCCCAAGAAGATAGAAGCTGTGACTAACTGGCCTAGACCCACCTCAGTGACAGAGATTAGAAGTTTCTTGGGTTTGGCTGGTTATTACAGGAGGTTCGTTCAGGACTTCTCAAAGATTGCAGCTCCTCTAACCAGATTGACCAGAAAGAACCAGAGGTTCGTATGGACCGATCAGTGTGAAGAAAGTTTTGAGGAGCTCAAGAAGAGGTTAACTTCAGCACCAGTGTTAGCTCTGCCATCTAGCTAGGGCTGAGCAATTCTCGGTCTAAACCGAAAAACCGAACCGAACCGATTAAATTCGGTTTATCGGTTCGGTTAATCAGAAAAATCGGTTTGGTTCGGTTAGTAGATTTAAAATTATTCGGTTTTCAGTTCGGTTCGGTTTAAACATGTTAAATAACCGATCAAACCGAAAAACCGAACCCAACCCAGCCCAACCCAACCCAACCCAACCCAACCCAACCCAACCCAACCCAACCCAGCAGGCCAGCAACCCAACCCCCTCCATACCTTTCGCCGAATCCCTCCCCTCCATCCCATTTTCCACATTCTCCAATCTCCCGATTCCCCCACCCCTATTCTCCCGAAAGATGAGGACGACGAAGACTACGAACCGGTTCAGTCGGCGGACGACGACGAGGATGACGATGAAGATGACGATGGTGAAGGCGGAGACGACGATGACGATGACGATGACGACGACGATGAGGAGGAGGAAGACGGTGACGAGGATGAAGACGGTGAAGAAGAGTTTGGCTCTCGACATCCAGCTCTTCGTCTACACCGTCGAAACGGCTCACACGCGAGAAGGGCCTGATCTCTCACCCTCCGATCCACAATGGAGGTCTAGTACAATTCCTGGACCAGACGAAGCCAAGCACTCAATCCTTCTAGAGAGACTTAGATTGAGGCACCTCAAGCACTCCTCAAAACCCTCACAAGCTAAAACCCAATTCCCACCAAAACCAGTTGTTGCTATCGAGAAGGATGAAGATGGTTTTAAGTCGAAGAAGGGGAAAAAGATGGTGGGAAGCTTTGAGGAGATTGGGCTTAGTGAAGAGGTGATGGGGGCTGTGAGGGAGATGGGGATTGAGGTTCCTACTGAGATACAGTGCATTGGGATTCCTGCTGTTTTGGATGGAAAAAGTGTGGTCTTGGGGTCGTATACTGGGTCTGGCAAAACTTTGGCTTATATGTTGCCTCTTGTTCAGGTGAATTTGCTTTCATGCTTGATTGATTTTCTTGTTCTATTGCTTTGACTAGAGCCCGCCAGAGCCCCAATAATTTGGCTTCTTCGGCTTCCGGCTTCTTCGGCTTCCGGCGGCACGTCCGCTGCTGGATTTAAGCTCGAGGAGAAGGTTTCTGCGTCGGCGCAGGCGGCGATAGAAGTGGAGTTTGAGGGTATTAGATCCAGAGATTAATAGAATATTTATTAAATTATTTTGTTGAAATTAAAAATAAAAAATTAAAAAAAAATACAGATTTCGGTTTGAACCGAACCGAACCGAACCGAACCGATTTTTATCGGTTCGATTCGGTTCGGTTATACCTTCATAATCAGTTTTTTCGGTTTTATAAATTTTAACAAATCGGTTTTCGGTTTTATCGGTTCGGTTCGGTTCGGAACCGAACCGACCGATTGCACAGCCCTACATCTAGCAATGAGGACTTCACAGTGTTCTGTGATGCATCCAGAGTAGGCTTGGGTTGTGTGTTGATGCAGAATGGCAGGGTGATCGCTTATGCCTCTAGACAGCTGAAGAGGCATGAGTTGAATTACCCCACACACGATCTTGAGATGGCAGCAGTCATCTTTACACTCAAGATGTGGAGGCACTACCTCTATGGGGTGAAATGTGAGATCTTTACAGATCATAAGAGCCTGCAACACATCTTGAGCCAGAGGGAGCTGAATTTGAGACAGAGGAGGTGGGTAGAACTGTTGAGTGACTATGATTGCAAGATTCAGTACCATCCGGGTAAGGCGAATGTTGTGGCAGACGCCCTAAGCCGGAAGTCACTAGGCAGTTTATCCCACATCACGGCAGAGAGGAGACCGGTGGTGAAGGAGTTTTACGAGCTCATGAATGAAGGTCTACAGTTAGAGTTGTCTGGTACGGGTGCTTTGATTGCACAGATGAGAGTGACACCCGTGTTTCTGGAGCAGGTGGCTCAGAAACAGCATGAGGACCCAGAGTTAGTGAAGATTGCCAGGACTGTTCAGTCAGGCAAAGATAGTGAGTTCAGATTTGACAGTAAGGGGATCCTCCGCTATGGGAACAGATTATGTGTACCAGATGACATAGGGCTTAAGGGAGACATTATGAGAGAGGCTCATAATGCAAGGTACAACGTTCACCCCGGAGCCACCAAAATGTATCAAGATCTGAAGAAAGTTTATTGGTGGCCAGTGATGAAGAAAGAAGTGGCACAGTTTGTGTCAGCCTGCGAAGTGTGTCAGAGGGTGAAGCTGGAACATCAGAAGCCGGCTGGAATGCTTAACCCGCTACCTATTCCAGAGTGGAAATGGGAGAATATAGCTATGGACTTCGTAGTGGGGTTACCGGCAACGTCCAACAGATTGGACTCCATATGGGTGATTGTGGACAGACTCACTAAATCTGCTCACTTCATCCCAGTTAGGAGCAACTACTCTGTGGATAAGTTAGCGCAGGTGTATGTTGATGAGATTGTCAGACTGCATGGGATCCCGGTATCTATAGTGTCAGATAGAGGGCCCCAGTTCACCTCCAGGTTTTGGCGGAGTCTGCAGAGTGCTATGGGTACCAGGTTGGATTTCAGTACTGCCTTTCATCCCCAGACCGATGGACAGTCAGAAAGGACCATCCAGACAATAGAAGATATGCTCAGAATGTGTGTGCTGGATTTTGGCGGTTCTTGGAGGCAGCATCTACCTTTGGTGGAGTTTGCCTACAATAATAGCAATCATGCTAGCATCGGGATGGCTCCATATGAAGCTTTGTATGGGAGGAAGTGCAGATCACCCGTCTGTTGGGAGGAAGTAGGAGAGAAGGCCTTGGCAGGGCCTGAGTTAGTAGAGATCACCAGCAGGGTGGTACCCATCATCAGAGAGAGGATCAAAACTGCTACAAGCAGGCAGAAGAGTTATGCAGACCTCCACAGGAAACAGGTAGACTTTCAGGAGGGGGATCTAGTATTGCTCAAGGTGTCTCCAATGAAAGGGGTGGTTCGGTTTGGTAAAAAGGGTAAGCTAGCTCCACGGTACATCGGACCCTTTGAAGTCTTGCAAAAGATTGGGAGTGTATCGTACAAGCTGGACTTGCCTGCATCTATGGAAAGAATCCATCCGGTTTCCATGTTTCCATGTTAAGAAAGTACGTGTCAGATCCGAGCAAGGTTCTTAGTGAGCCTGATGTAGAGATCCAAGAGGATCTCACCTATGTAGAGCAGCCAGTGCGGATTCTTGACACTCAGATCAGAAAGTTGAGGAACAAGGAAATCCCGATGGTGAAAGTCCTTTGGAACCACCACAATATTGAGGAGTGTACCTGGGAGACACGGGAGTCCATGCTCCAGCAATATCCCCACCTCTTTTAAGGTTAGTCCCTATGTGTTTTATATGTATGTTATGTTGTTTTACTATGCATGTACTAGTTGAGGAACATTCGGGGACGAATGTTCTTAAGGGGGGGAGAATGTAATACCCGGCTAGACTCCAGTATCGGAATTCCAACCGTCCGGTGGAATCTCGGATGTCGGAAACCTCTAGAAGGGAGAAACCAGGTTTTTATAAAATGTTTTCATGTTTTTAATGGTTTTAAGTATGAAATTAAATGAGTTTTTGCATGAAAAGTCATAGGAGGAAAACCCAGGTTCGGCCGCCGAAAGTCAAGTTCGGCCGCCGAACATGCATGCGTTTTGGAGGCACGTTAGGCCCCCGAAAGCATGAGTTAGGGAAGTCCAGGTTCGGCCGCCGAACATTGCATGGATGCGGAGGCACATTCGGCCCCCGAACGTGGCCTGGCCAGCCACCTATAAAAGGGGCACTTAGCCGAAATGGGCGAGCTTTCTCCCATTTTCGGCCACAGTGAGCTTCCGACCTTCCTGTTGCAAATCTTGTGTTCTTCCTCCAAATTTCTTCCATTCTTCTTGGGTTTTAAACTCACATTGCAAGTTTTGAGCATTTAAACCAAGTTTTGGAGCTTTGGAAACTCAGGAGCCCATTTGCTTGGATCTCCGAGTTTAGGTCGTCTCTCTCTCGATCTTCAAGAGGTAAGAGCCGATCTTAAGCTCATTGTATGATTTAAACAAGCATTAAGTTGATTTATGGGTAAAGATGCATGTTTAGGCTTATTGATGAGTTTATGGGTTTTGATGCTTTGATGAACAATGTAGCTTGTTTATGTGTTGTTGGAAGTGTTGTAGATGGGGTATATGATAGTTTGAGACCCCTAGGTGTAATGTATGTGAAGTATGCATGTTGTAGAGCAAGTTTATGCATGATTGGAGGTTTTGGGAGGCAAGAGGTTCGTTTGAACCAAGTTTCTGCCCTTTGGCAGAAACCAGGTTCGGCAGCCGAAGGGAGTTTCGGCCGCCGAACCCCCTTTGTGGAGGCAGCATTCGGCTGCCGAAGTTGCCCCCGAAAAGAGACTTTCGTCTCTGTCTGGGACTTTCGGCCGCCGAAGGTGCCGCCGAAAGTGCCTGACTTTCGGATCTGTCCAGGACTTTCGGCCGCCGAAGGTGCCGCCGAAAGTGCCATGTTCAGCCATTTCATGCATATTTCTATGTGATGTTTTCCTGATGTTTTAGGGGGGTTTTTGGGGAGTTTATTAGAGTTATGTTTATGTATGATTGGTCCCTCATTGGAGTCCACCTGTGTAGGTTCGGACCCGAGGAACCGAGGACCTCAGCAGTGAGATAGCTGCATCAGAGTCTGTAGAGCTTCAGCCAGAGGTGAGTGGAATGAACCTTAAGTTTTTAAATAAATGAAATATAACTTTTTGGAGCATGTTCATGCATCATATATGCCATGTGATATTTTAGGTTGTTTGCATTAGTATTCACGAATATGTTGCATTGCATAATATGATGTGGATGCGGATTGGTTATTGGATGATTCTTTAGTCCTCCTATGGTATGATATGATGATGATACGGTATGGATTGCCAGTGAGGCCCATTCTACGCCCCTGGACTATGTTAAGAGAAAGACCAGTGAGGCCCATTCTACGCCCCTTGCATATTGGAATGTTATGTTATGTTATGTATGAAAGAGAAAGACCAGTGAGGCCCATTCTACGCCCCTGGCACGATTGGACTATGTTGAGGACTATAGGTGACAATACCATCCTTATGTGATATGTTTGTGATGTGTTGCATTTCATGGAAGCATGAAATATTTAATATATGTTTTCTCTATTCTGCTCACTGGGCTTTTTAGCTCACCCCTCTCCCCTAACCCCAGATGTGCAGGTGCAGGGTAGATCAGGAGGTTAGCCAGAGTATGGAAGATATGTTTATGTAATAGTTAGATTGTGGACATGTAATACCCGGCTAGACTCCGGTATCGGAATTCCTACCGTCCGGTGGAATCTCGGATGTCGGAAACCTCTAGAAGGGTAAAAGCATGTTTTATAAAATGTTTTCATGTTTTTAATGTTTTTAAGTATGAAATTTAATGAGTTTTTGCATGAAAAATCTTTGGAGGAAAACCCAGGTTCGGCCGCCGAACATGCATGCGTTTTGGAGGCACGTTAGGCCCCCGAAAGTATGAGTGAGGGAAGTCCAGGTTCGGCCGCCGAAAGTCAAGTTCGGCCGCCGAACTTGCATGAGTTGTGGAGGCACATTCGGCCCCCGAACGTGGCCTGGCCAGCCACTATAAAAGGGTCCCTTTGGTCCGCACGGGCGAGCTTTTTCTCTCCCATTGTCGGCCAAGGTGAGTCTCCGCCGCTCCTCCCTCAATCTTGAGTGTTTTCCCTAGATCTTTCATGGTTTTCACGAGTTTTAACTTCTATTTTGAAGATTTGTGAGCAAAGAGCAAGTTTTGGGTGCTTGGAGGTTCAAGGAGCTCAATCTCTTCATCTCCAAGCTAGGATCGTCTTCCCTCTCGTTTCTTCAAGAGGTAAGCTCGGATCCACCCTTATTATGCGTTTTAAACAAGTTTTATGAAGTTTTAAGGGGTAGAATGCATGTTAGGGTATATGTTGAGCTTATGGGTTTTTGATGCTTTAATGAACAATGTGGCTTGATTGAGTGTGTTTGGAGTGTTGTAGATGGGGTATATGTTTGTTTGAGGCCCCTAGGAGCTTGTATGCATGCTTTGGTTGAGTCATATGCATGATTTATGGTTTTGGGAGGCAGGAGGTTCATTTGAACCAAGTTTCTGCCCGTTTGGCAGAAACCAGGTTCGGCAGCCGAAGGAAGTTTCGGCCGCCGAACCCTTCTTGTGGAGGCAGCATTCGGCTG
Organism: Manihot esculenta; assembly: GCF_001659605.2. Lineage (NCBI taxonomy): Eukaryota > Viridiplantae > Streptophyta > Magnoliopsida > Malpighiales > Euphorbiaceae > Manihot > Manihot esculenta. The sequence goes on from NC_035172.2 coordinate 35,394,888, forward strand.
CCGAAGGTGCCCCCGAAAAGAGACTTTCGTCTCTGTCTGGCACTTTCGGCCGCCGAAGGTGCCGCCGAACCTGCCTGACTTTCGTCTCTGTCTGGGACTTTCGGCCGCCGAACCTGCCGCCGAAAGTGCCCTGTTCAGCCATTTCATGCATATTTTTATGTGATGTTTTCATGATATTTTAGGGGGTTTTTGGGGAGTATATTAGAGTCTTGTTTAAGTATGTTTGGTCCCTCATTCGAGTCCACCTGTGTAGGTTCGGACCCGAGGAACCGAGGACCCCAGCAGTGATAGCTGCTTCAGAGTATTGTCAGAGCTAGCCAGAGGTGAGTGGAATGAACCTAAATTTTAATTAATGAAATATGAATTTTGAGCATGACCCATGCATCACGAATGCCATGTGAATATAATAGGTTGCTTGCATTAGTTCACGAATATGTTGCATTGCATACTTGATGATGATGTGGATGGGCATTGAATGATCCTTTAGTCCTTGATATGTTATGATGAGACATGGTATGGTATGTTTGCCGGTTGACCCATTCTACGTCCCGGCCAGAATAAGAGAAAGACCAGGTTGACCCATTCTACGTCCCTGGCATATTGGAATGTTATGTTATGTATGTTATGTAAGAGAAAGACCGGTTGACCCATTCTACGTCCCGGCACTTTGGATTGTAGAGGACTAGAGGTGACGATACCATCCTTATGTGATTTGTTTGTGAGGTGTTGCATTTCATGTGAGCATGAAACTTTAATATAATGTTTTTCTCTATTCTACTCACTGGGCTTTCTAGCTCACCCCTCTCCCCTAACCCCAGATGTGCAGGTACAGGGTAGATCAGAAGGTTAGCCAGAGTACTGAAGAGTTGTTATGTAATAGTTAGAATGTGGACATGACAAATGTTTTGATGTATTGTAAAAGTATTGAACAGTTATGTAATGTTATGTATGATATTGAGAATTAGAGATGTGCTTGACCCTATATGTATAGTTGTCCCTCTTATACACATGATCTATAGAGTTGTTTATGAGATATGATCTATGATAGTCCAAGCTTTATGTAATGATGAGACACTCCATGGGAGCATTTGATGAGGGCTCCAGTGGAGGTTTATGTCTATAGTTATATGCATGCACAGGTTGAGCTTGGAAAAGAAAGAAAAATGTTTACAGTTTTATGTATGCTGTTGATCAGGTATGGGACTATACAGGTATACAGGTTGTAAGTCAGGCTTGCTACGGGTCCCGGCGGCCTTACGCCGATCTGGATCCTAGCGCCGGTAGCGGTCCGGATTTCCGGGGCGTTACAGAGTGGTATCAGAGCCCTAGGTTCATATGGTCGGACCTAGAGTGTCGGGCTCATAGAGGTTATAGCAGGTCAAGCACAATAGGAAAAGTCATGTCCACTAGGATAGGATGTAGAGTCCTGTCTTGCTATGATAATGTGATATGCCATGATAATATGCATGTGCATAAATGACGTGATATGTATGTTATGTATGTGATGAGGGTTCATGTGTGCCCACATGAACCATAAGATGCTAATGTTTGCTTGTTATGTGTTGTTTTCCAGAGAAACAGGATGAGAGGAACTCGTCGATCTGCACGATTGACTGGAGTACCACCTGAGGATGAGGGCATGAGCGCCCGTCCTCCAGCATTGCCTAGGGCAATGTCTAGCAGGTCTAGCAGGGAAAGAGCAGCGAGAGACCCTAGAAGGTCTTTAGATCTGGGAAGGAGCAGATCAGTTAGAGGAACAGTTCAGGGAGGCATGTCAGAGGATGTGGGAGATGACATGGATGTGGAGCAGAGGAGGGATGGCAGTTTGGGGATGAGCATGTCAGAAGAGGGTATGGGAGAATCCCAAGGAGGCACTCAGGCCTCGGGATTTGTTCAGCCATCACAGTACCCACCCTTTCCACATAATCCTGGATATTCGATGGGAGGTACATCGGATTATCCTAGCTTCACCCCTTATCCCACACAGATGCCATACCCACCATACTACCCACCCTACACACAGTACCCCATGTACCCACCTCCACCATACTATCCAAATCCAGCAAACCCTACCCCAGGGGATGCTGCACCTCCTCCACCCCCAGCAGCACCAGAAACCCAAATACCTCAACCTAGCTCATCTGGAGGGAGCAAGGTGAAGATGACCGACTACATGAAGTTGGGTGCTCCCCAATATGAAACAGGTGATGACCCGTTTGTGTACCTGGAGAGGGTCAAGACCATTACAGATGAGATAGGGGCGGATGACAGTAGAGCCATTCAGATGGCTGGGTTCACCCTAAAATGCAAGAAGGCCCGTGAGTGGTTTAAGGCCTATGTGAAGCCAAGGGTGGACAGTCTTTCTTGGGAGGAGTTTGCAAACGAGTTTGCAGGATGGGCCTTCCCTGATAGTTCAAGGGAACAGAAGATGATAGAGTTTGAGCAGCTGAGGCAAACGGATGAAATGAGTATTGATGAGTACACCAACAGGTTCTTGGAGCTGTTGCCTTTTTCTGGGCAGAATCTGGATACAGAACAGAAAAAGTCAAGGAGGTATATCATGAAGCTCCACTCCAGGTATTCCTCCTTGATACAGTCGGCAGATAGAGAAAGCTTTCACGCCATAGTGGATATGGCTAGGAGGATGGAGGCTAGTGCTATCATTGAGGGCAAAGTTAAACAATCAGTGGCACAGCCTTCTGGTTCCAAGACCCCAGGTGGGGGAAGAGTGGACCCTGCATCCTTGAGTTCAGGCAGCAAGAGGTGGGGTACTACCTCCAGGAAATCAAAGAAGAGTAAATTCTGGAACAAGATCAAATCAGGTCTGGGATTGGGAAGTGGTTCGAGCTCTGGTGCAGATAATGCCGTATGTGCAAGGTGTGGCAAGCAACACTGGGGAGTGTGCCGGTTTGGGACGACAGCCTGCTACAGATGTGGGCAAGAGGGACACCTGTCTCGGGAGTGTCCTAGGGCAGTTCATACGGCACAGCCTCAGCAGACAGCATCAGGTAGTGTGGCGCAGCCAGTAGCTCCAGCTGCTACACAGGCCAGTGGCAGAGGCAGAGGGAGAGGGTCAGCTTCTTCCTCAGCAGGGTTCAGAGGTGAAGGTCCATCAGCTCCAGCCAGGATCTTCACCATGACACAGCAGGAGGCTAACACATCCAACACCGTGGTGTCAGGTAATCTCATCATTGGGTGTTTCGATGTGTATGCATTAATGGACCCGGGTGCATCTCATTCCTTTATTGCTCCGAGGGCAGTTGAGAGATTGGGGTTGATGGTCTCTGGGTTAGAGTGTCCCCTATGGGTCAGTGGACCCAAATGTGACCCGTCAGTGGCAGTGTCAGTCTGTCAGTACAGTCCAGTTTTTATTGAGGGAAGATGTCTCTCCGCCGACCTTGTGGTTCTAGATTTGACGGACTTTGACGTCATTCTAGGGATGGATTGGCTATCTACCCATGGTGCTACCTTGGACTGCAGGGACAAGGTAGTCAGGTTCAGAGATCAGAACGGGTCAGAGGTTGTCTTCAGAGGAGACAAGAGGGGTACGCCTAGAGGTCTGATATCGGCCCTACAGGCTCGAAGGCTGCTTAGGAAGGGATGTCAGGGGTATTTGGCTCATGTGAGAGAGCTAGACAGTCAGATTAGAGAGCCCGCCGCAGTGCCAGTGGTCAATGAGTTTTTAGATGTGTTCCCAGACGAGTTGCCAGGTTTACCACCTGTTAGGGAGATAGAGTTCGAGATTGAACTGATGCCTGGAACTAGACCGATCTCTATCCCTCCCTACAGGATGGCACCAGCTGAGTTGAAAGAATTGAAAGAACAGTTGCAAGAGTTGGTAGACAAGGGCTTCATCCGACCGAGTACCTCACCCTGGGGTGCTCCAGTGCTATTTGTGAGAAAGAAGGATGGATCCCTCAGACTTTGTATCGACTACAGGCAGTTGAACAAAGTCACTACCAAGAACAAGTACCCATTGCCAAGGATCGACGATCTATTCGACCAGCTAGCAGGAGCGGGTTGCTTCTCCAAAATAGATCTGAGATCGGGGTACCATCAGTTGAGGATCAGGGAAGAGGACGTACCAAAGACAGCTTTCAGGACCAGATATGGGCATTTTGAGTTCCTTGTAATGCCGTTTGGGTTAACTAATGCCCCTGCAGCATTCATGGATCTCATGAACAGAGTGTTTAGACCGTACCTGGATCACTTTGTTATTGTCTTCATAGACGATATCTTAGTGTATTCCAGGAATGCAGAGGAGCATGCCCATCATCTGAGGATAGTTCTGCAGACCTTGAGGGAACACGGCTTGTATGCCAAGTTCTCCAAGTGCGAGTTCTGGTTGAGGAGCATCTCATTCTTGGGGCATATAGTGTCAGAGGATGGAATAGAGGTAGACCCCAAGAAAGTAGAGGCTGTGACTAACTGGCCTAGACCCACTACAGTGACAGAGATCAGAAGTTTCTTGGGTTTGGCTGGTTATTACAGGAGGTTCGTCCAGGACTTCTCGAAGATTGCAGCTCCTCTAACCAGATTGACCAGAAAGAATCAGAGGTTCGAGTGGACCGATCAGTGTGAAGAAAGCTTTGAGGAGCTCAAGAAGAGGTTGACTTCAGCACCGGTGTTAGCTCTGCCAAACAGCAATGAGGACTTCACAGTGTTCTGTGATGCATCCAGAGTAGGCTTGGGTTGTGTGCTAATGCAGAATGGAAGGGTGATTGCTTATGCTTCTAGACAGCTGAAGAGGCATGAGTTGAATTACCCCACACACGACCTTGAGATGGCAGCAGTTATCTTTGCACTCAAGATGTGGAGGCATTACCTCTATGGGGTAAAATGTGAGATCTTCACAGATCATAAGAGCCTGCAGCACATCTTGAGCCAGAGAGAGCTGAATTTGAGACAGAGGAGATGGGTAGAACTGTTGAGTGACTATGATTGCAAGATCCAGTACCATCCGGGTAAGGCTAATGTAGTAGCTGATGCCTTAAGCCGGAAATCACTTGGCAGTCTATCCCACATTACAACAGAGAGGAGACCGGTGGTGAAGGAGTTTTACAAGCTCATGGAGGAAGGTCTACAGTTGGAGTTGTCTGGTACATGTGCTTTAATAGCCCAGATGAAAGTGACACCTGTGTTTCTGGAGCAGGTGGCTCAGAAACAGCACGAGGACCCAGAGTTAGTGAAAATTGCCAGGGCTGTTCAGTCAGGCAAAAGTGAAGAGTTCAGATTTGATGATAAGGGGATCCTCCGCTATGGGAACAGACTGTGTGTACCAGATGACATAGGGCTAAAAGGAGACATTATGAGAGAGGCTCATAATGCGAGATACAGTATTCACCCTGGAGCCACCAAGATGTATCAAGATCTGAAGAGAGTGTATTGGTGGCCAGCTATGAAGAGAGAAGTGGCACAGTTTGTGTCAGCCTGCGAGGTATGTCAGAGGGTGAAGCTGGAACATCAGAAGCCGGCTGGAATGCTTAACCCACTACCTATTCCAGAGTGGAAATGGGAAAATATAGCTATGGATTTCGTAGTGGGGCTACCGGCGGCGTCCAACAGAGTAGACTCCATATGGGTGATTGTGGACAGACTCACTAAATCTGCTCACTTCATCCCAGTCAGGAGCAACTACTCTGTGGATAAGTTAGCGCAGGTGTATGTTGATGAGGTTGTCAGACTGCATGGGGTCCCAGTGTCTATAGTATCAGATAGAGGGCCCCAGTTCACCTCCAGATTTTGGCGGAGTCTGCAGAGTGCTATGGGTACCAGGTTAGATTTCAGTACTGCCTTCCATCCCCAGACTGATGGACAGTCAGAGAGGACCATCCAGACAATAGAGGATATGCTCCGAATGTGTGTACTAGATTTTGACGGTTCTTGGAGGCAGCATCTACCCTTGGTGGAGTTTGCCTACAATAACAGCTATCATGCTAGCATAGGGATGGCCCCATATGAAGCTTTGTATGGGAGGAAGTGCAGGTCACCTGTTTGCTGGGAAGAGGTTGGAGAGAGGTCCCTAGCAGGGCCTGAGCTAGTAGAGATCACCAGCAGGGTGGTGCCCATGATCAGAGAAAGGATCAAGACTGCTGCAAGCAGACAGAAGAGTTATGCAGACATCCGCAGGAAACAGGTAGAGTTTCAGGAGGGGGATCTAGTGTTGCTCAAAGTGTCTCCAATGAAAGGGGTGGTTCGGTTTGGTAAGAAAGGTAAGCTAGCTCCACGGTACATCGGACCCTTCGAGGTCTTGCAAAAGGTTGGGAATGTATCATACAAGCTGGACTTGCCTGCTTCAATGGAGAGAATCCATCCGGTTTTCCATGTTTCTATGTTACGGAAGTTCATGTCAGATCCGAGCAAGGTTCTTAGTGAGCCTGATGTGGAGATCCAAGAGGATCTCACTTATGTAGAGCAGCCAGTACGGATTCTTGACACACAGATCAGAAAGTTGAGGAACAAGGAAATCCCGATGGTGAAAGTCCTTTGGAACCACCACAATATGGAGGAGTGCACCTGGGAGACACGGGAGTCCATGCTCCAGCAATATCCCCATCTCTTTTAAAAAGGTTAGTATCTATGTGTGCTATGTGTTTAGTATGTATGATATGCTTTATGCTCTGTATGTACTAGTTGAGGAACATTCGGGGACGAATGTTCTTAAGGGGGGGAGAATGTAATACCCGGCTAGACTCCGGTATCGGAATTCCTACCGTCCGGTAGAATCTCGGATGTCGGAAACCTCTAGAAGGGTAAAAGCATGTTTTATAAAATGTTTTCATGTTTTTAATGTTTTTAAGTATGAAATTTAATGAGTTTTTGCATGAAAAATCTTTGGAGGAAAACCCAGGTTCGGCCGCCGAAAGTCAAGTTCGGCCGCCGAACATGCATGCGTTTTGGAGGCACGTTAGGCCCCCGAAAGTATGAGTGAGGGAAGTCCAGGTTCGGCCGCCGAAAGTCAAGTTCGGCCGCCGAACTTGCATGAGTTGTGGAGGCACATTCGGCCCCCGAACGTGGCCTGGCCAGCCACTATAAAAGGGTCCCTTTGGTCCGCACGGGCGAGCTTTTTCTCTCCCATTGTCGGCCAAGGTGAGTCTCCGCCGCTCCTCCCTCAATCTTGAGTGTTTTCCCTAGATCTTTCATGGTTTTCACGAGTTTTAACTTCTATTTTGAAGATTTGTGAGCAAAGAGCAAGTTTTGGGTGCTTGGAGGTTCAAGGAGCTCAATCTCTTCATCTCCAAGCTAGGATCGTCTTCCCTCTCGTTTCTTCAAGAGGTAAGCTCGGATCCACCCTTATTATGCGTTTTAAACAAGTTTTATGAAGTTTTAAGGGGTAGAATGCATGTTAGGGTATATGTTGAGCTTATGGGTTTTTGATGCTTTAATGAACAATGTGGCTTGATTGAGTGTGTTTGGAGTGTTGTAGATGGGGTATATGTTTGTTTGAGGCCCCTAGGAGCTTGTATGCATGCTTTGGTTGAGTCATATGCATGATTTATGGTTTTGGGAGGCAGGAGGTTCATTTGAACCAAGTTTCTGCCCGTTTGGCAGAAACCAGGTTCGGCAGCCGAAGGAAGTTTCGGCCGCCGAACCCTTCTTGTGGAGGCAGCATTCGGCTGCCGAAGGTGCCCCCGAAAAGAGACTTTCGTCTCTGTCTGGCACTTTCGGCCGCCGAAGGTGCCGCCGAACCTGCCTGACTTTCGTCTCTGTCTGGGACTTTCGGCCGCCGAACCTGCCGCCGAAAGTGCCCTGTTCAGCCATTTCATGCATATTTTTATGTGATGTTTTCATGATATTTTAGGGGGTTTTTGGGGAGTATATTAGAGTCTTGTTTAAGTATGTTTGGTCCCTCATTCGAGTCCACCTGTGTAGGTTCGGACCCGAGGAACCGAGGACCCCAGCAGTGATAGCTGCTTCAGAGTATTGTCAGAGCTAGCCAGAGGTGAGTGGAATGAACCTAAATTTTAATTAATGAAATATGAATTTTGAGCATGACCCATGCATCACGAATGCCATGTGAATATAATAGGTTGCTTGCATTAGTTCACGAATATGTTGCATTGCATACTTGATGATGATGTGGATGGGCATTGAATGATCCTTTAGTCCTTGATATGTTATGATGAGACATGGTATGGTATGTTTGCCGGTTGACCCATTCTACGTCCCGGCCAGAATAAGAGAAAGACCAGGTTGACCCATTCTACGTCCCTGGCATATTGGAATGTTATGTTATGTATGTTATGTAAGAGAAAGACCGGTTGACCCATTCTACGTCCCGGCACTTTGGATTGTAGAGGACTAGAGGTGACGATACCATCCTTATGTGATTTGTTTGTGAGGTGTTGCATTTCATGTGAGCATGAAACTTTAATATAATGTTTTTCTCTATTCTACTCACTGGGCTTTCTAGCTCACCCCTCTCCCCTAACCCCAGATGTGCAGGTACAGGGTAGATCAGAAGGTTAGCCAGAGTACTGAAGAGTTGTTATGTAATAGTTAGAATGTGGACATGACAAATGTTTTGATGTATTGTAAAAGTATTGAACAGTTATGTAATGTTATGTATGATATTGAGAATTAGAGATGTGCTTGACCCTATATGTATAGTTGTCCCTCTTATACACATGATCTATAGAGTTGTTTATGAGATATGATCTATGATAGTCCAAGCTTTATGTAATGATGAGACACTCCATGGGAGCATTTGATGAGGGCTCCAGTGGAGGTTTATGTCTATAGTTATATGCATGCACAGGTTGAGCTTGGAAAAGAAAGAAAAATGTTTACAGTTTTATGTATGCTGTTGATCAGGTATGGGACTATACAGGTATACAGGTTGTAAGTCAGGCTTGCTACGGGTCCCGGCGGCCTTACGCCGATCTGGATCCTAGCGCCGGTAGCGGTCCGGATTTCCGGGGCGTTACAGGACATGACAATTGTATTATGATGTAATGTAAAAGTATTTTAAGTTATGTTATGTAATTTGAATATTGAGGATAGAGTTGTGCTTGGCCAATACAGCTTGTTAATCCCACTTGTATGTACATGGTCTTTATGATATGAGATATGAGGTTATGTTTCAGCCAAGCTTATGTATGATGAGATACCCCATTGGAGCATTTTGATGAGGGCTCCAGTGGAGGTTTATGTTATGTTTATGTTTATGTACAGGTTGAGCTTGGTTGTTATATGAGAATGTTTACAGGTTTATGAGTATTGTTGATCATGTATGGGATTAAACAGGATTACAGGTTATGTCAGGCTTGCTACGGTTCCCGGCGGCCTTATGCCGATCTGGATCCTAGCGCCGGTAGCGGTCCGGATTTCCGGGCTGTTACAAACTCGAAGTTGGGAGAGATTGGGTTCTTGAACCTCCAAACTCCAAAACTTTGCTCAAAAGCTCAAATCTTCAAAACAAGGTTAAAACAAATGAAAATCTTGAAAGATCTAGAGGAAAAACATCAAAGATTGGTGAGGGACGGCGGAGAACTCACCTTGGCCGACAACGGGGAGAAAAGCTCGCCCGTTTTCGGCTAAGGGACCCTTTTATAGTGGCTGGCCAGGCCACGTTCGGGGGCCGAACGTGCCTCCGCATGCATGCCATGTTCGGCGGCCGAACTTGAGGTTTGGCGGCCGAACCTGGGCTTCCCTCACTTATGCCTTCGGGGGCCTAAGGCACACCCGAAATGCCTGCATGTTCGGCGGCCGAACTTGAGGTTCGGCGGCCGAACCTGAGTTTTCCTCCAATGCTATTTTCATGCAAAAAAACTCATTTTCTTCCATGCTTAAAGCATAAAACACATTAAAACATTTTATGAAAACATGATTTTACCTTTCTAGAGGTCTCCGACACCCGAGATTCCACCGGACGGTAGGAATTCCGATACCGGAGTCTAGCCGGGTATTACATTCTCCCCCCCTTAAGAACATTCGTCCCCGAATGTTCCTCAACTAGTACATGCATAGAATCATCACATCAAACACATAAAACACATAGAGACTAACCTTAAAAGAAATGAGGATATTGCCGGATCATAGACTCCCGTGTCTCCCAAGTGCACTCTTCCAGATTGTGGTGGTTCTAAAGGACCTTCACCATCGGAATTTCCTTGTTCCTTAGCTTCCTGATCTGGGTGTCTAGGATCCGTACTGGCTGCTCAACATAGGTGAGATCCCCTTGGATCTCCACATCAGGCTCACTAAGAACCTTGCCCGGATCTGACATGAACTTTCTCAACATAGAAACATGAAAAACCGGATGGATTCTCTCCATTGAAGCAGGTAAATCCAGCTTGTATGATACATTCCCAATCTTTTGCAAGACTTCAAAGGGTCCGATGTACCGTGGAGCCAGTTTACCTTTCTTTCCAAAGCGAACCACTCCTTTCATTGGAGACACCTTGAGCAATACTAGATCCCCCTCCTGAAACTCTACTTGCCTTCTGCGGATGTCTGCATAACTCTTCTGTCTGCTTGCAGCAGTCTTGATTCTTTCTCTGATTAAGGGTACCACCCTGCTGGTGATCTCTACTAGCTCAGGCCCTGCTAGGGCCTTTTCTCCAACTTCTTCCCAGCAAACAGGTGACCTGCACTTCCTTCCATATAAAGCTTCATATGGGGCCATCCCGATGCTAGCATGATGGCTGTTATTGTAGGCAAACTCCACCAAAGGTAGATGCTGCCTCCAAGAACCGCCAAAGTCCAGCACACACATTCTTAGCATATCTTCTATGGTCTGGATGGTCCTCTCTGACTGTCCGTCTGTCTGTGGATGGAAGGCAGTACTGAAATCCAACCTGGTACCCATGGCATCCTGCAGACTCCGCCAAAACCTGGAGGTGAACTGGGGTCCTCTATCTGACACTATAGAAACAGGAACCCCATGCAGTCTGACAATCTCATCAACATACACCTGCGCCAACTTGTCCACAGAATAGCCACTCCTGATAGGGATGAAGTGAGCAGATTTGGTGAGTCTGTCCACAATCACCCATATGGAGTCCAATCTGGTGGACGTCGCCGGTAACCCCACTACGAAGTCCATAGCTATATTCTCCCATTTCCACTCTAGAATAGGTAGCGGGTTAAGCATTCCAGCCGGCTTCTGATGTTCCAGCTTCACCCTCTGACAAACTTCGCAGGCTGACACAAACTGTGCCACTTCTCTCTTCATAGCTGGCCACCAATAAACCTTTTTCAGATCTTGATACATCTTGGTGGCTCCGGGGTGAATGTTGTATCTTGCATTATGAGCCTCTCTCATAATGTCTCCTTTTAGCCCTATGTCATCTGGTACACATAAACGACTCCCATAGCGGAGGATCCCCTTGTTGTCAAATCTGAACTCGCTGTCTTTGCCTGACTGAACAGTCCTGGCAATCTTCACTAACTCTGGGTCCTCATGCTGTTTCTGAGCCACTTGCTCCAGAAACACGGGTGTCACTCTCATCTGAGCAACTAAAGCACCTGTACCAGACAACTCCAACTGTAGACCTTCATTAATGAGCTTGTAGAACTCCTTCACCACTGGTCTCCTCTCCGCCGTGATGTGGGATAGACTGCCTAGTGACTTCCGGCTTAGGGCGTCTGCCACAACATTCGCCTTACCCAGATGATACTGAATCTTACAATCGTAGTCACTCAGCAGCTCTACCCATCTTCTCTATCTCAAGTTCAAATCCCTCTGACTCAAGATGTACTGCAGGCTCTTATGATCTGTGAAGATCTCACATTTAACCCCATAGAGGTAGTGCCTCCACATCTTGAGTGCAAAGATAACGGATGCCATTTCCAGGTCATGTGTGGGGTAATTCAACTCATGCTTCTTTAGCTGCCTAGAAGCATAAGCAATCACCCTTTCATTCTGCATAAGCACACAACCCAATCCCACTCGGGATGCATCACAGAAAACCGTGAAGTCCTCATTGCTAGCTGGCAAAGCTAACACTGGTGCTGACGTTAACCTCTTCTTAAGCTCTTCAAAACTCTCTTCGCACTGGTCGGTCCACACAAACTTCTGATTCTTCTTGGTCAACCTGGTCAGAGGAGCTGCAATCTTTGAGAAGTCCTAGACGAACCTTCTGTAGTAACCTGCCAAACCCAAGAAACTCCTAATCTCTGTCACTGAAGTGGGTCTAGGCCAGTTAGCCACAGCTTCTACCTTCTTGGGGTCTACCTCTATACCATTTTCTGACACCACATGCCCCAAGAATGAAATGCTCCTCAGCCAGAACTCACACTTAGAGAACTTGGCATACAAGCCATGTTCCCTCAAGGTCTGTAGAACCAACCTCAGATGATGGGCATGCTCCTCTGCATTCCTGGAATACACCAAGATATCATCTATGAAAACAATAACGAAGTGATCCAGGTATTGGCTAAACACTCTGTTCATGAGATCCATGAATGCTGCAGGGGCGTTGGTTAACCCGAACGGCATCACAAGGAACTCAAAATGCCCATATCTGGTCCTGAAAGCTATCTTTGGCACATCTTCTTCTCTGATCCTCAGCTGATGATACCCAGATCTCAGATCTATTTTGGAGAAACAACCCGCTCCTGCTAGCTGGTCGAATAGATCGTCGATCCTTGGCAATGGGTACTTGTTCTTGGTAGTGACTTTGTTCAACTGCCTGTAGTCGATACAAAGTCTAAGGGATCCATCCTTCTTTCTCACAAACAAAACTGGAGCACCCCAGGGTGAGGTACTCGGTCGGATGAAGCCCTTGTCTACCAGCTCCTGTAACTGCTCCTTCAACTCTTTCAATTTTGCTGGCGCCATCCTGTAGGGAGGGATAGAGATCGGTCGGGTTCCAGGCATCAGTTCTATCTCGAACTCTATCTCCCTAGCAGGTGGTAAACCTGTCAGCTCGTCTGGGAACACATCTAAGAACTCTCTAACCACTGGCACCGAGGCGGGTTCTCTAACCTGACTGCTAAGCTCTCTCACATGAGCCACCCCTGACATCCCCTCCTGAGCAACCTACGAGCCTGAAGAGCTGATATCAGACCTCTAGGTGTACCCCTTCTGTCTCCTCTGAAGACAACCTCAGACCCATCCTGACCTCTGAACCTGACTACCTTGTCCCTGCAATCCAAGGTAGCACCATGGGTAGATAACCAGTCCATCCCTAGAATGACGTCAAAATCTGTCAAATCTAGAACCACTAGGTCGGCGGACAAGCATCTTCCCTCAACAAACACAGGACTACACTGGCAGACTGACTTTGCCACTGATGGATCACACTTGGGTTCACTGACCCAGAGAGGACACTCTAACTCAGAGATCATCAACCCTAACCTCTGAACGGCTCTCGGAGCAATAAAAGAATGAGATGCACCAGGGTCCATCAAGGCATACACATCTGAACAACCAATGACTAAGTTACCTGCCACTACGGTGTTAGATGCATCTGCCTCCTGCTGTGTCATTGTGAAGATCCGTGCTGGAGCTGATGGACCTTCACCTCTGAAACCCGCTAAAGAAGAGGCTGCCCCTCTCCCTCTACCTCTGCCACTAGCCTAAGTCGTGGCTGGAGCTACTGGCTGTGCTACGCTACCTGAGGCTGTCTGCTGGGACTGAGCCATCGGGACTGCTCTTGGACATTCTCGAGCCATATGTCCTTCCTGACCACATCTGAAACAGGCTTTCGTCCCAAACCGACATACTCCCCTGTGCGGCCTACCACACCTTGCACAAACTGCATTATCAGCACCAGAGCTTGAGCCACTCCCAAATCCCAGACTGGACTTGACTTTGCTCCAGAACTTGTTCTTCTTACCCTTGGCTTTACTCCATCTCTTACTGCCTGAGGCTGCTGCACTCAGGGTAGAGGGATCTAACCTTCCCCCACCCGGAGTTTTAGAACCAGAAGGCTGTGCCACTGTCTGCTTAACTGTCCCCTGAATGATGGCACTGGCCTCCATTTTCCTGGCCATATCTACTATGGCATGGAAGCTCTCCCTGTCCACGGACTGAATCAAGGAGGAATACCTGGAATGAAGTTTCATGACATACCTCCTTAACTTCTTCGAATCTGTATCCAGACTCTACCCAGCAAAAGGCAACAGCTCCAAGAATCTATCGGTGTACTCCTCTACACTCATATCCTCTGTCTGCCTCAACTGTTCAAACTCTATCATCTTCAGCTCCCTTGAACTATCGGGAAAAGCCCATCCTGCAAACTCGTTTGCAAACTCTTCCCAAGACATGCTGTCCACCCTCGGATTCACATAATTCTTAAACCACTCACGGGCCTTCTTGCATTTTAATGTGAACCCAGCCATCTGAATGGCTCTACTGTCATCCGCCCCTAACTCCTCTGTAATAGTCTTGACCCTCTCAAGATACACAAACGGGTCATCACCTGACTCAAACTGGGGAGCACCCAGCTTCATATATTCAGTCATCTTGACCTTGCTCCTACCAGATGAGTTAGGCCTAGGTAATTGGGTTTCTGGAACTGGGGTTTCTGCTGATGGTGGAGAAGGTGCAACATTTTCTGAGGTAGGGTTAGCTGGGTTTGGATAGTAAGGTGGGGGTGGATACATTGGGTATTGTGAATATGGTGGGTAGTATGGTGGGTATGGCACCTGTGTGGGATAAGGGGTGAAGCTAGGGTAATCCAATGTACCTCCCATCGAATACCCGGGATGTTGTGAGAAGTGTGGGTAGTGGGGTGGCTGAACAAATCCCGAGGCCTGAGTGCCTCCTTGGGACTCTCCCATACCTTCTTCTGACATGCTAACTCCCAAACTGCCATCCCTTCTCTGTTCTACATCCATATCATCCCCCATATCCTCTGACATTCCTCCCTGAACTGTTCCCCTCACTGATCTGCTCCTACCCAGATCCAGAGACCTTCTAGGGTCTCTTACTGCTCTTTCTCGGTTAGACCTACTAGACATTGCCCTAGGCAATGTAGGAGGACGGGCGCTCATGCCCTCATCCTCAGGTGGCACTCCAGTCAATCGTGCAGATCGACGAGTTCCTCTCATCCTGTTTTCTGAAAAACAGTACACATAGCACAAACATTAGCATCATATGGTTCATGTGGGAACACATGAACCCGCATCACATACATCACATATCATAGCATGTCATTAATGCACATGCATATCATCATGGCATTTCACATCATCGTACAAGACAGGACTCCACATCCTATCCTAGTGGACATGATCTTTCCTATCGTGCTTGACCTTCTATAACATCTATGAGCCCGACACTCTAGGTCCGACCATATGAACCTAGGGCTCTGATTCCACTCTGTAACGACCCAAAAATCGGACCGCTACCGGCGCTAGGATCTAGATCGGCTTAAGGCCGCCGGGACCCGTAGCAAGCCTGACATATAACCTGTAAACCTGTATAATCCCATACATGATCAACAACATACATAAAAATTAAAACTTTTCTTTCCATGTACATCAACCAAACTCAACCTGTGCATATACATTAACATAACATTGATCCCTCTGTGGGATCTCATCAGTGCCCCCAATGGGTGACATAACATATGTTGAGTTGGTTTACATAAACATCATAAAAAAATCTCTAAGATTATGTATTAAAAGGGATAACAACAGTCTATGGTCAAGCACACCTCTAACATCCATAAACATCATCTCATTACATATCTATACTGATTAAGACATTACATTACAATTTGATCATGTCCATTGCTAACTATTACATAAACATGACTTCTTTACTCTATCCGGACTCCTGCTCTATACTGTACCTGCAAGCCTGGGGGTAAAGGGAGAGGGGTGAGCTAAAAGCCCAATGAGTAGAACCATAAAAACGTATTAACACTATGCTCCAATGAAATGCATCATAACACAGACAGTTCACATAAGGGTTGGGTGAACTTGTCACCAATTAGTCCAAGCTAACTCTGTGCTAGGCCGTAGCATGGGGTCCTGGTCTTCCTGTCATAACATACATTACTTACCATTGCCCTAGGGCCTCCTCTGGGCTCCTGGTCTTCGAGTCCCATAACCGTGCCAGGCCGTAGAATGGGGTCCTGGTCTTTCCTTACTCTGTGCCAGGCCGTAGAATGGGGTCCTGGTCTTCCTGTCATGGACTAATTGGGTCATCCAATATTCACCCACATCAACAACAATCGATGCAATGCGGCATATTTGTGAAAACTAATGCAATCACCCTATTGCATAATCATGATGCATGAAACATGATAAAACATTTAATTTCTCAATTTAAAAGATTAAGTTTAGTTTCACTCACCTCTGGCTGACTCTGACAACACCGAAGCAGCTGAACTCACTGCTGGGGCCCTCGGTTCCTCGGGTCCGAACCTACACAGGTGGACTCAAATGAGGGACCAAACATACCTGAACATAACTATAAACTACTCCCCAAAAACTCCCTAAAACATCATGAAACAATCATAGAAAAACATGCAAAAGAGGCCTGGACAGGGCACTTTCGGCGGCAGGTTCGGCGACCGAAAGTCCTTCCAGAGTCGAAAGTCAGGCAGGTTCGGCGGCACCTTCGGCGGTCGAAACTCCCAGACAGAGGCGAAACTCATGCATGTTCGGCGGCACTTTCGGCGGCCGAAACTTCCCAGACAGAGGCGAAAGTCCTCTTTCGGGGGCAAGTTTTGGCAGCCGAATGCTGCCTCCACAAGAGGGTTCGGCGGCCGAAAGTCCTTTCGGCTGCCGAACCTGGTTTCTCCCAAAGGGCAGAAACTTGGTTCAAACATGCACAAATGCCTCCAAACCTTCCAAACATGCTTCAAACCTATTCTACAACACACATACACAAGCATACATATTCCTAGGGGCCTCAAATCATCATAAACCCCATCTACAACACAACAAGCAACTCACATTGTTCATGAACATACATTTATACCCATAAACATAACCATAACCTAAACATGCATTCTAACCCATAGATCTACTTAAAACTTACTTAAAACATGCAATGAGCTTAAAATCGGCTCTTACCTCTTGAAGATCGAGAGAGAGACGTCCTAAACTCGGAGTTGGGAGAGATTGGGTTCTTGAACCTCCAAGCTCCAAAACTTTGCTCAAAAGCTCAAATCTTCAAAACAAGGTTAAAACAAATGAAAATCTTGAAAGATCTAGAGGAAAAACATCAAAGATTGGTGAGGGACGGCGGAGAACTCACCTTGGCCGACAACGGGGAGAAAAGCTCGCCCGTTTTCGGCTAAGGGACCCTTTTATAATGGCTGGCCAGGCCATGTTCGGGGGCCGAACGTGCCTCCGCATGCATGCCATGTTCGGCGGCCGAACTTGAGGTTCGGCGGCCGAACCTGGGCTTCCCTTACTTATGCCTTCGGGAGCCTAAGGCACACCCGAAATGCCTGCATGTTCGGCGGCCGAACCTGAGTTTTCCTCCAATGCTATTTTCATGCAAAAAAACTCATTTTCTTCCATGCTTAAAGCATAAAACACATTAAAACATTTTATGAAAACATGGTTTTACCCTTCTAGAGGTCTTCGACACCCGAGATTCCACCGGACGGTAGGAATTCCGATACCGGAGTCTAGCCGGGTATTACAGCCACTCCGATACTCAAGTCAGTGTACTGGAGAATTGGGCGAAAATAATGAATTGCGTAAAATTTGAGTAGTGGCAAAGAATAGCGTACCTTTATATCTGTGATTCTTCTCCTTTTATACTAGAAGAAGATTGAGATAACTATAACATTTAATGATGATCCGGTGATAATGTGACGGACTGCTTGGTAAGAAATATCGCTAGCTAATAGGTTGATGATTCCACTATCACAGACGTAATGTGGATATGTTGGACTGTGCCTGATAACGGT
Source organism: Manihot esculenta (assembly GCF_001659605.2). Taxonomy (NCBI): domain Eukaryota; kingdom Viridiplantae; phylum Streptophyta; class Magnoliopsida; order Malpighiales; family Euphorbiaceae; genus Manihot; species Manihot esculenta. The sequence continues at coordinate 35,412,713 of NC_035172.2, forward strand.
AGCTTTGTTTCGAGACTCATTCTATTCAGGGAAGAACGAGTTTTGATGATGAACCAGACGTTGAGGTGTTCAAATCTTTTTTTCTCGGATGGACCGCGTTACCCACTTATCATATCATTACCACGTGAACCTATTTTATGGTTACCCCTCATAACTTACTTTTGGACGATCGTTATATAGTATCAGATTTAAAAATTAAAAAATTTAATTCATGATTTTTCTTTATTTTTAAATCAAATTAAGTCAAAATTAAGCATTTTTAATTAAATTGCATAGAAATTAAAAATAAGTTATGAGACTCATCATAAAAAAAATTAATACTAAGGTGGGAGTATAAATGGAAATAAATTTAATTAAACTTTTATATTTTTATTAAAAACTTAAATAAGGTTGATTGTTTTTGTATTAATTAATTTTATATATTTTTACTTCAGAGTTAAATAAGTTGTAAATTAATAAAATATTATTTATTTATAATTTAAAATATTAAAAAATTTAATATTTTAATTAATATAAAAATAAAAAATATATAAAAATAGTAAATAATTTAAAATTACAAAAATAAAATTTTATTATAAAAAATATTTTATTATTAAAAAGTAATATTATATTAGATCAAATTTTATTTAACATTTAAGTAAATATACATAAACTTAATTGTTCCAAAAATTATTTGACCATTGAACAAACGTGTAGATATTTAGCCTTATTTACTTAAAAAACATAACTTATTGATATTATATAATAATTACTCAAAATAAACTGTGCTTTGACCAAAAAATAGAGTTAAGATTTGATAAATGAAAAATATAATTTCACTCGAAAAAATAAAGATTCGAACATCTTGACATTCGGTCCATTACCAACATTTATATTATCCTAAACAGGTTGAATTTCGATACAAAATTATCGTTATTAGACACCATCCGATTATATTATGTCTGTAATTGTATAATCATTAGTTAGCGATATTTTTTATTAAGTAATCGGTCACATTATTATTAAATTATCAGAAAATATTATATTTATTTTTATATTTTTATAATATAAAAAAAATAAAATATATTATTCTATCATACTATTTAAATTTTAAGTAATTCATTATATTTATCATATTTCTTCTGTATATTAATTTGAGTGGCGGTTATAAGAACCCATCACCTCACGTTTTCGTTCTTATATATTTAGTTAATTATAACATAGTTCTATTTTCTAATCTTGAACTTGTATTTAAAAAATATTTTTTTTATATAAAATAATTTTAGTTAAATTATAATTTTAAAATAAAGTATATTAATAAATTTATATAATTTTCTATTTTAAAAAGAATAACTCATTTTTTTAAAAATAATTTTATTTTTTTAATCATAAAAATATTTTTTAATTATTTTAAATTTTAAAAATATTTTTTAAGAAAATATTTCCATAAAAGAAACGCAACTTTAATTGGACTGAGCGTAGATAAAGTAGTACACTTTTACAGTTGTACACGGGCGAAGGAAATAACACACATAGGTAATTTTCAAAACATCAATTGTACGGGAGGAGACATTTAATGTAGGGCTTTATAATTATTATTATTATTATTAATGAGAATAAATTACTACAGAATTTTTTTAATATACAAATGAGGTAATTTTTTTTATATGTTTTTACAATTGAGGTTGATATTTGAGATTTTATCTTATAAAGTAATTGCTTATTCTATTTCAAAAAAAAATTGCTTATTAAATTTTTAATAATAAATTAGTTTATAAATTTAATTTTTATTTAATAAAATGAATATTTTGTAAATAAAAAACACATATTACTGTGAGTTGATTATCTATTGTTTTAGTTTTAAAAAATTGTAAAGTTACTATTTTAATTTTAAAATAGATAAAATTATTTTTTTATTATAAAAAAATATACCATTTAGACCAGTAATTTAGCCATTTAAAATATATAATCTCTAATTAGTTGTCTACTAATAATTTTTTACTAATAATAATATTTTTTTTTTGAAATGGTAATAAAAATATTATTTTATTAAATGAAAATTAAATTTAAATCTAATTTATTATCAAAACTTTAATAAATGGCTACTAGTAAATTTTGCCAAATTTCAAAACATTCCTGTAAATTACCTTTATTATTTCCGTGTGAGGAGGGAAAGCACAAATTTTCATAAGCCAAGCAATAAATAATAACCAAACATTTTAAATTAATAAACCATTGAGACACCGCACATGTGATGTTCCCTTCGTCTGCCAGCCAGACCACAACAACCAGTAATGGGTTTAGGAATTTTATGCAAAAGTTTAATTTTAATGAATAATAAAAAAATAAAATATATGAAGTAATAAAAAAATAAAATAATTAAATTTGTAATAACCAATACCTCATGAAAAAATCCAAAAAATTTCTAAAAAGAAAAATTAAGAAAAACAGATGTTTAATAATAGAGAGAAAAAATAATAGAAACATAATAATACAACGAAGAAGAAGGAAGCAGATGAACAGATGAAGAAGAAAAAATATTTTTCCTTGGATATCGAACGAACTCTACACCTTGCCGGAGGTGGTGTTAATATAGTTGGGATCGGAGACCATCCGAAGAGAGGAGCTCACCACGAAGAAGGAGCGGTTCTCCGATGATTCGATTCTGGTTTTCTGGAGGATCTGGAAGAGGTTTGGATTGGAGTACTGAGGAAGCAGTTGGACGATGATTGAGGCTATGGAGATAGAAAGAAAATAAAATTCTTTAACAAGAGGTTTGAAGTTTTACTGACGTGATAAAATAATTTAATTTTAAAAGTTTTTTAAGGTATATAAAATATATTACATATTTTAATGTGTATTTTTTTAAAAATTAATAAAAGATTATTTACATACGGTGTGAGATAATTATTTAAACGTTAATAATTTTTTTAAAATAAATTTAATCACTATTGTGATTTTAATGATTATATGTGAAAATTATTCACAAAATTTTTGTGTTGTAGGATCAACTTTTATAAAATTTTGAGTTTTGGATGATTAATTATTTGGATTACATGGTTGGCCATAATTCATTGGAGTCTAATCCAAAAAAATTCCTGAAAACTCTTTTATTTTTATTAAATGTTAATTGTGGATCTATCTTTTGCTCACTTATTAAACCTGGCTGCGTGAGCTGTTGATTGGAGTTTGAGATTTATCTGCAATATGTAAGATTTTAATTGTGCAAAATCTTCGACTTTTATATTTTTAAGCCATTGATGATCAGTCGCTAATAAATAGTGCCGCTTTAGTTGCTACATTATCAGGTAAAATATAATAATAAAATGTTACTTTTTATGAAACTTGGTAACGTGTTCAAAATTAAAATGAACCTCCAGAAGGAGACAAAGAGGCGCAATAATTGGGGAATTGAAAATTTTAGTTTTTCATTGGATGTAGAGAAAGGGCAAAAGAATGTGGCTGCTGGGATTCGAGCCCAGGTCTCCACGGCCACAACGTGGAATTCTTACCACTAAACTACAGCCACAACTTGCTGCTATCTGGTATAAAAACCTATCTGAATTGGATAATTAATTCACATGATTAAAATATAAAATCTTAAAAATAATGGTTAGTAGGGAGGAGATTGTGTTTAGTATGGCCAAGTTGATGGGAAGGCATATGATTGTGTTTAGTATGGCAAAGTTTGATTTTGCTAGAAGAGAAATTCAAGACAAGTGATATTCAAAGGGGAAATAACTGAAAATTAAGAACACATGAAGGAATCTAAAGTGCATCTCTGTTTATTTTGCCTTTTATTTTGGGATGTTTGCATTTGCCATTAGTATTTTGCTTTGCAGTGCAAGGCATATTTGCAAGCACCAGTGAATCATAACAATTCAGGTCCATGTCAATACGTTGGTCTCTTTGTTAGTTGTAATGTGTTTCTCTTCATTGTGACTTGCTATTTGGGACTTTATTAAACGAGTTTTTTAGTTTTTTGTTGTTCCCATTTATGGGTGAATGGAATATGATTTGAAAGAAATATATAAAATTGGAAATAGTGAGCGGAAGAGGACAAGTTCTTTCAATTGCAAGTGGGGATTTTTTTGCCTTTGTGTAGAAAAAATTGAAATATTTAAAATTTCAGTGAAGAGGGTTGATGGCTTTGCCATAGAAGATTTGGAAAACACAGATGGAGAGAGAGTTATACCAGAGTGAGACTAAGGGCATAGAGTCATTCCATATGTCATTAATAACATTTTTAAATAAAAGAGTCAAAATTTAGAGATAAATCATTGTGTTTTAAAAATAGAAAAATGTGCTTGTTAATATTAGTTTAACCTTTTATTTTCAACAAAGTTATATAAATGAGAATGATGCTGACATCTTAATTTCAGACCTAAAACATCGTTGTAGTCGATTACACCTAAATTCTAAGTTGGTAGCTTCTGCTTCTAGTACCACTTCTGCTGAAACTAGTCCAAAAAATGTGCATGGGGCTGGCCAAAAACAGTCTTGAGTTCAACGACTTTCATCGTTGATGAACACTTCCGCTAATAAGATAAAGAAGTGGGAGTCTATGCCTTGAATAAATTAGTAATAACAAATTAGTTGAATGAGCGATCAAGAGACGGATGAGGGAATAACCTATCAATCATTGGTGGATCTTCCCTTGAATGGTCATGGAGCTCTCAATTGAGTTGTTTAGGTTTTGGAATTCCATCTCTAGCTGGGGTTCGGTTTGAATGTTAAAACAAATGCGGGTTCATATTTCTTAACCAATTTAAGCTTTCCTTTGGAAAGGGTGATTGAGGGGACCCAAATTTTAAATCTCTTCTCTACGGTGGAAGTTTTTTTTTTTTAATTAAAAGTGTGTTGAAGAGGTTAGGGAAGATGGATTGGATTAGATCGAAGGGCTGATGCCATGTCTCTTATTTATTCCTTAAAAGTCATTAGGTAGAATGCTTGTAGGTTAGACAATTTCTGCACCATGTCTGAGCTCTTGAACCTAATTAGAGCCAATCGGCCTGCAATTTTATTTTTTATGAAAATAATTGTTAGTAGGAAGGAGATTCACACTTATTGTTCAAGGTTGGAATTCAAAGGGGATATTTGTTGCTGCTCCATTAGGACACTATAAATACTTTGCTTTTATTTTGGAACGAGATAGTCTCAGTTCAATTAAGGATTTTTCTTCTAATTATATTGATTTGAATGTTTTATTCCCCTCCCTGCCTGTATTTCAGTTGACTTGTTTTTATGGATTTCCTTATCCCAGGAATAAATGGGATTTTTAGCAACTTTTTCATTCTTGGACTGATTTTGATTCCACTCCATGGTGTGTTCTCGTGTATTTTAATAATTTGAAGGACGTTAGGGAAAAGGTGGACAACTATCCATATCCAAGATAGCTAGCTTATGTTTTTGTAAAACTTGTAAAGATAGAGAAAAACTCTCTTGGAAAAATACATCTTCTATTGAAAAGCTATATTTATACAAGAGAGAGCTGAGCTATTTATATTTAGCATACCTCACGTGCAAAGCACAAGCTAGAAAGGAAAATAACACAAGGATCCCTAAAACAAAATAAACTAAACTGACAAGTCCAAGTATAAGCATAATTATGAAATAGTATTTAAAATAATAGAGACCAGTTAGCATGTACATTCTTCTACATCCTCCCCTTCAAGTTGGAGCTGAAAGATAGACCAGAGACAACTTGGAACAAAAATTTTAGTGTTGTGTAGCTAATAAGGGTTTAGTGAAAAGATCAGCCACTTGGTCTTGGTTGGAGCCAAGTGAAGTAGGTAGAAAACCTTTCTGAAGTTGCTCTTGAATAATATGGCAGTCAATGTCGATGTGCTTAATCCTCTCATGGAAAGTAGGATTGGCTGCAGTTTGGAGAGCTGCCTTGTTGTCACAGTGAAGCTAGACTGGAAAAACAAGTGGAACCTGAAAATCTTGCAAAATATATGTAATCCAAAGTAATTCACAGAACTATAGCAGCTATGGCTCTATACTCAGTCTCAGCAGAGGACTTAGACACTGTCAACTGTTTTTTGGTTTTCTGAGAAACTAGTGAGGAACCGAGAAATATGCCAAACCCTATAAGTGATTTTCTGGAGAAATAACAGGATGTCCAATTTGACTCACAATATAATATGATTTGAAAATTTCACTGAACAGAAAAATGGAATCCAGTAGTAATAGTGGCTTTCAAGTACCTCAAAACATGCATAGCTGCCTCCTAGTGAGGCCTTTTAGGAGCATATATAAACTGGCTAAAATGCTAGACAATATAGCTTATGTTAGTTCTAGTAAGATTAACATACAAGAGTCTGCCAATCAACTTTTGATAAATATCAGGCTCAAGTAGCGGGTCACCAAGATCAGGTGATAAATATAGCCCTCTAAGTAGAGGAAAAGATGTTGGTTTACAATGCAACATGCTAACATCACTCAATAAATCTGTAATAAATTTAGACTGACTAAGAATAGTAGCTTGATCAGATCTAGCCACCTTAAGCCTAAGAAAGTATTTGAGATGCCCCAAGTCTTTGATGGTGAATTTATCATGTAAAGCAGTCTTAATATTAGAGATGTCATCAATTGAAGTACCAGTAATAATGGCATTATCTACATAAAGTAAGAAGGAATGAAAGACTCTGCAGAAGTTTTAACAAATAGACAATGATCATGGGAGGAATAAAAGTGTAATACCCGGCCGCCGAAGGTGGTCCCTCCAGCCACCTATAAGAGGTCTTCAGCCCGAAAATGAGAGAGCTTCCTCTTCATTTTCGGGCAAGCTCTCTCATTTTCAGGCAGAGGTGAGTCCATGCCCTTTCTTTGATGTTCTTGCTGAAATTCCTTTAAATCTCTCAGAGAATTCATGAGTTTTCCTTTGTTTTTAAAGATTTGAGTTTGAATCTAAAGTTTTGAACCTTAAAGACCTCTGGAGATCGATTTCCCTCATCTCCAAGTTAGGTTACTGTCACCTTTGTGTCTCCAAGAGGTAAGTTTGAATCTTTTCCTTTCTTCTATTTTCTAGAAGTTTCCAGCAAGTTTTAAAGGGGTTTAAGGGTTATTGATGCATGCAAATTATTAAATCTGAAGTTTTAGGGTTTGGGTTAGGATTGATGATAAATGTTTCCTCTTGTGTTGTATGATGGGGATTAGACAAGTCTTATATGCCCCTTATGCGTGTTGAGTATGTATGGTTGTTTTTTTAGCTGTGTGGGTGAGAAACGAAGCTTTTGGTGGCTATGTGTCTAGGGCAGAATCCGGTTCTGCCTAAACTGGAGAACCCAGGTTCGGCCGTGAAGCAAGGTTCGGCCGTCGAACCTGCAGGTAGTGTAACGCCCCGGAAATCCGGACCGCTACCGGCGCTAGGATCCGGGTCGACTTAAGGCCGCCGGGACCCGTAGCAAGCCTGACATATAACCTGTAAACCTGTATAATCCCATACATGATCAACAACATGCATAAAAATTAAAACTTTTCTTCATACATACTGTCATCAACTAACTCAACCTGTGCATACTCTGATCATAAACATAACATAGTCCCTCTGTGGGATCTCATCAAGCCTTAAAGGCAAAACAACCTGTGTTGAGTTAGTTTACATAAACATCATAGCATAAGATCATGTATATACAAAAGGGATTAACACAATATTATGGTCAAGCACAACTCTATCCTCAATAACCTCATTACATAACATCCTGAATATTTTTACATTTCATCATAACACAATTGTCATGTCCACAAACTAACTATTACATACATATGACTTTTTCTCTTCTTGCCTTCTCTATCTATCCCGTACCTGCAAGCCTGGGGGTTAGGGGAGAGGGGTGAGCTAGATGCCCAGTGAGTAGAACTATAAAAAGAATATTTAAAACATGCTATCATGAAATGCGTCACTGCACAAACAAATCACATCACGGATGGACTGATTCAAAAATCCCTCAACTCCATGCCCGGCCCTATTATGGGCACCACAGGACTTCGTATTGCCCGGCCCTATTATGGGCACCACAGGACTTCGTACTCGGAGTTATTGCCCGGCCCTATTATGGGCACCACAGGTCTTCGTATTGCCCGGCCCTATTATGGGCACCACAGGACTTCGTATATAGAAGGCTAATGAATCATCCTAATGTCCATCCACTATCATCTATCACAACAATACAATGCGGCATAGTCGTGGATTCTAATGCAAACAACCTATAATATGATCATGATGCATGAAGCATGATAAAAGCATTTGATTTCTTAATTTAAAATGTTAAGCTTAGTTCCACTCACCTCTGGCTGACTCTGACAAACTCTGTAGCAGCTGGCTCACTGCTGGGGTCCTTGGTTCCTCGGGTCCGAACCTACACAGGTGGACTCCAATGAGGGACCAAACATACATAGACATAACTCTAATATATCCACCAAAAACCCCCTAAAACATCCTGAAAATATCACATAGAGATATGCATGAAGTGGCTGAACAGGGCACTTTCGGCGGCACCTTCGGCGGCCGAAAGTCCTGGACAGAGACGAAACTCAGGTAGGTTCGGCGGCACCTTCGGCGGCCGAAAGTGCCAGACAGAGACGAAAGTCTCTTTTCGGGGGCAACTTCGGCAGCCGAAAGGCCTGCCTCCCCAGCCATGTTCGGCGGCCGAAAGTGCCTTCGGCTGCCGAACCTGGTTTCTGCCAAAGGGCAGAAACTTGGCTCCTTTGTGCATTTTCGCCTCCAAACTCACCAATCATGCATATATCTCAACCAAAACAAGCATACACGTTCCTAGGGGCCTCAAAACATCAAATACCCCAACTACAACACTTCAAGCATACACAAACATGCCACATTGTTCAAAAAGTCATCAAAAACCCATAGGTTCATCATATACCCTAACATGCATTCTACCCCTTAGATCTTGCATAAAACTTATTTAAAACACATAAGGAGCTTAAGATCGGCTCTTACCTCTTGAAGATCGAGAGGGAGACGACCTAAACTTGGAGATCCACGAAAATGAGCTCCTGAGTTCCCAAAGCTCCAAAACTTGGTTTAAATGCTCAAAACTTGCAATGTGAGTTTAAAACTCAAGGAAAATGGAAGAGATTTGGAGGAAGAACTCAAGATTTGCAAAGGGAAGGTCGGAAGCTTGCTGTGGCCGAAAATGGGAGAAAGCTCGCCCATTTCGGCTAAGTGCCCCATTTATAGGTGGCTGGCCAGACCACGTTCGGGGGCCGAATGCGCCTCCGCATCCATGCAATGTTCGGCGGCCGAACTTGACTTTCGGCGGCCGAACCTGAACTTCCCTAACTCATGTTTTCGGGGGCCTAACGTGCCTCCAAAACGCATGCATGTTCGGCGGCCGAACCTGACTTTCGGCGGCCGAACCTGGGTTTTCCTCCAATGCTATTTTCATGCAAAAACTCATTTAGTTTCATACTTTAAAACCATTAAAAACATGAAAACATTCTAAGAAAGCATGGTCCTACCCTTCTAGAGGTCTCCGACATCCGAGATTCCACCGAACGGTAGGAATTCCGATACCGGAGTCTAGCCGGGTATTACATTCTCCCCCCCTTAAGAACATTCGTCCCCGAATGTTCCTCACTAGCACACATAGCATGGCAAAGAACATAACACACATACAAGGCACATAAACACATAGGGATCTAACCTTAAAAGAGATGAGGGTACTGCTGGAGCATAGACTCCCGTGTCTCCCAAGTGCATTCCTCTAAATTGTGGTGGTTCCACAGGACTTTCACCATTGGGATTTCCTTGTTTCTTAACTTTCTGATCTGGGTGTCTATGATCCGTACTGGCTGTTCAACATAGGTGAGATCCTCTTGGACCTCCACATTAGGCTCACTAAGAACCTTGCTCGGATCTGACACAAACTTCCTCAACATTGAAACATGGAAAACCGGATGGATTCTTTCCATCGAAGCAGGTAAATCCAGCTTGTACGACAGATTCCCAATCTTTTGCAAGATTTCAAAGGGTCCGATGTATCGTGGGGCTAGTTTACCCTTCTTTCCGAAGCGAACCACTCCCTTCATTGGAGACACCTTGAGCAATACCAGATCCCCCTCCTGAAACTCTAACTGTCTTCTGCGGACGTCTGCATAGCTCTTCTGTCTGCTTGCAGCAGTCTTGATTCTTTCTCTGATTATGGGTACCACCCTGCTGGTGATCTCTACTAACTCAGGCCCTGCCAAGGCCTTTTCTCCAACTTCCTCCCAGCAAACAGGTGATCTGCACTTCCTTCCGTACAAAGCTTCATATGGAGCCATCCCGATGCTAGCATGATGGCTGTTGTTGTAGGCAAACTCCACCAAAGGTAGATGCTGCCTCCAAGAACCGCCAAAGTCTAGCACACACATTCTGAGCATATCCTCGATAGTCTGGATGGTCCTTTCTGACTGTCCATCAGTCTGGGGGTGGAAGGCAGTACTGAAATCCAACCTAGTACCCATGGCATTCTGCAGACTCCGCCAAAACCTGGAGGTGAACTGGGGCCCTCTATCTGACACTATCGAAACAGGAACCCCATGCAGTCTGACTATCTCATCCACATACACCTGTGCCAACTTGTCCACAGAGTAGCCACTCCTGACAGGAACGAAGTGAGCAGATTTGGTGAGTCTGTCCACAATCACCCATATGGAGTCCAATCTGTTGGACGTCGCCGGTAGCCCCACTACGAAGTCCATAGCTATATTCTCCCATTTCCACTCTGGAATAGGTAGCGGGTTAAGTATTCCAGCCGGCTTCTGATGTTCCAGCTTCACCCTCTGACATACTTCGCAGGCGGACACAAACTGTGCCACTTCCTTCTTCATCGCTGGCCACCAATAAACCTTCTTTAGATCTTGATACATCTTGGTGGCTCCGGGGTGAATGCTGTATCTTGCATTATGAGCTTCTCTCATAATGTCTCCTTTTAGCCCAATGTCATCTGGTACACATAAACGACTCCCATAGCGGAGGATCCCCTTATTGTCGAATCTGAACTCGCTGTCTTTGCCCGACTGGACAGTCCTGGCAATCTTTACTAACTCTGGGTCCTCATGCTGTTTCTGAGCCACCTGCTCCAGAAACACGGGTGTCACTTTCATCTGAGCAACCAAGGCACCTGTACCAGATAACTCCAACTGTAGACCTTCCTCAATGAGCTTGTAAAACTCCTTCACCACTGGTCTCCTCTCTGCCGTGATGTGGGATAGACTGCCTAGTGACTTCCGGCTTAGGGCGTCTGCCACGACATTCGCCTTACCCGGATGATACTGAATCTTGCAATCATAGTCACTCAGCAACTCTACCCACCTCCTCTGTCTCAAATTCAAATCTCTTTGACTCAGGATGTACTGTAGGCTCTTATGATCTGTAAAGATCTCACATTTTACCCCATAGAGGTAGTGCCTCCACATCTTGAGTGCAAAGATTACTGCTGCCATCTCAAGGTCATGTGTGGGGTAATTCAACTCATGCTTCTTCAGCTGCCTAGAAGCATAAGCGATCACCCTCTCATTCTGCATCAGTACACAACCCAGTCCCACACGGGACGCATCACAAAAGACTGTAAAGTCCTCATCACTAGATGGCAGAGCTAACACTGGTGCTGAAGTCAACCTCTTCTTAAGCTCTTCAAAACTCTCTTCGCACTGGTCGGTCCACAGAAACTTCTGATTCTTCCTGGTTAGTCTGGTCAGAGGAGCTGCTATCTTTGAGAAGTCCTGAACGAACCTCCTGTAGTAACCTGCCAGACCTAAAAAACTCCTGATCTCCGTCACTGAAGTGGGTCTAGGCCAGTTAGCCACAGTTTCTGTCTTCTTGGGGTCCACCTCAATCCCATTCTCTGACACTACATGCCCCAAGAACAAAATGCTCCTCAGCCAGAACTCACACTTAGAGAACTTGGCATACAAGCCATGTTCCCTCAAAGTCTGTAAGACCAACCGCAGATGATGGGCATGTTCCTCTGCATTCCTGGAATACACTAAGATATCATCTATGAAGACAATAACAAAGTGATCCAGGTACTGGCTAAACACTCTGTTCATGAGATCCATGAATGCTGCAGGGGCGTTAGTTAACCCGAACGGCATCACAAGGAACTCAAAATGCCCATATCTGGTCCTGAAAGCCGTCTTTGGCACATCCTCATCCCTTATCCTTAGCTGATGGTACCCCGATCTTAGATCTATTTTGGAGAAACAACCCGCTCCGACTAGCTGGTCGAATAGATCATCGATCCTAGGCAATGGGTACCTATTCTTGGTAGTGACTTTGTTCAACTGTCTGTAGTCGATACAAAGTCTAAGGGATCCATCCTTCTTTCTCACAAACAAAACTGGAGCACCCCAAGGTGAGGTACTCTGTCGGATGAAACCCTTTTCTACCAGCTCTTGCAATTGCTCTTTCAACTCCTTTAACTCGGCTGGAGCCATCCTGTAGGGAGGGATAGAGATCGGTCTAGTTCCAGGCATCAACTCTATCTCGAACTCTATCTCCCTAGCAGGTGGTAAACCTGGAAGCTCATCAGGAAAGACATCCTGAAACTCTCTGACAACTGGCACCGAGGCCGGCTCCCTGACCTGACTGTCTAGCTCTCTCACATGAGCTAAGTACCCCTGACATCCCTTCCTAAGCAACCTACGAGCCTGAAGAGCTGATATCAGACCTCTAGGTGTGCCCCTCTTGTCTCCTCTGAAGACGACCTCTGACCCGTTCTGATCTCTGAACCTGACTACCTTGTCCCTGCAGTCCAAGGTAGCACTATGGGTAGATAGCCAATCCATCCCTAGAATGACGTCAAAGTCTGTCAAATCTAGAACCACAAGGTCGGCGGAGAGGCATCTTCCCTCAATAAAAACTGGACTGTACTGGCAGACTGACACTGCCACTGACGGGTCACACTTGGATCCACTGACCCATAGGGGACACTCTAACCCAGAGACTATCAGACCTAACCTCTCAACGGCTCTCGGAGCAATAAATGAATGAGATGCACCCGGGTCCATTAATGCATACACATCAGAACACCCAATGACGAGATTACCTGACACCACGATGTTGGATGTGTTAGCCTCCTGCTGTGTCATGGTGAAGATCCTGACTGGAGCTGATGGACCTTCACCTTAGGAACCAGAAGAAGAGGCTGCCCCTCTCCCTCTACCTCTGCCACTGCCCTGAGTTGGGGCTGGAACTGCTGGCTGTGCCACACTACCAGAAGCTGTCTGCTGGGGCTGGCCCATAAAAGGCGCTCTAGGACAATCCCGAGCTATGTGTCCCTCCTGTCCACATCTGAAACATGCATTAGTCCCAGCTCGACACACTCCCCTGTGCGGTCTTCCACATCTCTGGCATTCTGTACCATCTGAGCCTGAGCTCGAGTCACCGCCAAATCCCAGACCGAATTTCAACTTGTTCCAAAACTTATTCTTCTTCGGCTTCTTGGTGGTGCTATCCCACCTCTTCTTACCTGAGCTCTGAGAAGAGAAACCTGGTCCTCCTCTGCTTGGGGTCTTAACCCCTGAAGACTGGGTCATTGACTGCCTCACTGACCCCTCAACTATAGCACTTGCCTCCATTCTTCGAGCCATATCCACCACAGTGTGGAAACTTTCTCTCTCAGCTGACTGAACTAACGAGGAGTACCTGGAATGCAGCTTCATAACATATTTCTTGGCTTTCTTCGTATCTGAATCTAGAGCTTGCCCTGAAAAAGGCAATAGCTCCAAGAATTTATCCGTGAACTCCTCTACACTCATGTGCTCTGACTGCCTCAGTTGCTCAAACTCAATCATCTTCAGTTCTCTAGAACTGTCTGGAAAAGCCCATCCAGCGACCTCATTCGCAAATTCTTCCCATGTCATACCGTCTAGTCTCGGGTCCACATAACACTTGAACCATTCCCGTGCCTTCTTGCACTTTAAAGTGAACCCTGCCATCTGAATGGCCCTGCTGTCACTTGCCCCTAGCTCATCAGTTATTGTCTTCACTACTCTCAGATACTCAAAGGGGTCATCCCCTGACTTGTATTTGGGAGCATCTAGCTTAAGGTAGTCTGTCATCTTTACCTTGCTCCCATCGACTGAGCTAGGTCTAGGAGGTTGAGTAACTGGGGCTGCTGGTTCTGTAGGTGGTGGAGGTGGAGGTGCAGCATTCCCCGAGGTGGGGTTTGCCGGGTTTGGATAGAAGGGTGAGGGTGGATAAGCTGGGTACTGTGCGTAAGGTGGATAGAAAGGTGGATAGGGCATGTAGGTAGGGTAGGGGTTAAAGCTGGAGTAATCCGATGTGCCTCCCATCGGATACCCTGAACCCTGTGGGAAGGGTGGATAATGGGGTGGAAAACCGTACCCCGAGGCCTGAACGCCTCCCTGAGACTCCCCTGTCCCTTCTTCCTGCATGCTCACATCCAGGTTCCCATCCCTCCTCTAATCCTCTTCCATAACCTCCCTCACATCTGAAGAACTTCCTCCTCTATCTGTCCCCCTTCTGCTAGCATCAAAAGACCTTCTAGGGTCCCTTGACACTCTTTCTCTGTTGGCTCTACAAGACATTGCCCTAGGCAATGTAGGAGGACGGGCGCTCGTGCCCTCATCCTCAGGTGGCACTCCAGTCAATCGCGTAGACCGACGAGTTCCTCTCATCCTATTCTCTGAAAAACAGCTCATAACAAGCAAACATTAGCATCATATGGTTCATGTGGGCACACATGAACCCTCATCACATACATCACATAGCATAGCATATCATTAATGCACATGCACAAAATCATGGCATTTCACATCATCATGTAAGACAGGACTCCACATCCTATCCTAGTGGACATGACCTTCCTATTGTGCTTGACCTTCTAGAACATCTATGAGCCCGACACTCTAGGTCCGACCATATGAACCTAGGGCTCTGATACCATTCTGTAACGCCCCGGAAATTTGGACCGCTACCGGCGCTAGGATCCGGGTCGACTTAAGGCCGCCGGGACCCGTAGCAAGCCTGACATATAACCTGTAAACCTGTATAATCCCATACATGATCAACAACATGCATAAAAATTAAAACTTTTCTTCATACATACTGTCATCAACTAACTCAACCTGTGCATACTCTGATCATAAACATAACATAGTCCCTCTGTGGGATCTCATCAAGCCTTAAAGGCAAAACAACCTGTGTTGAGTTAGTTTACATAAACATCATAGCATAAGATCATGTATATACAAAAGGGATTAACACAATATTATGGTCAAGCACAACTCTATCCTCAATAACCTCATTACATAACATCCTGAATATTTTTACATTTCATCATAACACAATTGTCATGTCCACAAACTAACTATTACATACATATGACTTTTTCTCTTCTTGCCTTCTCTATCTATCCCGTACCTGCAAGCCTGGGGGTTAGGGAGAGGGGTGAGCTAGATGCCCAGTGAGTAGAACTATAAAAAGAATATTTAAAACATGCTATCATGAAATGCGTTACTGCACAAACAAATCACATCACGGATGGACTGATTCAAAAATCCCTCAACTCCATGCCCGGCCCTATTATGGGCACCACAGGACTTCGTATTGCCCGGCCCTATTATGGGCACCACAGGACTTCGTACTCGGAGTTATTGCCCGGCCCTATTATGGGCACCACAGGTCTTCGTATTGCCCGGCCCTATTATGGGCACCACAGGACTTCGTATATAGAAGGCTAATGAATCATCCTAATGTCCATCCACTATCATCTATCACAACAATACAATGCGGCATAGTCGTGGATTCTAATGCAAACAACCTATAATATGATCATGATGCATGAAGCATGATAAAAGCATTTGATTTCTTAATTTAAAATGTTAAGCTTAGTTCCACTCACCTCTGGCTGACTCTGACAAACTCTGTAGCAGCTGGCTCACTGCTGGGGTCCTTGGTTCCTCGGGTCCGAACCTACACAGGTGGACTCCAATGAGGGACCAAACATACATAGACATAACTCTAATATATCCACCAAAAACCCCCTAAAACATCCTGAAAATATCACATAGAGATATGCATGAAGTGGCTGAACAGGGCACTTTCGGCGGCACCTTCGGCGGCCGAAAGTCCTGGACAGAGACGAAACTCAGGTAGGTTCGGCGGCACCTTCGGCGGCCGAAAGTGCCAGACAGAGACGAAAGTCTCTTTTCGGGGGCAACTTCGGCAGCCGAAAGGCCTGCCTCCCCAGCCATGTTCGGCGGCCGAAAGTGCCTTCGGCTGCCGAACCTGGTTTCTGCCAAAGGGCAGAAACTTGGCTCCTTTGTGCATTTTCGCCTCCAAACTCACCAATCATGCATATATCTCAACCAAAACAAGCATACACGTTCCTAGGGGCCTCAAAACATCAAATACCCCAACTACAACACTTCAAGCATACACAAACATGCCACATTGTTCAAAAAGTCATCAAAAACCCATAGGTTCATCATATACCCTAACATGCATTCTACCCCTTAGATCTTGCATAAAACTTATTTAAAACACATAAGGAGCTTAAGATCGGCTCTTACCTCTTGAAGATCGAGAGGGAGACGACCTAAACTTGGAGATCCACGAAAATGAGCTCCTGAGTTCCCAAAGCTCCAAAACTTGGTTTAAATGCTCAAAACTTGCAATGTGAGTTTAAAACTCAAGAAAAATGGAAGAGATTTGGAGGAAGAACTCAAGATTTGCAAAGGGAAGGTCGGAAGCTTGCTGTGGCCGAAAATGGGAGAAAGCTCGCCCATTTCGGCTAAGTGCCCCATTTATAGGTGGCTGGCCAGACCACGTTCGGGGGCCGAATGCGCCTCCGCATCCATGCAATGTTCGGCGGCCGAACTTGACTTTCGGCGGCCGAACCTGAACTTCCCTAACTCATGTTTTCGGGGGCCTAACGTGCCTCCAAAACGCATGCATGTTCGGCGGCCGAACCTGACTTTCGGCGGCCGAACCTGACTTTCGGCGGCCGAACCTGGGTTTTCCTCCAATGCTATTTTCATGCAAAAACTCATTTAGTTTCATACTTTAAAACCATTAAAAACATGAAAACATTCTAAGAAAGCATGGTCCTACCCTTCTAGAGGTCTCCGACATCCGAGATTCCACCGGACGGTAGGAATTCCGATACCGGAGTCTAGCCGGGTATTACAGGTAGAGGCAGCCTTTTGGCTGCCTAAACTGCCCCCAAAAGTATGGACTTTTGGATCTGTGAAAGGGTTTAGGCCGCCGAATCTGCCGCCGAAAATCCCCTATCCAGCCTTTTTCTGTTTGCTTTATATGCATGTTTTGCTATGTTTTAGGGGGTTCTTAGGGAGTTGTTTAGAGTCTTGTAAAGGTTATGTTTGGTCCCTCATTTGAGTCCACCTGTGTAGGATCAGATCTGGGAAATCGTAGAGGCCTGCAGTGAAATAACTACGTCAGTGTTAGGCAAGCGTCAGCCAGAGGTGAGTAGAACTGAACTGATATATCATTTTAAAGAAATCAAACTTTTTAAGCATGCTCATGCATCATGAATGCCATGTATATGTATTAAGTTATTTGCATGAGAAATCATGAATATGATACATTGCATAATCTACTGTTGTTGTGGATGGATGTTGGATGACCCACTAGCCCTCGAGTATGATATGTTATGACAGATATGGAAAGACCAGGGCTGCCCATTCTACGCTCTTGGCATTATGGATATGTTATGATATGTTTAAGAGGAAGTCCTGAGGAGCACCCGTTGTGGGCCTGGCACTATTGGAACTTGTAGAGGGTTACTGGTGACAAATCCATTTTGATGTGAATTGTTTGTATTGTGATGCATTTCATTCGATCATATATTCATTGAACTGTTTTTATGTTTTGCTCACTAGGCTCTTGTAGCTTATCCCTTTCCCCTAACCCTAGGTTTGCAGGATCAGAGTTAGCTCGGAAAAGTCGGCTGAGTTGCTGGTATAGTCCTTTGTAATAGAATAGTTGTGGACATGTATCGTTTTATGGTTTTAGAATTGTGCTTTGCCCTAGTGTTTTGTCCTTGTAATCCCTGTTTACATGATCCTCATGTAAAAGTTTTAATTATGAGTTATGTTTGAACTAACCTTGAGGCATGTGATGTTTACCATACTGGAGCATTTGATGAGTGCTCTAGTATGGCTTTTATATTTTCAGTTTCGATGCATGCACAGGTCGAGCCTTAGTTCATGGAATGTTTATGTTTTTGTTATATCTTGTGATCATGTATGGGATTTTATCAGGTGTAACAGGATGTATAGTAGGCTTGCTACGGGTTCCGGCGACCTTAAGTCGATCTGAACCTAGGGCTGAGCACTATTCGGTTTAAACC
This sequence comes from Manihot esculenta, assembly GCF_001659605.2. Taxonomy (NCBI): domain Eukaryota; kingdom Viridiplantae; phylum Streptophyta; class Magnoliopsida; order Malpighiales; family Euphorbiaceae; genus Manihot; species Manihot esculenta. Next base: position 35,431,036 of record NC_035172.2, read on the forward strand.
GAAATAACCGACCGAACCGAACCGAACTAAAAATTTGGTTCGGTTTTATTTTTAATTCGGTTCGGTTCGGGTTTAATTTTTTGAAAAATCGGTGATTTCGGTTCGGTTCGGTTTTAGATTCAAAAATTTCGATCAGACCGAACCGAACCGAAATCACTAAACTACGTCGGTTTTAGCTCTTCCCCGCTCTTCCCGCTCCCCGCTCCCCGCTCCCCGCCCCCGCCCCCGCCCCCGCCCCCGCCCCCGCCCCCGTCCCCTTCCCCGTCCCCGTCCCCGTCCCCCGTCCCCAGTCCCCTGTCCCCAGTCCCCAGTCCCCGTCCCCAGTCCTCGCTCCCCGCTCCCCGCCCCCGCTCCCCGCCCCCGTCCCCGTCCCCATCCCCGTCCCCAGTCCCAGGTCCCCAGTCCCCATTCCCCGTCCCCGTCCCCAGTCCCCGCTCCCCGTCCCCGTCCCCAGTCCCCGCTCCCCGTCCCCGTCCCCGTCCCCGTCCCCAGTCCCCGTCCCCGTCCCCGTCCCCGTCCCCGTCCCCAGTCCCAATATTGATTTTTTATTTATAAAAATTAAAATTAAAATATTTTAATTGGATTTTAGAATGAATGTGAAAAAAAAATTTTAAAAATCGAATCGAACCGATCGAACCGACCGAACCGAACCGAACCAAATCGGTTCGGTTCGATTCGGTTATTCCTCTTATTCGGTTCGGTTCGGTTTGTGTAAAATTCTGCAATTCGGTTTTCGGTTATTTCGGTTCGGTTCGGTTTTGAACCGAACCGACCGAATGCTCACCCCTATCTGAACCCTAGCGCCTGTACCGATCCGATTTTTGGGTCGTTACAAAGAGAACCCTAAAGATATGAGAAAATTAGTAAATTCTATATTCCATTGTCTTGAAGCTTATTTTAAGTCACAAAGGGATTTTTTAAGCAGATAAACTTGGCCAAGAAGGGCCTTATGATAATCCTAAGGGGGTAACATGTAAACCTCCTCATTCAAATAACCATGGAGGAAAGTATTATTGATGTTAAGTTGAAAAATAGACCACTACTTTGCAGTAGCTAAGGCAATGAGAATCCTAACAGTGGTAAGCTTAGCAATAGGTGAAAACTTATCTTTATAGTCCAAATTCTCAATTCGATTATAACCTTTGGCAACTAAACATGCCTCAAGTCTTTCAACTTCACCATTGGATTTGTATTTTACTTTATAAACCCATTTACTCCTAATGGCTTTCTTGTCCTTGGGTAAGTTAGTAACCACTCAGGTATCCTTTTTTTCTAGAGCTAGCAGCTTTTGCTGCATAGCTGCAATCCACTGAGCATCAAGTTGTGCATAAGTAGATGGCTCAAGAATAGTAGCTATATTATGAATAAAAGATTGATGATGTGGGTTAAAGCATATATTTGAAGTGGACTGTGATATAGTAGAAGGAAAACTAATATAGTCTGGCAACCAAGTAGGCTTGTGACTAACTCTAGTGTATCTCTTGACTTATACAAGAGAAGGAGGTGGAGATGTGTGAGAAGGAGAGGTGGATGGGGTGTTATGGTTTCATGCTATAATAGGATCAAAAAGTTTAGTGAACTTATCATTCATGTCAGGCTCAGTAATAGGAATAGGAAGTATAAGAGAAGAATATGGGACTTTAATGTGTGCATAAGGAAATGTGACTTCACAGAAAAGTACATCTTTGCTAACTAAGATGGCACTAGCCTATAAATCATATAGTTTGTATGCTTTATGTGTCTCTGCATATTCTATCATAACAACTCTAATCAACCTTGAGTCAAATTTGTCCTTATGGGGATTAACTTTAATTGCAAAGCATAAACAACTAAACTTTCTTAGGTGAGTGTAATCATGTGTTCTTTTAAACAACTTTTCATAAGGGTTTTGTCAATTAAAACTGACTATAGACATTCTGTTTATAAGGTAAGTGGCAGTTAAAATACATTCAAACCAAAATCTTTTTGGCATACTACCCTGAAGACTTAAAGCCCTAGCAATATCAAGGAGATGTATATATTTTCTTTCCACTACTCCATTCTGTTGAGGAGTGTAAGGACAAGACCTTTGGTGAACAATACCACTACTTTCAAATAGTTTTTGGTATTCTTTGCTCAAGAATTCATGTCCATTATCTGTTCTTATAGTTTTAATTTCAGTACTAAATTGGATTTTTATTATCTTAAGAACTTGGACAAAAATGTGTACTTTGACCTTTGAATTGCATCATAAAGGTCCAAGTACCCTGGTATGATAATCTACAATAGTAAGGAAATACCTTGCTCCAGCCAAGGATTCCTCTCTATAAGGCTCCCAGATGTCCATATGGAAATCAAAAGGTTTTAAACTTAAACTGTGACTCCCAAGAAAAGGAAGCCTAGGCTGCTTTGCCAAATGGCAAAGTTCACACTGTAAATTTTCAGACCCGCCATAACTGACCCCAATTATCTATTTTAGTTTATTAACAGAAACGTGTCCAAGTCTCTCATGAATATCCATAAGACTAAGCATGCAAATAGATTTATGTGACATAGTCTTAAAGCTTTCTTGATTAATATTGCAAATGGAAAGACAAAAGGATAAGGAAGTAGAGTCATGCTTGAACTCCAACTCCTAAATATACTTTATTATGGATTACGTTATGGGTATAATATAATTGACGAAGAAGAATCAGAGTCCAATTTTAAATTCGAGACACAAATATATAATCCTCATCTGCCAAGATACATCAAATTTGATTTTGATTTTGGCTACTAGTATTTAGATTGAGTTAGGATTTCTAATATTATATAAAGATAACATTCTGATATACAGAATCATCTCTCGTTCTGAATTAACTTTAGAAGACTGAAAACACTCTTTTTCTCATTGTGTTTCAGCTATAAACATATGTGGCTAAATCATTCTTTTCAGTTAAAGGATAATTGAGATTTCAGTTTATCGATCTATGTCATTCTATTGTTTCCTTGAATGTTTATTGATATTTATATTATTTCCATCTTTGTTGCTTATTATTATTCTCTTGATTGTTCGATTAAGGCATCATTACTCAATTAATAGAATGATATATTGCTATTCAGGTTAATTAAATTCGTAATTTTTTAGTTGAACTAAAATAAATAGTGAATTATATTACGTAAGGGCTTTTTAAAGAATTGTCTAATCTAAGTTAAATGAACCGAACGTCTCGCATTTGTTAGTTAAAATCAAGTCCTTCTCATTTTTAATGTTATAATTAGATTAAACTTTAGGAGCTTCTCCTATGGTTATCCAAGAATTAGAACAAACTAACGAACGTTTTTAGTTAGTTTAAAATCTAAAAAATGATTGGATATTTGAACCGTTTTCAATATGTATAACTGGTTTATCAATAAAATAATTTAAAATTATCTCCACACGTGTGATCGATCACTAAAACTGAAACTAAAATTAATCATTTGACTAAATAATTCTCATCTTCATTTTCTCTCTTAAGTTTAACTATTTTTTTAATTAATTTTATTTATTTTGAATTAATTTTTACTTTTCTACATTTAAAATTTCTATTTTATTATTATTATTATTATTTTATTTATTCAATATAATTAATTTACATCTGATCTATGTGGATTATCTACTTACCATTCTCACTAAGTTTTTGGTGGTTTCCACGCTGCCTATCATTGGACAAGCTTTGCCTTCTTATGTCACGAGTGTTTCCTTTGGCCAAATGATATTTGCCATCAAATTGAGAGATTAATGAATCATTACTAGTGGTACAATGGAATCAATAAAGTCGGGATCCGGTGGATGAAATGAGAGAAAATGTGTGTTGGGAAAAATGCTGGTGGGTTGGGTTTTCGGACAAACAAGTATGGCGTTGACTTACGGATCCAATATTTTTAATGCTAGAATTCTTAAAGCTAAGTATTTTCCAAATTCTCATTTTATGGAAGCTGATTTGGGAGTATTCTAGTTATATTTAACGAAGCATTATTGCTGCCAAACCTTTGCTTAGCTTGGGTGTGTGTCGTCGTATAGGTGATGGTCTTACTACTAGAATTTGGCAGGATCCGTGGCTTCAAAGCACAACCAACACATTTATTTCAACTGTACCAGTTATTAGATTAGATAATTTGACTGTTCAGGAATTAATTCATCCAGTCACACATTCATGAGACATGAATCGTATTACCTCTTTGTTTGATGATATAGATGTGCAAGTAATTCAAAGTATTCCTCTCAGTCGTAAATATTGTATGAATTCTTGGATGTGGGTTCACTCGAATCAGGGTGCTTATTCTGTTAAAAGTGGTTACTGGGTGTTGTCTTCTCGCCCTCCTGATAGTATTGTGTATCCTGATTTCCCAGAATTTTTATGGGGGAAGTTGTGGAAAGCAAAGGTACCGAGAAAGGTCCAAGAATTTCCTTGGAGACTGTGTTGAGATGTTATTCCGATGAGGCTTAAATTGTGCGAGCAATCAGTCAATGTTTCCTCTCAATGTCCAATTTGTAATATGCATGAGGAGTTAGCTTCACATCTTTTTTTCGCTTATTCTGTTTCAGCTGCTATCTGAGCTTTTCAGAAGGGCTCTCACCATCAACTGATGAAGTATTGGTTCCAAGTCGGTTATCTAATTTATTAAATCATTGTGATGAGGATAAAGTGAATAGGTGTTTTCTGCTTCTGTGGGAAATTTGGTACAATAGAAATAATATTGTATGGAGGCAAAAAAATCTCATACCAACTGAAGTGATCCATTTTGTTAATTCATTTTATATGGAATGGTCACTTGCGTATGATGTTTCTAGTGTAGCTCCTTCTGCACATGCCTCTACTGATTATTCTACTGCACATTGGTCTCGATCTCCTGTTGGGTATGTCAAATGTAATTTTGATGCTTCCGTTCCTTTACAAGGTCAAGGTGTAGGATTGGGTCGGGTCTTACGGGATCATTGTGACCATTTTATTCACGTTGGTAAGGTTTATCGGGAAGGCAGTTTCAATCCCCTTATTGCTGAAGCCTTAGCAGCAAGAGAGGTTCTCCTTTACCCCAAGTCAAGTGAGTTCCATCTTGTTGTGTTGGATACTCTGCTTGTGAATGCTATAACTACTTGTGTCTTCGATTTCTCTCATTTGGATCTTTTAGTTCAATATATTGATAACCTGTTATCAGAGATTGATGATGTCCCTATGGTTTTTGCTAGAAAATCTGTGAATCTGTGTATTCATGTTCTTGTAAGAGCTGTTGTTTTCTGTATCAGGTTTGGATGAATGAAGCCTTTCTCCTTCATCTATTCTTTTGAATGTATTATATCATGATTTGAAATAATGTTACGAGCAGTATTTTATTTCAAAAAAAGTGATATAAATGGGTTTGATTCAGAAAAAGAAAAGGTGATGGCTCTTAGTGGGTATTGATCCAGTACATATAATCCACATCAACCAAATTACTTACCTTGTGTAAGACAAAAACAAGAAAATGCCACATCAACATGCTGCCATCCCTTACCTCAGCAAGCAACAGAATCCACACTTATGAAGAGATGAATGAGAAGTCGTAATCAATTTCTATTTTTTATCTCACGTCACTTAAAATTCACACTCATTACCGTTAGAAAACAGTACAAGTTAAATATATTTTGAACATAGAAACTTCATAATAACTAAACTTTTTAATAAACATTTAAAAAGGTGTTGTTTTGAACTCCTAACCTCAACCCGATACACAGAAAATATTTGTCAGCATTTGCATGCTGGGATAGAAAACATCCCATGAACAGCCACGGCAGCAAGTGAATTTATACAGCTGTTGCATTGAAATGGAGTAGTGAATCGTCCAAATGTTCTCTTGAAATTGCATCTATACATCATGAGAGATTGTTTGCTTTCGTTCTTAAGAGCTCATATGGTCCCACAGCGTGATGCTGTGCAGCGTGCACCATCCAGTCCACAAAGAGTAAAAAATGCTGATGCAAAGAGGAGTAAGATCCTTGCAGCAGCATTTTCACCCTTGGACAACTCCACACGGTCACTAACTCTTCCAAACCCTGATGGTGCTATCAACAGAGGCTGTTATCATGCAATTGTCCTTTGGGTGGTAGCTCACACTTGTTACCTGCCAAAAGCAACCAAATATATATACATATATCAGTTATCATAGGGTTCACCAGACAGCATTCTATTCTAATAATATAAATTTACTCCACCAACTACAATGAAGAGTACAGAACAGGCATATATAAAGCTATAATCCTCAATCCTAATTGTCACACGCAACACATAACCGATGGTAATTAATGGAGAAGAATTTGAGCAACATTACAAATAAGGTCAGCATCCAATCAAATCATATGGCAAAGAATAGGCATGAGGACACAAGATTACAGCTACATATGCTAAGAAAGAGTTAAAAAGATGAAGACCACAGTATAGTCTATGAGACTGTAGCAATAATTCTGCAGGAAGGGACCACTTGGAACTTGGAAGCAAACCTCATGGGAACTATGCCTGTTTAAAAGGTGGGCCAGGTAAGGAGGCAACCAATTAATCTGACTTAAATATTATAGATAACACACCAAGACTCATTCAGCTCATAAAATCTTCTACAGGTGCTTACTAATAGAGGGATGTTATGTCCGCAACCAGTTATTTCTGATACATAAGGTCCACTGCATGTAATAAGTATTCTGACAAGTGATCCATGGTTATTATTCTATGCTGGAGACTTGGAAACGAGAGCTGTGCATTTTTAATGCTAGGGAAGATAGGTACCTAGGGCCAAGAACAAGTCTAATAAGAACTTTGAAAGCAAGAAGACTAACTTCATAGAACATCCGGATAAAATGTGCAATCAAATTCTATTTGAGCCCCAGACTCCTATCTCTGCTACGAAAACTTCCACTTTTTGGAAAAAAAAAATGACAGCCAAGAAATTAAATACTGTTGAATAGAATTTCATTGAGCTTCATGCTAGCTGCCAGGAGTGAGTAGTAAACGAAATGTGAAACTGAACCAACACAATTTCATCAAAAATTGAAAAACCAAACTGACCAAAATTTATTAAGCTACGATGTTATTCCATTATAGCACTTCTCCCATTCGGTCATTTCATTTCCTTCAAGACCAACCCCTGTGTCTCATGATTTCTTCCCACTTTTCTTTTTCTTACTCTCTAGAGAACATCCGCCCGACCATTTCTTTTCCTTCAGTCGGACCCTCTAGCAATTTTTTCTTCCCTTATCTCTTCTTTTCTTTCTTCTTCAGAAAACATTGACTATTAGTCGAAGTTTCCAGGCTGTTAACGACAATACCCAAGCCCCAGAGAGCATCCTGATCACCAACAATACCCAAGCTCTTGCATGTCCCCCTTTTTGAAGTCGGAAGTCTATTAGACCAAAGTCCCATCATCAGCACCACTTCTTCCACTTCACTGCCAGCCACTGCTGTCTGCAAGTTGAGGCTAGAGTTAAGATCCCAGCGGGTTTTGCTTGTGGATTTGTGGTTCTAATTGAAGTGGATTTGTGGATTTGCTTGTGTGAATTTGTGTTTTTAACTGAAGGTGGAAGTGGGATTTTATTGATTTTGTGCATTGCTTCTAGTTTGCTGTGGTTATGCAAATCATAGATTTGCTTCTGCTGATCTTGGTTCTAATTGAAGATGGGTTATTGTTTGTATTATAGGATTTATTTTTCTTCTCATTTGTGTTAAAAATCAATGCGATTGTTGCTGGCCTTTTGTTGTTTGGTTGATTAATGTTTGGGAACTGTGAGGCTGAAATTAGATACCAAAGGACTGATTAACCGAACCGAACTGAAAAAAAAAAATCAGTTTGGTACAGAATCAAACCGACCCATTGCACACCTCTACTGGCTATAGTGTATCATGTAAAATTTAACTTGAGCTTTCTGATGTTTTAGCAAAGAACATGGCATGAAGCTTTTAGCCTAAAAATAATTAGACAACTTCAAATAGTCTAATCTGTTCCAAGTATTTATGATGTACAACGCTACAGTTAAATCACAACCATGGACAGCAACTTCAGGCAGCCAGTGTAATTCTGATATCATCAGATTTAATGTTCATCTCGTCACTTGTGGTGCGATCATGTTTGCATGCTAGCCAATACGGTCACTAAGTGACTCTTAACAAAAAAAAACCTACCTCTTCATTATTGTGTTTGTATTTTTTATTTTTTATTTTTTAACATTTTCAGTTTTTATTGTTCAAAAACTGAAATAATCAATCATGCATTATCATTTTAGGCTTTTAGTATACCAGTGATTCACTCCCTTAACAGTGTCATTTTTGGCATGCCAAAACCAAAATGAAATTAAAAGTTTAAACCTCCCTTAAACTGTCATTTGACTTTTTTCTAGGTCATAGCCTAAAAAAAATTGAAGTGGTGAACCCTTGGCTGTCCATTTCTCATCTGCCAACTCCCTCTTTACAGAATCTCAACTCTCCATTGCTGCAATTGCAGCTTGATTCGATCAATTTAGAAATTGTAGTCTTGACTCAGATCAGCAATTTGGATGCTTTATAAATTGATTAATATATATATATATATATATTTTCTGCGATTGCAGGTGGAAGAGAAGACTTTTCTCCAGGCAGGGAAAGGATTTAGATACTATAACTGAGATAGAAGAGAGTATGGAGGAGAGGAAGCAATCCAATTGTGGTGGAGATAAGAACCTAATGGAGCCACAACAAGTGTTCTTGGCCAAGGCAGAATTATATTGGTGCAGGCTCAGGGTGAGCAATTGGATGACATTGAGTGTAAACAGCAGATAGCCAGCTCCTGAGACTGCAAAGGAACTCAGGAAGTTGCAATATTATATTTCCTTTCAGGAGGCTCCCCGTACTCCCAAAAAATAGCTCAAAACCAAAGAGATTGGTTCTTTTCTCAATGTCAGATCAATTTAGCTCTAGCCAATTATTTCAGTCCTGACAAATTTCCGATAAAACCAAACTAACTGATGCAAACTCCTAGGAATACTAAATTTTGAAACTGCCATCCTTCTCACAAACAGGACATGAAAAAGTCTTCATTCGACAAAATAAAATATGCATGTAGGACTACATAAGAACTAATTAGCAAAAGGGGAATGAAAACCCATACAAGCTTAAATTTATTTAAGGATAGGATTCAGTGCAAATGGAATAATTGTGATTATCAGCAGCAACTTAACAAACAATGCAATTAAAATAAATAAATAATAACCAAGCAAACTAAATGTATTTACCACTGAGGCATGAGCGCGGAAACTTGACACAACAGTAGCATCCACAAGATCCCAAAAGTAAATGTAACCATCCTCAGATCCACCAGTCACATGGGCATCAGTGTTGGTAAGGCAGCAATCCAGTTTATATGACTGATGCAGAACCAGACAAAAGAAAAAAAAGTAATGGACAATGGATTATGGAAGAGTACAGAAAAATATCTATCATCCTATGAACTTTGAAGTAATTGTTGTACTCAAACAATGAATTTCTGATTTAGATAAAAGAAAAGGCATCAAACCAAGTAACAAAGCCAGATAAAGCATCAATAAGCTAACCTTACAAGTATGTCCTTTATATTCTTGCAAGAGTTCACCTGTTGATCTGTCATGAGTAAAGAGTACAAATTGGCAAAGAAACCAACAATATGATCCATGTCAAAAATTCAAACCAGTAAAGGAATTCACCTGTCCAACAGGCGCAAGGTAGAATCAAGGCAACTTGCAAGTATACAGTTACCATCATTTGACATGGAAATACAGTTGACAGGCTGTCCCAAGTCATCTACTATCTCTCTACATGATAATACAGAAGAGAATAACCATTAGATGACACCCATAACCAGATATTTTGTAGAGCTTTACATAGCATAAATGAAAATTCAACAATCACCAAATTTTTATAACACAAATTAATGACAAAAAAGTGGGTTTCATGAATGTGCTACATACCTACCAATGCGGATATCAAATGTTCTAACAGTACCATCAACACTTCCAGCGATCATCTCAGTTTTCGTCAAGCAAACAGACATTACACTGTCTTGAAATGTGTCAATGATCTGTACATTAACCAGAAATTTTAAGAGAAAAAAATCAGCATTAAGAAATTTAAATAAATGTTAAGAAAAGAGAGAAAGACCTGAATTGGCTCAGTACTGTGGGATCTACAATCCCAGGCACGCAATGACTGATCATAACCAGCTGATACTACAACAGAAGAATACTCATTAAACTTCACAGCATTCACCTGTAAAAGAAAAATGGGCATGAGCATATCAAATGAATGGAATCAATGCAAGCAAAGTGTTAATAGCTTAAAGAAACATTCATTACCTCGCTATCATGGCCTCGAAATTTTCGAATAACACGACCAGTTGCCACATCCCAGTAAAAGATTTGCCGGTCACCACCGCAAGAAATTAGCTTCGAATTGTCCCTAGAAAGATCATTTTTAAAAAAAAAAATCTATTTGCGTTAATACAAGAGCTGTGAGAATCGGAGTCTGTAGAGAGAGGAGAAGGTGCATACGAAGTGACATGGACGTCACGGACTTCGCGGCCATGGGATTTATAGGTCTTGATGTGGATTCCACGATGGGGATTCCATAGACGAATGGTGCGGTCCTTGCCACAGCTAAGGCAATAATTGCCGTCTCCGTTGAATCTAGCGGCTAGTACTGCGCCTTCATGGCCTCTTAATACCGTGGCCTCCTTCCTTGGCAGATCCGACGCGCTCATATCTCTCTCACTCCCACTCCCTGTGTGGGTTCTTCGTTTTTCAGGCGGGAACAGCTACCGTCCTCGAGCAGAAGGAGGTCTCCTAGTCCCAGTTCCGAGATTAGAATTGGGCCTTTCGGAGTGAAATTTGCTTAACTGGGCCGCCGCCGAAATCAGGTTTTATTATCCATGCCTAAAGCCTCTCATACTCAATAAATCTCCCTTACCGCCAGACGAATTATTTTTAAGTTATTCGAAACTTTATTTAATAAAAACTCAGCTCACTTTAACTTATTTATTAAATAAATTAAATTTTAAATTTATTAATTTTTAATTTGAATTTAAAAAAAATTTAATGAATTAAACTTTAAATTTTAAAATTTAAATCAAAAGAATTATATTCTTTACTGGCTAAATACATATTTAAAATCTTAAATTTTATTAAAAGAATTCTATCGCATCTTTATTTTTTAAATCGTATAATTTTATATTTCAATTTATAAAAAATAAAACTGAGCGAACTTTATAATTTTAATATTCAAAGAGTATGAATTTATGTCTCAAAAGCGAGAGTAAAATTATAAAAACAATGGCATAGAAATATAAAATAAAATTAAAATATATTAATATATGTATATTTTTTAATTCTCTAAGAGAATATTCTAGATAAAAGGCTAATAAGGGATTTAGGAGAAGTATCTATCGATTTCAAGTAATAAGAGTTAATACATATTTAAGGAAGACCTAACATGGGTGGAATATCACGTTAAATTTGAATTAAATTTAATTAATTTTAAAAATTAATTTAAGTAAAAAAAAATTAACTTAAAAAAAAAATATCTGAAAAGTATATTATTGCTATTCAAACTGACGTGAAATTCAACATACTTTTTATTTGATTTAAATATGAAAACTGGTGAATAAAAAGATGTATCAAATAAGGAGAATCAATCAAGTTTAAAGGAAATTATGAAAAGATAATAATTTGAAGGAATATTATGCCTACACATAGGTGAAAGAATATCTAGAAGGAGAAAGAATAGTGGAGGTAGCATAAGGAATTATAAAGAGGAAGGAGAAGGAGAAGGAGAAGGAGAAGGAGGCAACTTGTATATTACTGAAAATTCACAATTTTGCCATTATATTTACTGGTCTATTTTTTTACTTCAAAAAATTACTAACAACACATGTAAAGAAAATTTTTGGATAAATATGTATTTTGTTAAAATATGTTAATAGAATGTATTATTCTTAACATTAACTTATATAATAATGCAACATAAACTATAATTAAATTTATTTTTCTTATTCATCAGTAATTTTTAAGATAATGGCCTTTATATTTATATCTAATAATAAAAAAAATCCATCTCAAAGTATATATTTTGCAGTAACGTATTGTAAATAAAAATTGAAAAACTCATCTCAAGGACATATATTTTATAGTATCATACTGTAAATAAAAATTGAAAAATATGTGTTAAACTAATGATTCTCTGTAAAGTGTTAAGGATGAAAATATATGAAAAAGTTAGTGAAACCAAGAGAAATAAAGAAGAGACCATGACACTTAATAAAACTCTCTATCTAATTTATTTTAGATGGAGATTTACTCCTTTCTTTTTCTTTAGTTTTTGAGAGACTCCCTTTCTTTCCTTGCGTTTCTTCAACACCCCTATACTCCATTTGAGCACATTGGAGTCAAACCTTTTACTACTCAGAGATTGGGAAGTTCACCTTTGCTCCGATACCACGTGTCCCAAGCGTTCTGATACCATGTGTCCCAAGCGCTCATGATTATTGCGCTTATGCGGCACTTGGACAGCCTCCAACGAGATTATAATCTACCAAGTTCAGGAGTCTTGTCATATTGACTGGTTTCGCCCTGCTTTGGGCTCATAAGGAGAGCGGCTCTAACCCTGACCAGTGTATACAGGAATGGTGATCCTACATACAAAGGCCCTTCTGGACAACTCCCCATCCAATTTTAAGGGCAATATCTCTCCCAGTCTAGTGTTGCACATTCCTAAAATTTATGGACGTGACAACTCTTCTCGGAAAGTGGGTTCTCCTATCCCATCTCCGGGTGTTTTTTGTTTCTTTTATTTATTTTTTCCTTGATCGTACTGTGATGTTGGTAGAGAATTATGTATAAATATACTTTTCGTCAGTTTTTTCGTCAGTTTTTTCCCCTATATTTTCTCTGTCTTTTAGTTTGCATGGAAGTGGTTTCTTTTTTGTGGACAAGCTCTACCTTCAGCTCTGTCCTTGTTGAGTCTATTAACGTGCTTTTTTTTCTTTAGCGATCATAGATTAATTATCTCGAGAAACACTCATAACGCCTGCTACTTGCTCCTCTTAAACATACTTTACCTTTGAATTGCTCCAGTCCTTCATTGCCTTCCATTAAACTAAACTACTATCAAATTGTGCCTTCCATTAAATTAAACTACTATCAAATTGTGTCTGTTTTCGCCTTTTTGATGTTTGAGAACCAGATCTACTACTCTTAAAGGTGTGTTTATGAATTCTCGACATAGTCGATTTTTGTTCTATCTTATTAGATTCCTTTACAACTTCCATGGAGATTGTTCTTTTGTACACACATCTGATCCTCCACTGCCATGATCAACGATGATCGCGAGGGGTTATAATGGGTCCTTTTGTGAGCCAACGATGGTTTCTGGCTTCCACAAGTTGTTTCTCTAGAGGGTTTGTGTTGCTGGAATTGACACATCTTCCTCAAGTCCATCAGGTTTCCATTGTCAGGTCTCCAGTATATAGACGTAGTCCTAGAGTTTCTATTATGACCTTAGGCTTTTATGGGCTGGGTTGGGAACTTAGGTTGTATCTTATTTTGTGGGCCTAGACATCCTGATTCTATGCAATGAAATTTATATCATTTGGCCAAAAAAAAAACATAATAATAAATAAATAAATAAACAAAGATGAGGCAAATTATTCCAAGGAAAGGAGATAAAAATTGCATAGTATTTGCTGCATCAAATAACGTACATAGATGTCCACATGAAGAATCAACAGAAGAACGTGAAAGTGGTCTCAGACACTTGCATTAATCCCCACATTGACAAGGGAATAATTTATGATTCCATGCTCTCTTAGAAATACATAAAACTCACATGAACAGAAAAGAGACAGCAATTTAATAAAAGAATTAATAAAAAAAAACCTGTAAAAAAATAATGTGTCATCCCCAACCCACAGTATCTACACCCCCAAATTACAACTTTCTTTCTTCCCACAAAAATTTCATCTTAATTGGTCATAACAATATCACATTGCACATTTGTCACACCCAGCTTATCCGATGACTTCCCGGGGGCGACTCCAGAACCATTTTCCTATCTCTCCACTGAAAACACCTACTTTTCAGGCTTTTATTCATCATCCTAGTCACAATTCAACCCACAAAGTTCCAACACAGGACCGTCTCTCGACACGAATGGGTTTATTCGGACCCACAAAAGAGTTAAGATTGAAGCCAGCAGAATTGACCATACCAAAATAATGGTGGGCATACGATCTTGTTTCCCAAGCAGACCCTTGAGGAAGGGGTAGAGGTGGATAATGACCCATAAGGCAAAAAATAGCCTGCCGAACAGAGGACCCCATGAATCGTAGCCATTGTTGATAGCATCTGAGATCCCAACCACAACTCCAACAATATTTATGATTAACAAAGTTGTGGGAGGGATTAACAATGATGTCCATTTGAAGAGGTAAAGCTCTGAAAAATCCCCATCATCACCTCCTTTAGAAGTAACAGTAAAGTTTGTGTTGACACCAGCCAACACCTTGAGCAAACCCTGGAACAAAGCAAAGAGATGCGATGAAACACCACCAATTACCCAGAACTGCTCATTTCTCCACCAGTCATCTATCCCGACACCACCCCATTGCATCTCAAGGATACCGGTTGCAGCTATAGATATGAAGAGTGCAATGAATATGATACCGGCATAGTTGCTAATCTGCATAACACAAAAACCCCGAGTGAGCCAAAAAAGCCTAGTGGCTAAATAGTACAAATGACAGAGTTGGTTTTTCAGGCTCCAATAACAACCAAATATTATGGAACACAATCAGCAGTTTATAACAAAAGAAAGACTAGTTTGCTCTTATAGTACATGCATTTTGAATCTTCTTAAAAAGAGTAGTAAGCTGATAAACAACAGGCTACAATCAATCTACATTAACATAATTCATCCACAGAAGCACATATTATAACCACCATATACAAAACAGCTATTTTAGTTTTAATAGTTAAAAAAGCAAAATAAATTAAGTTGGATGAGTAATAGTTCTTCATGTCACTTGCCCTTTCAGAAATCCACGAGGGATTCAAAAAATCATTCCAAAATCAGCATTTTCAAATTCTTAAAGGAATTAAAAACAATCAAAATGATATGTGGTATTACCTCAGGAACAATGAATTTCCCAGTCAGAAGGCAGATAGCTGGTAGTGTACAATAAACAAGCAAGGGGATGGATGTCAAAGGATATACAACTGAATTTATGTAGGAAAATCGTTCCAGCCATTTCAATCCACCCCCATAGCCATACCAGATTGGACAATGTCTACTGAAGAAAATTTCAACAGAGCCAAGGGCCCACCGAAGAACCTGGTGCAGACGATCCGACAGATTAATAGGAGCTGACCCCTTAAATGCAGGCCGCTTAGGTATGCAATACACAGATCGCCATCCATGGCTGTGCATTTTGAATCCTGTCAGGATATCCTCAGTCACAGAGCCATATATCCAGCCAATCTGGTTCAACACAAAAAACATATTGACACCCAAGTACAATGGAACATGCTTATGTAAGTTTTAGAATTCTGTTTATTGTTTTTCACTTACTTCCTTTCCCCATTCTGTTTTATCTTCATAACCACAGCTGATAACTTGGATGGCTTCTCTTAACAATGATGCAGGACTGGCATCGTGAGGAACTCCGCCATTCTCCAAAATAGTGGAAGCCACAAATACCGGAGACTGTCCAAACTTTTTCTCCAATTTCATTTGGGATGTTTCTAAAGATTTTTCGATATTTGGATCTGAAAGGGCAGCAAAATTTTATTGAGGTAGAGTTACCTAGCATGGTAAAACTAGTACTAATAGTGAGAACAAATCTACACCTTCAATTCCTTCTTCAATATTCTCAAGGGCATGTATCTGCTTTGATGCTTCCCTGTTCTTTGACTTCTTTTTCTTCTCTTTCTTTGGCTTTGATTTCTTGTTCTTCCTAGATCCACAGCAAAGGCAGCACCATTTTGGCCAACAGTTGCAGGTCTTGCCAGGGGGCTTCTTCTTAACAGGTGCATCATAACCATAAAGTGCTTGCCTTCTGAAAACACACCCTGTTCCAACATATATGGGACCTTGCAAACCATCTAATCCTTTCATATTGATCTGTTTTCAATTGAAAAATTAGTTTTTTGTTTTTCCAGAGTACAAATTAAAAAGAGAAATTCCAAAGAGCAGGGATAAAACAGAAAAAAAAAGAAGCAAAATACACATACATCGAAGAATACAACATTCCGATTTGAGTATCTATCATGACGATCAATACCATCAAATCTTTGAGGAAATTGCACATAGCAAACTTTCTTTCCTGATGTTGGATCCATCATGAAACACATAGCTTCCCTAAGAGCTTTGCTATTGTTAATATAATGATCACAATCAACATTCAAAAGATAAGGAGCATTTGATAAAACTGCAGACACCCGAACCTGCAGCAATGAAGCA
The DNA here is from genome assembly GCF_001659605.2 of Manihot esculenta. NCBI lineage: Eukaryota > Viridiplantae > Streptophyta > Magnoliopsida > Malpighiales > Euphorbiaceae > Manihot > Manihot esculenta. The sequence continues at coordinate 35,447,514 of NC_035172.2, forward strand.
AACAAACAAACATTAATTCTTGGTTGTTAGAAAGAGAATATTAAAGAAAACTTAAAAGTGCCAAAAGGGGATAAAAAAAAATATAAAGTTTGAGCCTTACGAGAGCATTCATAGCCCCAGCCTTTTTATGGTGTTCAAACCCTGGTCTCTTCTCACGAGAAACATAAACCAAACGAGGTAACTCATTCCCTTCCACATCACAGACACCACTATGACCAAGGAAGACCTACAAAGCAAGATAACATTGTTATTTGGTGAATAGGACTATCATCATGTTTGTGGTGATGTTGTGCCACAAATGTGAAAAAATACACTTATACTTATCAAGGAAAAAAGGACCATTTATAGTTGTACATAACTCGAGTAATAGATTATCTCAAGAGAACACGGTTAGGACTTTTTTAGAAAGAATATGGTCGTACCTGAATCATGCCCGGATGATCTCGTACATTGTTTCCAGGCCATGCAGTTCCATCCTGCATTGTCCAACCATCTTCAGGGACTTTTTGAGCAGTTGCAACCAATCCATTTATCCGAACTTTGAATTCTTCATATTCTCTCTACACCAATAAAATAATATAATGAAGTAACATCATTAGCATAAATTTGGGTGAATCAAGCATTAAAATAAAAATTAAACCAGATGCATCTGATTGTATTTTTCTGAAGTAGATAACTATAAAACTTTTTATGCACTATAGTGCAAAATGGGTCTGCAGACAGACAGTCACTAACCTTCATAGCACGCCGTTCCCTCACAAAAGATGGGTGGACTTTATTTTTTAAATAGTCAATCTTCTGAGAAAAATACCACTCGGGGGCTCGGGGCTCAATATTAAATTTCTTACAGAAAGGAACCCATTTCCTGGCAAATTCAGACGTCTCAGAAAGTGCCTCAAATGTAAGCATGGCAGCACCATCATCAGAGACATAGCATGCCACCTTATCCACAGGATAATCAACCGCAAGAATTGAGAGCACGGTGTTTGCAGTGATCAGTGGAGGCTCTTTCATTGGATCAACAGTACTTACAAAAATATCTACACTAGCCAACTCAGAAGGTTTTCCTTCTTTTTCATACCTGAAAATCAAGGCACAAATGGCAAGCCATCAGATACCCAAATCTCAGAATGGAAGTTATTTGTAAGGAAAAAGAGAGGAACCAAGATGAATTATGAGAACATGTCACATTTGAAACTAAATGGGCATCATATACCTTAGTGACAGACGATCAAGGTATGTTTCTCGTTCTATAGGATACCATTTTGGAAACTGATCAAGAATCCATGATACCCCAAACCATATTTCGCATATTACCGATGTCAACCATAAACCATAGGCATCATTGACTGGGTGTAGAATTCTATAGTGAAAAAACAAGCCAAGAATTACGAGACGGAGAATTATTATCAATCTGTATGGGCTTATCTTACTTGATGGTATGGGTAACTTTCTTGAAAGTGGCTGTCTGCCCTCATCCATCCTAACAAATTGCATCAAGAAAGATTGTAGTAAGCCTCAGTAAATTAACAGATAAAAAACAAATGAATTAGATAAATAAAATGCACCATTTATTAGAAAGAAAGGGAGAAAAACACACATACACACACCCTTTCAGATGAAATTCACATAAGTTTTCTGTAGTGCCACGTCAATTAAGGTATTTACAAATTACAAGTCCAACCTAAGTTTATGCAGGACCTATGGCATCAGAGATTCGTAAGGGAAAATCTTACATTTAGTTTAGATCTCTCATGGATCAGCACAAAGGAATGCATTAGGAAGTTGAGGACAGAGTGATTTCCCAAAATCAACCCCTTTAAGGAGCTCAAACCCATTTTAAACCTACCTCGGCTTCCCATGGTTTTCTAAAGGCTTATACATAAGCAGACATTTTATTTTGGGGTTCTCAAAAAGTAATTTGTAAGAACATGGAGTTAAGCAACTAGCTCCCAGGATAAGTGATTAATTAGGTATTCTTGCTAATAAAGGCATACTATGGAGATGCTCAAATTCTCCCATGAAGAGGCACACAATTCTTGCTGAATCACTGGCAGCATTAAGTTCACATGCAAAAACTACACATTTCTGGCTAATATTCTCAATTTTATCTTGCAGGCCCCAAGTCTGCCAAGGGACAAATACATCTCAAATTATGTTGCAGCATTCCCTTCCTATTTAACTTAATAATTTAACTTTAGGCTTCAATTTGCTTTTTCATTTGACAGTAAACCGGTTTGAGTGGTTGAAGTAGACTAGATCATAGCAGGCAAGTTTCTCCACATCACCAGTAATGATCCAGTGTTCTAGATGTGAAGTGAAAACAAATCCTTTCATTGTGCATATTTCATAATCTTTTTCCTGAAAGAGCTCCAAACAAAATCCTCGAAGTTTGTAAGAAATAAAATATTTAAGTTTAGCAGCTGCTTTTAATACTAGGAATAAGCACCTAATGAAAATCTTCATTTGCACCAAAGTGAATTATCACACATCATCTTCTCTAGGGATAGGGGGTAATTTAATCAAGGATTGAACAAATATGGGGAAAAAATTACTAAATAGCAAATAAGAATGGACCTAAAGAAAAGAAAAGAGAAAAAAAGAACAGCTTTCAGCTATCACTTACATGGGCAAATCAGGATCGTCAAATTCATCACCATCAAAGTTTCCACCATCATTTCCTCCTCCATGCTTGACCACCTGAAGTTTGTCACTCTGCCTTTTCTTCCAGTCTTCCATTCTATCTTTCCAGGCCACACTCCCATACCCATATACAGCGATGTCTTTCTTAGGAACCATAGGTCTAGGTTGCACTACAGCATCAAGTACAATAACTTTATATTATCCAGATAAATAGAACAATCAAGAAGCAGAAGGATACGCAAACCAGAGGATGAACAAATGACTTACAAGGAATAGATGGATCAGAATAAGGCATTGGGTGAACTCTGTTTCCATGACCCATATATGGGGGCACAATAAGCGCATGTCGGTCAGAAGAAATTTCAGCATCCTAAAAGACAATATAGGCAATAATCAGACCACTTGTGTGAATATTAGAGCATATTCATGTGTGACAGGCCAACAGAATTACCTCCTCGCCATATGTCAAAAGAGGAATTTTAGAGCTAAGGGGAGAAGAATCAAGTTCTGAGTGTGTAGGAATTCCAGATACATTAGAATGAGAAGCATGCCCAGTATTGAGTTGTGAAGAGAGCATTGCTTCTGCAACTTGTTCTGGACCCAAACCATCAAAGTTCCCATAATCAAACTCATGCTCCAAGTCATCAATGTCATCTTCTTCCTCATCACCATCAACTCTAGGACTACCTGCCGTTATCAACAGTTACAGTCAAAAAGAGATGTGTAATCTAAATATTTACATGCACCAAAGGGCAATGAAGTCTAACCCTTGATGCGCTTGTATCTGGTTTTGCACTGAGGGCAGGCTTGATTTCCCTCCCTTCTTTCATACTCATAGCAAGGCCTGCACACTGGGAAAGCACATTCATTGCAGGCAACAAATGGCTCTCCATCCACAGTGATCTCAATCTCATCCCCACATATCTGACACACTTGCCCGCTCAACTCCTGCACAGACTTTATCTGTATGCAAAAAGAACAAAATGAGTCTATCAGTACTCAAACATAATTCACAAGGGGAGAAGTTAAAAAGCACAACATAAATACTGGTTGAGCTTGCTACTAAAAAAACACAAAAGATACAGACAAAAGGAAAGTGTTTTAATTCATTGCATATACTCCTAAATATACTAAATTTCTCATCATAATACTCCTCAATATACTAAAATTGTCATTCCAGAATTTCACCAGTAATTTGTTTTGTTCGGTCAATTTCTAATGGACTGAAAACTAACATTGAATTCTGTTCCACTGCATCCTTAGAACTCCCTTTTTCCATATCATGCCCTCAAGTTCATATAGTCAAAGCACGTTGTAGTCCCTCCACATGTACCAGTGAATGTGATTCTATGTGCGCCTTCATGTGTTTGTGTTTTACAGAAAGAGAGAGGTTTCCAACTCAAAACAGTTCTCATTTTTTCGAGTGAACTGCAGATTATTGAATGTGAAGTTGCAACATGGCGTATGCAAATTAATTGACAGTCTATCCTTAAGATTCCTAAATCTATGCCAAAAATTCCACAGCACAGATTGCAGTATGTCATATGCAAATTCATTGACAGTCTATCCGAGAGCTTCCTAAATCTATGCCAAAAATCCCACAGCACTTTCAATTATCTCATAACGAACTTCAAATTTGATTCCAATGTTCAGAAATTATTGGACATTCCTATCGATTATAACCGACATTAACATATAATCAGAATCTAAATCTTGATCTTCTAAAACAGTCGCAAAATACCAAAATCAGAATCTAAGTCTTGATCTTCTGCTAAATCAGTGGCAAAATACCATAATTTTAACAAACCAGAACTAAGAATGTGGCATATTCCACAGACGCTAAAACAATCTAGCAATTAACTTCCAAAATTAGGTATTATTTATCTTAACCAAATGACTATAATATAGACTCGATTACATAGCAAGAAAAATAAGATAAATGCACCAAGGAAACAGCAAGGAAATTCCACCAAAACGCAAATAAATATTTAGGAAAATTTTCATATACTTGGAGGAAAAAGACGCTGGGAAAAAAAATTGAATGACATTTACAATCTTAGCAACGATAACCCACAGAAAGAAATCACTAAATATGTGAGAATCAAAAGAAAAATGGGCTAAAACTTTAATTTATCACATTTGAAAGGAAACCCAGATCAGAAATCGGCAGAAAGGACAGACGGGTTTACTGAGAAAGAAAAAAAGGAATCAAAATGCAGGAGTTTGTAGAGCTCTTACTCTTCCATTCTCATCAGCATTTATGAGTACGAACTCATTCCTGTTGTGAGACCCAGCAATAAGTCGACCCCCAGTATTCATGACTGGCTTAGCTAACTCTCCAAATCAAAACAAACCCAGCACTCTTCTCAAATCGAGAGAACCCAACTCAGAACCGAGTCCTCCACCGGGTCAGCTCGCCAAAAAGACTCCACCTTTGCATCCCAATCTCAAAACCCAGAAATGGAGAAAACATTAACTGATAAACAGAGCTGATTCTTTTATAAATATAAAAATTTCTCAAAACAACTACGAAAAAAGAGGATGAAAAAAGTGATGCTGGGTTGCTGTTGCTTTAATATTGTTTTCAATGGCTTGGCCAGCCAAGTCTGGCTCCTCTCTCTATCCTGGCTAGTCTCAATCTTGAGGCAATGGAATGAGTGAAGATGTGGGTTGGTTTATAGAGAGAGAAAATAGCCAGTTGAAAATGTGGAGGCGTAATAGAAAAGGGGACAGATTAGATCGAGAAATGTATCTATGCGTCTCTAATCGAGTGCATAAAAAAAATGGAGAAGAAAATAGAAATTAGAAAAAAATAAACTGTGAATAATAATTATAAAAAAGTAATTGGTGGTGGGCCCCAGAATGTGATGGTGGCTCTGGTCTGTTCCCCCTCCGTAGTAGGTGTCCCTCGTCGTCTCCCTATTAATTATTTGCTATTTTTCTTTTTCTTTCTTTCTCACTCCGCTCTCCGAGAAAAAGAAAGAAAATCCTTTTTTAGCTTCTCCTGAATTTTTTGCAAGAAAATGGTGTAGAGATTACAAATACAACAGAACAGAGCAGAAGAGAGACACTCAATACTTAATCTGTGCCGCGTTAACAGATCCTACTTCCAAGCTCTCTCTCTCTCTAATTTCTCATGAGAATATAAATACTAGGAAAATATTTACCAAAAGTTTATTATGAATTTATCATCAATATAAAAATAGATAAAATCTATTCACATTACCGAATTTTTCTAAAAATTTCCATAAATAAATACAATAGTACGGGATGAGTACCCACTGTCTCAGCAACACTGTATTTGACTTTAATTCGGGTTATAACTTATACCTTTTCAGACCCGACTATATTCGGGTCAAAAGTTTATTTTTGTCGGTGATGTTTTTTTTAACAAAATTATAAATAAATTAAATTTGCTAATTAATTGATCTTTATGATTGGTGTACATGTCATAAAAGAATTGACCATTGATTATGATATTCGTACTGTATTTATATTTATTTTAACTGCTAGCGAATTAACTGGAGCCTATAAAAAATAATAAAATCAAATGAGATTAATAAAATTACTGTGTTCATACCAACATTAGTTTTAATTATATGTTGTAAAATTAATTTTTTTATACAAATTTTTACACAGTATTAATTCGATGCGAATAAAAATTTATGTAAATCAGTCTTATTAATTTTACAATAGCTCTTAGACTCGAAATTTATCTCAAACCACTAATAGTTGATTTCACTTCTAAATTAACTAATTTCATCCCCAATTCAATTTATTTGTCTATATATTTAAATTTTATCCGGTAATTGAAGTATAACGATCGACAACATTAATATTATAAAATATTAGTATGACATAAATTTTTATTTATGTTAGCTTCTATTAAAATAAAATCGACTTTAGAGTCCATTTCAACCATTAATCGTTTAATTATTATATTTCATACTATTCAAAAATTGAATAATACAGTATGCAAATTCACAGAAACAAACATTTAAATGAATGTAATGACTTTTCAATCATATTTCATATTAATCGCGCAATATCCCATATAGTTTATATTTAATTTAATAATATTTATACGAATATGTATTTTTTTTTTCAACTTCACCTAATATTTTTTTAATCGTTGGTCAAATATGGAACATGGTGAGTGATAATCTAAGGTGTGTTTACCTAAAATTTAGACTAATTCCCTACTAATTATCTAATGTCCCTAATAAAAAACATGGGTATGGTGACAAAAATATATTGAAGTCAAGACAACTCACCAATGCAATTATTAGCTGTTGTATTTAATATAATGGAAATGACAACAATAGAATTGTTTGTTTATGTGATTTTTTGACAAGGCAACCTTTTGTTTTCTATAAATGAATTAGTTGGCAAATACTTTATTAAAAAAATAATAAAAAAGGCAAATTATAATTAAAAAATTTGTTAGGTTAATTCAAATTTAATTTAATATAGAAAGTAAATACTTTGATAAATTATTAATGAAAATAACATTATAGCCACCACTACCAAATGGTATACGGCTCATTTGGCTTGGCCTTCATGTGATTTTCAACTTTACTGCTTCTCACTCTACATTATTATATTCTGTTAGATGGTTTTGTCCTTTCAGGCCACATGAGCATCAAAGTGTCGGTGGAGCTAATTTCTTTCTTTTTTTTTTTAAAATCTTAGTTTAATTAATTTATTTTAACAATGGAATGTATGGCATTTTGCATGACCAAACAATACATAACTATAGAGGGTTTAAGTCTATCTAAGAAGTTAAATACACTAGCAACTCGACATAATTCATATCACAGTCCACACCGCAACCAACCTACTCCCTATCCCAATGTACCATTCTGTCAAAGGACCGTCCATCACTATCCCCGTTAAATAACAAACCAATAGTATTCAACAGAATGATACACAGTAGACGACCTAATAACACAAGGAGGCCAGAGGGAGAGGGTGGGAGGGGACAAACTTAAGAGTGAGTGAAGGAGGAGCAATTGGAGCAAGAGACTCACTTATCGAGGAGGAGAAAAATCGTAGAATGTAAAGTAAAAAGGGCAGAAAAAGAAAAGGCTAGAGATGCTGATGTCTTTGAAATTCAATAGAGAGTAAGTTTAAAGTATGTATTTATGAACTTACTCTAATTGGTCTATATTTTATTTTTTTTATTCCTCTTTATTTTATCATTTAGTGATATGTAACTGCGGTTCTGCTATAATACATCCTGTCAACATCACGTTGGGTCATACTTATAGATATACTCTGTTATATAAATATGATTCGGATATATAGGGATCTGTTGTCCACTGACCCATCAAATCAGTTAAGCCGAATCTCCTTTTGATACACCCAAATTGTACTCTATTCGTCTATTGTACAAAGTTAGGGCTGCGTGCTTAGCAGGCTTCCTACATAGACTTAGTTGTGGTCAGATATACGAGACCCAATAGTTATCAGATGTATTAGAGGCAAACGTGATATAAAAGGCATGTCTCATATTCTCCAGGTTTCATATTCTCCCGTGGAAGGCATTTAGGGATTTAACTTTAATTGTTATATGTTTATTTATTTTTAATCTATTTATCATTTAAATAAGTTGACACTCCTCTTAAATTATTTGCATCCATGCGACATGTTGATTAGGAATTTAGGGACGAGTAAATATCATTTTTATAAAGTTAAGGGAGTAAAAATAAATAAATTTAAACTGAATGAGTAAAATGGTAATTCATGAAAAGGTGAGGGGTCAAAAGATATTTTTTACCGATTAACAATTAAAATGATAATGTTAAGTTAAAAATGCATAAAATTTCACAAAATATGCGTGTATTTTTAATTTGAGGTATTAAAATTTTTTTAAATATTTATGATAAATTATATTTATATTTAATATTTTAAATTTTGATAATAAAATCATACATTTTCGATTTGGTATAATTATAGTCGAGAGAATAAAATTAAATTTGTACAAATTAAAGGTAAATTACAATATATCTCTAAAATTTTATATTATTAATAAAATATATAATTATTTAATTTAAATTTTATATTAAAATTAAATATATTTTATATTTATTATATGTAATATTAAATATATTATATTGAATAAATATTTATTATAAATAATTTTTTATTATATAAAAAATCACAGATAAATAATATATTTTAAAATATTTATATTCAATATTATAAATTATATGTATATTTTATATTTAAAAAATTTTACTTCTTATTAATAATATTATAAATAAAATGAAACATTATATATTTTAAATTCTAAAATTTTATTTTTTTTATTTTTAAAATTTTTATTAATATTTATGATATTATATAAAAGTGAAAATAGATAGTGAATAATAAAAAATAATATTATTATAATAAAATATACATTTAAATATTATTTTATTATTCAAATAAAATTTTAGAAATTATATTATAATTTTATGTTAATTTATATAAATTCAATTTAATCCTCTTAACTATAATTGTAATAAATAAAAAATTTGATCCATCCCAAAAACTGCTAAGTCTATCACAAAAGTTACATTCGGTGCCCGATTTCGGCATAACAGCTTCCATGCCAAAAACTGCCAAGTATATCACCCATGTTACAACCAGTGCCTGATTTCGACAAAACAGTTTCCATCCAAAAAACTGCTAAGTCTATCACTCAAGTTACATTCGGTGTCCGATTTCGGCATAACAGCATCCATCCCAAAAACTGCCAAATCTATTACCCATATTACATCCGGTGCTCGATTTCGGCATAACAACTTCTATCGTAAAAATTGCCAAGTCTATCACCCATGTTACAACTGGTCCTCAATTTCGAAATAATAGCTTCTATCTTAACAACTGCAAAGTCCATCACTCATGTTACAACCGATGTCCGATTTCGGCATAACAGCTTCCATCCTAAAAACTGTCAAGTCTATCACCCATATTACAATTGCCAAATTTCAGCAAAACAGCTTCCATCCCAAAAACTGCCAAGTCTATCACCCATGTTACATCCGGTGCCCTATTTCGGCATAACAGCTTCCATCCAAAAACTGTCAAGTCTATCACCCATGTTGCATCCGATGCCCGATTTTGGCATAACGGCTTCCATCCCAAAAACTGCCAAATCTATCACCCATGTTACAACCGGTGCCCGATTTCCGCAAAACAGCTTCCATCCCAAAAACTGCTAAGTCTTCACCCATGTTACATCAGGTGCCCTATTTCGGCATAACAACTTCCATTCAAAAAATGCCAAATCTATCACCCATGTTACATCCGATGCCCGATTTCGGCATAACGGCTTCCATCCCAAAAACTGTCAAATCTATCACCCATGTTACAACCGGTGTCTGATTTCGGCAAAACAGCTTTCATCCCAAAAACTGCAAGTCTATCACCCATGTTACATCCGATGCTAGATTTCGGCATAACAGCTTCCATCCAAAAATCTGCCAAGTCTATCACCCATGTTACAACTGGTGGCCGATTTCGGCATAACAGCATTTATCCCAAACTTTATTATTTAAGATTTAAATTATTGAATATAAATGTGAATGATAACAAAAGTTAAAATGTTGTATACTCCAAAGTAGAAGAGAAAAACCTCAAGAAAATAAATAAAAATAGCTAAAAATAAAAGTAATTACGTAAAATGGGAGATGTCATAGAAGCTCCACCGATCATTAATTTAGAGAAGTGTAAACTATTAGATGTATCAGTGCGGTTTTTAGTCATTAGCATCGGATCGATGAAAAACCTTCTTAAAAAACATATCCGAACTCTAACTCTTAAAATCAGATCAAGGTAGGACAGCTGAAAATCTGTCAAACAAACTAAAATGAAAGAAATAAAACACAACTAAAACTATCACTCTATCCATGAAGAAAGTACAATCACCAACAATATAGATGTGCCCTAATCAAAGGTGAAAAAAACTGAAAAACTCTAAAAAGAAAGCAAAACAACAAAAGGAAAATCACAAAACCGATGAATAACAAGCAAAATCCAGAACACCGAGGACCCTTGGCAACCTTTCATTCTCTTTCTATTCTTATTAGGTTTGATGAGATTTTTGATAAAAATAGATAGATTTGCATATAATGTATAATGATTGTTCATATACTCATCATTGTGAATCTCCTTGAGCTAAACCTGAAACATTTGCTAAGTGCTAAACTACACACGTGTTTCCATGCATTAGGCCTTTTTTGACCTTCATTTTCTTTAAGAAACCTTCAGCTCTAGTACATGCTTAAATTAATTAATATTTTTCATGTTAAAATTAATTAAAATATATTAATTAAATTAATATTTTAAATTATTAAATCCCTGTTAGTATAAAATAATTACTCTGCTTTTGCAACGTTAAATCAGAGGAAAACCAAGAAAAAGGAAATATCACATTAGTGTAAAGTTCCCACTTCGGCACTTCCCTTCTCATTTTTTTAAAATTTTTTATAATATTAATTAATCACTGTTTAAACAATAAATGGAAGTGATTAAATTCAATATAAATTTATTATTTAAGAATTAAAAAATCACTTATTATGTGTAATATACAATTACATCGTTTAGACTCAGTTTTTATCTAATAAATTTTCTGAATAAAAAAACAATTAATCCATTGTTAATTATTTAATTTAAAATTTTAGATTGTAAAAGTACTTAATTTAAAATATTTAATAAATCTGGTATCTTAAATAATAATTTAGTCTAACCATTTAAATTAATAATTTTTTTTAATCAATATTACTCTCGTAAACTCATATAGTATCTGTTTTTTTATTCATGTTAAATGATAGACTATTTATTTTTTATTGAATAATACGGTAAAAAAATAGAGCTGTATTAGCTAAAACTGTAAGAAATAAGACATGAGGTGGTGGATATTTACGGTAATCACTCTAACGCTCAAGTCAATATACTAGAGGATAAAGCGAACGTAATAAATTGCTTAGAATTTGAATAGTGTAAGAATTGTATGCCTTTACCTCCATGATCCTTTTTCTTTTATACAGTAAAAAGATGGAGATAAATATAGCATTTCCTGATAATCTGATAATGATGTAGCTGGTTGATTGATAAGAGATATCGCCAACGGATAGATTGATGATCCCGCGATTACAGGCGTAATAATGGGGATACACTGGACTATGTTTGGTAACGGTAACTTTGTGCCGAAAATCGTCTTATCCAGAGGAGGGAGAGACTTGAAGATAAACCGAGTGTTTTAGGTGTTCGGATTTTCCTTTTCTCGAGTGTTTCCATTTATCAGATTATTGCCACGTGACCCTATCTTTTGGTGCTAGCTCATGGCTAACTTTGGGCGATTGCTATGTAGCATTAGAGGTCCCTACTTGTCTTTGATTCTTTAGATTCAAAGGTGACAATTGTTCTCATGATCTGGGGCATGTGGCTTATGGATATTGATTTTTTCCTAGCTCACGCCACTTTATTTGCCCATCTTTTTAATGATGCTGCCCTAATTCATAAGCAGTATTTAAGACTTACCGTCAAAATCGTCTTATAAGAACCCTTCTTTTTTCCCAAATATCACTTTTGCTCTCAACTGCAATCTTTACTTTTAGAAAGATTCGGTCGCTCTTTCTTTTTCGATTACATTCCTTTGCTTTCATAGTAATTTCTGTTTTTCTTTTCTCTTAGGATTAATAGGAATACGCCCTCTTCTCTTACCCCTAGTAGAGGTTCCACTTCAAACTCCTCCTCCGACGGCTCCATTCGTGCTCCGACCCCTATCGTTCCATTGAGGGAGGCCCTGGAAAGCGAAGGTAGCTTGATTAATAACATCTCGTCCGTCCTATTGGAGCAAGATGTAGACTGCCTTTATCATACATATCAAATTACTCGAGAAACTTTTCATATCTTTGTCCCTTCCTCAAGGGTTCGCGTAAATAATCTGATCTCCGCAGAGGATATTATTATTGTCTTCGAGGAGCAACTCAAGGCGGGTCTTCGGCTCCTTATAGACCCGTTCTTTGTTGATGTACTCTGATTCCATAGGCTTTCAGTCGTGCAGTTGCATCCTAACAGCTGAAGAATCTTAGTGGCCTTTCGGTTCATTTGTCATAACAACCACATTGAACCGAGTGTGGCCCTCTTCTCTCAGCTGTACCAGTTGGGTACCCGCAAAAATGAAGAGTTCTGATTTTTTAGCAGTCGTAAACACCGAACGAGGTTCGACTGGATACCTTCCTCATTAAAGCGGTGGAAAAATAAGTTTTTTATCCTATGACCTCAGATGTCTGGGGGTTTTGGGCGCCTCCAAATGAGCTGAAACTTATAGGTGGAATTGAGGAAGGATGGGGTCCAATCAAGGAGGGAGGAGGATGAGGCTTTATCCTTCCTTTTGACAAATGGATAGGTCCTGAAGAAAATTGATATCACCCAGGCGGTGAGGAATGCCGTTTTGTCTTGGCAGAGACATTTTCAGGCGAGCCAGACTAAGGGTCCTCACCCGCCTAACCTTTCCAGCATTGGGAAAAGCACCTCCCTGGCTAGAGATTACGGTACTTTTCTTTATGCCTTTTTTAGATTTTAAACTGCCTTACTTGCTTGCTTTTCACTTTTTGCAGATATGGCCAGTCAAAAAGCAGATTTGCTGAGGTGGCGTGTGCTGCCCGCAAAGGCAAAGCTATTGCCGGGAAACCCGATTCCCCTCCCAAGTGAACTCATCGAGTAGAAGAAGTGATCATGCTTCCTCCTCCTCCTCCCCCTCCCCAACCTACAGTAGAAGAGTCGGCTCCCTCGCAGCTCAAGTCTCCTACCATGGACGCTTCTGCATCTGCCCTAGTTTTTTAGCCTTCTGCTGTCATCCCCACTCCTGCTGAGCTTGTTCCTTCAAATGTAGGGTTTAAATTCCCATGGCCTCCTAGCATCCAGCGCTTGGCGTTGGCGTTGACCTGGACAGCTTCACTCTTTGATGATCCTACCCTGACTGTCTTGTTAACCAAAAATGCCCTGAGGCCCGGGGATCGCCGCCGCTTGAATGAGCTCAAGACAGATGAGCTTTTTGATAACGCCATGCACTCTACCCTAGAGAGTGTCCTTTGTGCCTATGTGGCCAAAGAGCGTAATGCCATGCACTCTATGTGCCCTTTGTGCCTATGTGCCCTTTGATAACATCATGCACTCTAACTCTTAAGGTCTCCTTCATATCCTCGCCTCTCCGACTTCTACAAAAAAAAGAGTAGGAGACTGGTCATAATCAAAATGAATAGAGAGGAGTCAATGGATTTTTTGGCAATAGAACCAAATAATGCAACCGAAAAACAGAACTGTGTTGTGATTAACTAGACCTATAAGAAAGAGAACGTGAGGTGGTAGGTGCCCACGCCAGCCATTGTAACGCTCAAGTCAGTATACTGGAGGATAAGGCGAATGTAATGAATTGTTTAGAACTGAAGTAGTGTAAGAATTGTATACCTTTCCCTCTGTGATCCTTCTCTTTGTATACTATAAGAAGATGAAGATAAATATAGTATTTTTCGATAAGCCGATGATGATATAACCGATTGCTTGATAAGAGATATCGCCAGCGGGTAGATCCATGATTCCACAATTACAGGTGTAATAGAGATACGTTGGATTGTGTCTGATGACGGTAACTTTGTGTCGAGACTCGTATTATTCAGAGGAGGACGAGTATTGATGATAAACCGGGTGTTTAAGTCTTCATTTTCTCGGGTATGACCGTATTTCCTACTTATTAGATTCTTAGCACATAATTCTGTCTTGTGATGACAGCTCATTACTTATTTTGAACGATTGCTTCGTAGTATAATTGTATTCATATATATATATATATATATATATATATTTAATATCACTAAGAATATAAATTTCATTATGAAATAACTCAAATAATTTAAATTATTTAATTATAGAAAAACAATAAAAGTAAATAGTATATAAAAATGAAATAAATTTATTTTTCAATTATATTAATTATATTTTTTCAATTTATATGGAAATATAAATGAGCTAAAGTAGCCATGAAATTTGATAATAATTAATTAAAAGAGAAGTAATTTTAGTTTTGAATTAGATTAATATTATTTTAGTTTTGAATAAATTACAATTTAGCCTATTTAGTTAGTAATATATATATATATATACTTATATTTTTCAAAAATATTATTTAATATATTTTTCAAAAATAATTATTTAATTTTATAATTTTAAAAAATAATAATAAATTAGTATCTATCATTAACATACACTTTTTTTATCATTAAAATACACTTAAATCGCTATCATTATATTATTTATTTAATGATTAATAATTTACATAATTTAAATTACTAAAATATAAAAAGTTATATAAATTAAAATGTGAATGAAATGTAGAATATTTTTGATATTATTGACTAATTTTATCAATTTTTTAGAAATATATAAATTACTGATCTAATATAATAATAGTTTAAAATAAATTATAAGTTGTTATTATATTATAAAACCATATGTTAAAAATATAATAAGTTGATATGCAGTTTCACCCATAAAAAAAAATTCAAAACCGTAATATCGATTTTTTATCAAGACTCACTCTTATTTGAAAAGGTCGAGTTTTTATATAAAATTACCGTTAGTAAACATAATACAGTATGTCCCATTATACCTATAATTACAAAATATTTAATTAATTAATTAATAAAATCTCTTATCAATTAGATTAAAATTTTACAAAATATTATAATTAATTTTATTTTTTTACAGCTTAAAAATTAATGTTTATAAAGATAAAAAAATTATAATTTTAACATAATTACTTTTAAGTTTTAAATAATTTTTTTTTATATTTATTATTTTATTCAATTTATTAATTTAAATATTAAAATAACTACTATAAATATCAACCATCTTATATCATCTTTTTTATAAATTAACTAATCTCCATATAATTTTATTTCAATTAAATCAACTCTTATAATATAAAAATATATAAATTTCATTAAAAAAAAAAACCCTTTTCCGTTGTAGGTTTATGAGTTTATCCATACAAATGAAATTGTTTTAATCCATTGAGAACATGCCATGTGGTAAAAGAAAATTAAAAAAAAAAAAAGTAAAACAAGCTGATAACAGTTGGTTTAAAGATATGATTGTATCATCACCCAAAAAAGAAAAAATATATATATATCTCATCTCCGTGTGGGACCTACGTAGACGAATGATATTTTTTGTTTGATAGAGAGTGGGTCCCAATGAGTTGTGAGACACTTTTGGGTTTAGAGAGAGATGACAGCTAGCGATTGTGATTTGCGATTGCTTTTGTGGAAAGTGAACTGTGAACCACAGAATCTTTAGAGAGAGAGAAAAAATTCGGGCAGAAGTGTCGGTCGTAGAAGATTTGCCTGGAAATTTTATGAAACGTGGAAACGCGAGTAGACTTACCGCTTCGTACCAATTCACTCCAAGTACTGAGAATGTGGACACTCCATACTCGCTCCTACTCGCGCCACTGCACTTGACTTCCTCTGTGTGAGTTCCTGCGTAGAAGTATCTAAACACAGCACAAGATTGATATTACAATAATGATAGTTGTTACTTTCGCCCATAATTTTTTATTTACTTTGTTTTTTTTTATAATATTAAAAAAATATTTTTTTATTAATTATATAATTATATTTATTATAAATATATTAAATTTTATTAAATATTAAAAAATATTTTATAATATTTTTATAAATAAAATAAAATAAAAATTATAATAATCAATTTATATTTTGAAAATAATTTATTATTTTTTAATTTTATAATTAAATTTATAGAAGTTAATTTGTGATAATGAGAAAATAAAAGGGAATATAAACACACTTATTGTAAAGTTGATTAGAAGTGTAGATTTACTTTAATGAGTTAATGATATATGAGTATAGTTGTGATTAACATTATCAAAAATTTTAAGTTTGATAATAATAAGTATATCTGAATAAATTTAAGAGATTTCAAGTTTTACTCTCTCAATTTTTATTTAAAAAAAATTAATTAATTAATTAATTATATAACTTTTTATTTAAATTTATTTAAATGAAATTTTAGATTTATTGCGTGAAACTCTTTTTTTCCTTTTTTTTATTTTTTTATTTTTAATTTAAGCACAATCATACTTTTTATTTAATTTAAAAATTAAAAAGTTCAATTTGTGATTTTCTTAATTTTTAAATTAAATTAAGTTAAAATTAAAATTTTGAATTAATTGGTATAAAAATTAAAAATATGTTATGAAATTCATCATAAAAAAAAAAAATTACTGCCAAGAGGTACACTTTCACAGTTGTACACATGCGAAGGAAATAACGCGCATTCAGACTTTTTTTTGTCAGAACAGTTTTCAAGACTTCAATAGTACGAGAGGCCTTTGTAAGAACCCGCGTTAGTGACGCCAGCACTCGATACAATTTTGTTAGCACCCATCTCTGATGTAGAGATTAAAATAGCAGTATTTTAATTAGGCGCAGAAAAAACTCCTGACCCAAATGATTTTTCATGTTTGTTTTATCGGTATAATTGAAATACAGTGGATTCATCTTTATATTATGTTGTTCGTAATTTTCATGACTTTGGATATTTGTTGAAGGAGCTCAATTGCACCAATCTTGTTCTTATTTTAAAATATTGTAATCCTATTGATGTTATTAGTTTCAACCTATAAATTTTTATAATTTTATTTATAAAGTCATATCTAAAACTTTGGTCAATAAGCTAAAACCATAGATATATTTACTTATTTTTAATGATCATACAAGATAATACTGTAATTGCTCGTGAGATTTTTCATTATTTGAAAATTACTACTAGTCGTCGCCGTACTATGGCCCTCAAAGGTGAACATGTATAAAAGTTTATTATCAAGTTGATTGGGGTTCTTTGCGATTGGTACTTCTAAAGATGAGATTTGCTTTCTAATGGGTGCATTTGCTTATGCAATATATTTTGACAGTCAATTTTTCTGTTCTTATTAATGGTGTTTCCTCTGCTCCCTTTTGCCATTCCCGATATTTAAGGCAGAGAGATCATTTATCGCCTTATCTGTTTTTGTTTGTTTCTCAGGCACTTTTTTACCTATTATCGGATGCTCATAGTAAGGATCTCATTCATGGTATTAAGATTTCTCGATTTGCTCTATGAATTGTGGATGTTTTGTTTGCTGATGATACCTTGTTGTTTGCTCAAGCTACAAGATAGGAGGCATGGATTTTGTGGTAACTTCTTTGGAGTTATTCTTTAACCTCCGGCCAATCGATTAATTTTCAGAAATCTCATATCCTTTTTAGCAAACATACACCTCTTGCTTTGAAGTATGAGCTGCTCCTATTAGGACGATCTCGACAATAGGCTTTGACAGTGGTAGAGGATAGAATTCGATTGAAGACTCGGGCTTAGAGACAAAAGCTTCTTTCTCAGGCTAGTCATGCTATGATGATTCAATCAGTGTTATCTTCTATTCCTACTTACTTTATGGCAAATTTTCAATATCCTAAATAATTTGTAGCTAGACTTAATAGTCCATTATCAAATTTCTGGTGGGGTGGAGATGAGGAATCCAGGAAGCTTAGTTGGGTTAGTTGGCATCGAGTTTGTCAATCTAAATATAGAGGTGGCTTAGATTTTCGAGATTTTAAGAATTTTAATCTTGTTTGTTTAGTAAAACAGTGTAGGCAACTTTTTCATAATCCCTCCCTCTCACTTGTGGGTTTGACTTTTGAGAGGTATCTACTTTCTATAGTTAGGTAGGCATCTCACAGGCGACATAGTTCGTGGATTCAGTAAAGTTTTTTAGCTATTGAGATATTTTGAAATTGGGAGCTCGAATGAATATTAGGGATGGTATGACTACTAATATTTGGTCAGATTCGTGGGTTCCACAACTGGAAAGTTTTAAGTTGCCTCATCCAACGTCTTGTATGGCTCGTATTTCCAAGGTGACAGATTTAATTAATCATAATGCTTTGGACTAGAATCATCAACTAGTCAAGTCTTTCTTTCCTTCTCAACAAGTAGTGGCAATTCCATTTGTCTTTGTTGCTTTTCTTGGTACACCAGATTCTCTTGTATGACATTTTACACGTAATGGTCAATACAGTGTTCGTTCTGACTATAACTTGCTTATGTGTAATGCATGCTCAAGAGGTATCTCAACCTTCCTCATCCTATATTATACGATCGGCTATCTGACAGAGTATATGGTCTCTTAATATTATCCAAAGTTAAAATTCTTTCTTTGGTGACTTTTGCATAATGCTCTACTAGTTTCTGTTAGTTTGGTGCGTTGAGGTGTGTTGCATGACCCATTTTGTCCTATTTTTGAGTTACAACCTGAGTCTCTACAATATATCTTTTTTGGTGTCCACATGCCTGGGCTGTTTGGCTAATTAGTCCCTGTGCTATACGCCTAATCCTATAGGTTTTCCTAATTTCATGTTGTGGTAGAAAACACTATGGGCTAAGTTTAAGGTGGATTTTGGTGGCCCTCTAATATTTACTTTGGTGCCTCACTCTTTGGCATATATAGAACGAAAGAAATAAATGTATTTTTGAGGTGATACAACCTGATCCTGTTGCTACGTTGTAGCATATCTCTATTGATTTCAGGCAACTACAGCTTAGTGGTGTTTTTGCTGATTCTTACCATCCACCATTCAGGCCCTCTTCTGTTACTAGTAGAGACCCTTCTCCTAGTGACAGTGTCATGCTTTATTGTGATGTGGTGTAGAGAGATCATTGTTTTCACATGCTGTTGTGGTTGCTTTGAATGACGATGGTAAGGTGGTGCATGAAATTGCTAAAAAGGTTTGGTGTTCATCTATTTTAGCAAGAGAGGCACAAGTTGTGTTGGTAGCGATTTGTAATACCCGGCTAGACTCCGGTATCGGAATTCCTACCGTCCGGTGGAATCTCGGATGTCGGAAGCCTCTAGTAGGGTAGAAACATGTTTTCATAAAATGTTTTAATGTATTTCATGGTTTTAAGTAAAAAGGAAATGAGTTTTTGCATGAAAATAATCTTGGAGGAAGACCCAGGTTCGGCCGCCGAACCTCAAGTTCGGCCGCCGAACCTCAAGTTCGGCCGCCGAACATGCATGCACTTCGGGAGAGCCTTAGGCCCCCGAAGACATAAGTGAGGGAAGTCCAGGTTCGGCCGCCGAACCTCATGTTCGGCCGCCGAACTTGCATGCGTTGCGGAGGCACGTTCGGCTCCCGAATGTGGCCTGGCCAGCCACCTATAAAAGCGTCCCTTAGCCGAAAACGGGCTAGCTTTTCTCCCCATTTTCGGCCAAGGTGAGCTCTCCGCCGTCTCTCACCGATCTTGAGTTTCTTCCTTCCATTCTTCATGATTTTTATGAGTTTTCACCTTCGTTTTGAAGATTTTCGAGTATAAAGTAAGTTTTGAAGCTTTGAGGTTCAAGAAGCTCAATCTCTCCCATCTCCGAGCTAGGGTCGTTCTCCCCTCGATCTTCAAGAGGTAAGGGCCGATCTTGAGCTCATTTTATGTTTTAAACAAGTTTTAAGTTGATCTTTGGGGTAGAAATGCATGTTTAGGTTTTTGGTTGGTTTAAGGGTTATGTTAAGTTTTTGAGCAATATATGATGCTTGTGGTTGTTTGATGTGTTGTAGATGGGGTTTAGGATAGTTTGAAGCTCCTAGGAGCTGATGTATGTATCTATGTATGTTTTGAGTGAGTTATATGCATGATTGAAGGTTTTGGGAGGCAAATGTGTATGAGGAACCAAGTTTCTGCCCTTTTGGCAGAAACCAGGTTCGGCAGCCGAAGGACTTTCGGCCGCCGAACTTGCCTGGGAGGCAAGCCTTTCGGCTGCCGAAGCCTGCCCCCGAAAGAGGACTTTCGTCTCTGGAGGGCAGTTTCGGCCGCCGAAAGTGCCGCCGAACATGCATGAGTTTCGTCTCTGTCTGGGAGTTTCGGCCGCCGAAGGTGCCGCCGAACCTGCCTGACTTTCGGCTCTGGAGGGACTTTCGGCTGCCGAACCTGCCGCCGAAAGTGCCCTGTTCAGCCTTCCTTTGCATGTTTTGCATGATTGTTTTGAGGTGTTTTAGGGGGGGTTTTTGGGGGATGTTTTTAGAGTTATGTTCTAGTTGTTTGGTCCCTCATTTGTGTCCACCTGTGTAGGTTCGGACCCGAGGAACCGAGGACCCCAGCAGTGAGTCAGCTGCTTCAGTCATTGTCAGAGCTAGTTGAGGTGAGTAGAATAAACACTTATGTTTTAAAGCAAATCAATATAGATTTGAGCATGCTCATGCATCACGAATGCTATGTGATATTCTAGGTTGTTTGCATTAGAATTCACGAATATGTTGCATTGCATAATTTAATGATGATGTGGATGGTTATTGGATGATCCTTAGTCCTCGATATAATGCGATGTGATATGATACGGTATGGTACGGAAGTCCAGGTTGTACCCATTCTACGTCCCTGGCACATTGGAATGTTATGTTATGTTATGTTATGTTATGTTAAGAGAAAGACCGGTTGACCCATTCTACGTCCCGGCACTTTGGAATGTAGAGGACTCTTGGTGACAATACCATCCGTGATGTGATTTGTTTGTGATGTGTTGCATTCTATTATAGCATATGATTTAAATATTTTATTATTCTGCTCACTAGGCTCTAGTAGCTCACCCCTTTTCCCTAATCCCCCAGGGTTGCAGGTTCTGGCTAGACAAAGAAGTCAAGGTGAATGAAGTCTTGAGTTGTAATAGTTAGAATGTGGACATGACAAATTGTATAATGATGTAAAGTTATGAATAGTTATGTTATGTAAATATTGATTATGAGATTGAGGTTTAGAAGTTGTGCTTGACTGAGTTTGCATGATAATCCCTCTTGTAAGCATGATCTATGTTTTAAATGTTTTTGTTCCACCAAGCTTGTATGATGAGATGCCCCATTGGAGTATTTGTTGAGAACTCCAGTGTGGGGTTTATGTTTATGTATATGTTTATGTGCATGCACAGGTTGAGCTTGGTAAAAGAAAAGAAAAGTTCAAATTTTTATGTATATTCGTGATCATGTATGGGATTAAACAGGTTCACAGGTTGTATGTCAGGCTTGCTACGGGTCCCGGCGGCCTTAAGCTGACCTGGATCCTAGCGCCGGTAGCGGTCCGATTTTCGGGTCGTTACACGATTACTTTAGCATCTACAGTAGATTTCTCTTTTATTGTGTGTACATCTGATTCATCTGTTATATGTGATACTCTTAACAATTGGCACTAAGATTTACTATGGAGTATTCGTGCTATTGTGGTTGCTATTTTAGATGTGTCTTCTCAGCTCCACTATGTTTTCTTCCGATATATTTTTCTATAAGTTAATCAGTGGTGTGGTCACAAAACTTCGTCCCCGAGACTTGTTACTACATGATTGGCACTTGTATCAGTTACACAAGTTATTATTATAAAAACTTACTTCTTGAGTAGTTATGAAATACAATACTAGATTGTTGGTAAAAAAATACATTTAATTTAGGGCTTTATTATTTTTATTAATGAGAATAATTATGAGAATACAAGGCAACACAAAGAATTAAGGCTATGAACAGTTTTTGTGGGTCACAAATCAAATTAAATCAAAGCGAAAAATTATATCAAATCGAACTTATTTTATAATTTTAATTTGATTCTGATTTTTCATTAAAAATTATATTAAAATTGTTTTAAAATCACACTTGATTTATATTATATCAAAATTAAATCAAAAATTAATTTTATACACATATTTTTTTAATAATTTTTAGGTATATTATATACTATATGCATAATTATATAAATATTTATCATTATATACTAATATATGTATATATAATATATTATGGACAATTTATATACTGTTTTTATTTTTATTCATTTTTTTTAATAACGTATATAAATCATTTTATCATTTTTAATTATAAGTATGTCATAATATTTATGATATATTTAATCATTAGTTACATATCTATTCTATAATAAAAAAATAATTAAAATATATATTAAATAACATATTTATATTATTATTTTCATGATTAATTTTAATATATATACCTATATGAATTACAAGTATTTTAAATATGTATTATACTAATATATAATTTATATTAATAACTGACTTTAAAAATTAAATGATATTTTAAATATGACTTTTTATGAAAAAATCGTATAGATTTACTTTAAAAATTAACAATTAGATTCTACTGAACTGAATTGGAACCTTATTGAATTGAACTAAAATTAAAAAAAAAATTTTCTTGCTCCCATTTTTCTGCACATTAAATTTCTCAATATCATACAATTGCACATTAGGCATATAGGGACTTTTTTTGTTCAAGCATGATTCCAAAGAATAGGTTTAATCCCAAAAAAAAAAAAAAAAAAAAAAAAACCCTTCTCCATTTATGTCAAGCACCCAATAAATTTGTTCTAATCCACTGAGTTACAAGAACTCGACAAATTCATCTGAACACACCAAGCAATTCTCTGCACAACTTACTTATTTAATATATTAAAAAATGACCCTATTGCCATATATAATAAATTGCAACATTGAAAGCAGCCCTTCTGTAGGTAGCTAGCTGACTTTTCCCTGTAGAGCATTTTTGTAAAACAGTATTCTAGACCTTACTAGAGAAAGCACAATTGAAGAACTCATTTTATTTTATTTTTATTTAATCTAAAAAATTAAAAAAATTTAATATATGTTTTTCTTAATTTTAGATTAAATTAAGTAAAAAATCAATTGATAGATTTTTATTGTTGCTAATGATAATAATTATTAAAAAAATATATAATTTTAAAATTGTAAAAGATAATAATACCCATAATACAATTTGAAGTGTAAGTGTTACTTATTTATTTCAACCAAATAAGGCCTAATAATTTTGTGTTGTTCCCATCTGTGAGCCCCTGAAATATGATTTGCAAGAAATATACAAAATTGGGAACAATGAGTGAATGAGGACAAGTTGTTTCAGTTGCAAGAGGGGATTTCTTGCCTTTGGGTATGAAAAGTTGAAATATTCAAAATTTTAGTGTAGAGGATTTGGAGAAGGTAAGAGTTATAGAGAGAGTGAGAGCAAGGGCAATAGAGTCATTTCCCATGTCATTACTGACATTTTCAAAGTAAGGATTCAATTTCTATTTTTTCTCTCACGTCACTTAAAATTCACACTCATTACCGTTAGAAAAAAGACCTCCTTAAATATGTTGAGTACAAGTATTCAAATTAAATTAAATTTAAATGTAATATATTTTGATCATAGAAACTTCAAAATAACTAAACTTTTTAATAAAAATTTAAAAAAGTGTTGTTTTGAACTCCCGACCTCAACCCGATAAGGGCTGCAGAATGCAGTAAAGTACAACTCTCGATACACACAAAATGTTTGTCAGCATTTGCATGCTGGGAAATGAAAACATCCCATGAATAGACACGGCAGCAAGTGAACTTATACAGGTGTTGCATTGAACTGGAGTAGCGAAACTTCCAAATGTTCTCTTGAAATTGCATCCATACATGATGAAAGATTGTTTGCTTTCGTTCTTAAGAGCTCATATGGTCCCACAGCGTGACGCAGCGCAGCGTGCACCATCCAGTCCACAATGTGTCAAAAACGCTGCTGCAAAGAGAAGCAAGATCCTTGCAGCCGCATTTTCAACCTTGGACAACTCTACACGGTCACTTAACTCTTCCAAACCCTGATGGTGCTATCAACAGAGGCTGTTATCATGCAATTGTCCCTTGGGTGGTAGCTCACACTTGTTACCTGCCACAAGCAACCAAAAAAAAAAAAATATATATATATATATCTATCAATTATCATAAGGTTCACCATTCTATTATAATAATATAAATTTACTCCATCAACTACAATGAAGAGTATAGAACAGACAAATATATAACTGTAGTCCTCAATCCTAATTACATACGCAATACATAAACAATGGTGATAAATAGAGATAAATTTGAGCAACATTACAAATAAGTTCAGTATCCAATCAAATCATATGGCAGAGAATGTGCATGAGGACACATGATTAAAGTTATATATGCTAAGAAAGAGTGTAAAAAAGATGAACACAATGTAGTCTATAAGACTCTAGCAATAATTCTGCTGCAAGGGACCACTTGGAACTTGGAAGCAACGTCATGGAAACTGGGCCTGTTTAAAAGGTGGGCCAGCCAAGGACGCAACCAATTAATCTGACTAATATATACAAATATCACTAGCATCACACCAAGACTTCTTCAGCTCATAAAATCTTCTACAGGTGCTTATTAATGTGGGGAAGTCATGTCTGCAACCAATTATTTCTGATGCATAAGGTCCACTGTATATCTACAAGTATTCTGACAAGTGATCCATGGTTATCATTTTATGTTGGAGACTTAAAAACAAAAGCCGTGCATTTTTCAATGCTGGGGAAGATCGGTAACTAGGGCGAAGAACACGTCTAATAAGAACTTTGAAAGCAAGAAGACTTGCTTCATAGGATATCTGGATAAAATATGCAACTGAAGTTTATTTGAGCTGCAGACTCCTATCTGTGCTATGGAAATTTTTACTTTTTGCAAACAAATTTTGATGGCCAAGAAATTAACTACTTTTGAATAGAATTTCGTTGAGCTTCATGGTATCTACTAGAAGTGAGTAGTAAACGAAATGCGAAACTGAACCAAGTCAACTTCATCAAAAACTGAAAAACCTAACTGAACTGAAATTTATTAAGCTACGATGTTTAGTCCATTATAGCACTTCTCCCATTTGGCCATTTCATTTCCTTCAAGACCAACCCTTGTGTCTCACGATTTCTTCCCACTTTTCTTCTTCTTCCTTTCTAGAGAACATCCACCCAACCATTTCTTTTCCTTCAGTCTGAGCCTCTAGCAATGTACTATTCCCTTGTCTCTTCTTTTCTTTCTTCTTCTTCAGATAACGTTGACTGTTTGTTAAAGTTTCCAGGCTGTTGACAACAATACCCAAGCCTCAGAGAGCATCATGGTCACCAACAATACCCAAGCTCTTGCATGTCCCCCTTTTTGAAGTCAGAAGTCTATTAGACCACAGTCCATCATCAGCACCACTTCTTCCCACTCCACTGCCATCCACTGCTCTCTGCAAGTTGAGGCTTGAGTTAAGATCCCAGCAGGTTTTGCTTGTGGATTTGTGGTTCTAATCGAAGTGGATCGCAGATTTGCTTGTGTGATTTGTGTTCTCAACTGAAGTTGAAAGCGGATTTTATTGATTTTGTGGATTTGCTTCTAGTTTGTTGTGGTTATGTAAATTACAGATCTTGCTTCCGTTAACCTTGGTTCTAATTGAAGGTGTGTTATTGGTTGTATTATAGGTTTGAATTTTTCTTGCTGTTTATGTTAAAGTCAATGGGATTGTTGCTGGCTTTTTGTTGTTTGGTTGATTAATGTTTGGGAAATGTGTGGCTGAAATTAGATACCAAAGGACTGATTAACTGAACCAAACAGGAAAAAATATTCAATTTGGTTTGGAATCAAACCGACCTATTGCACACCTCTATCGGCTATATTATATCATGTAAAATTTAATTTGAGCTTTCTGATGTTTCAGCGAAGAACATCACATGAAGCTTTTAGCCTAATAAGAATTAGATGATTTCAAGTAGTAAAATCTGTTCAAGTATTTTATGGTGTACAGCGCTAAAGTTAAATCACAACCATGGACAACTTCAGGCAGCCAGTATACAACTGATATCATCAGGTTTAATGTTCATCCCGTCACTTGTGGTACGATCATCTTTGCATCCTAGCCAATACGGTCACTAAGTGACTCTGACAAAAAAAAAAAAACCTACCTCTTGTTGTTGTGTTTTTATTTTTTTATTTTTAACATTTTCAGTTTTTATTGTTCAAAAGCTGCAATAACCAATGATGCACTATTACTTTAGGCTTTTAGCATACCAGTAATTCACTCCCTTAACAGCGCATTTTTAGCATGCCAAAACCAAAACAAAACTGAAAGTTTAAGCCTCCCTCTAGGTCATGGTCTAAAAAGAATTGAAGTGGTGAACCCCTGGCTGTCCATCTCTAATCAGCCAACTCCCACTTTACAGAATCGCAACTCCCCACTGCTGCAATTGCAGCTTGATTTCGATCAATATAGAAATTGTAGTCTTGACTCAGATCAGCAATTTGGATGGGTTATAAATTGATTTATATATATATAATATATATATGTATTCTGGGATAGCAGGTGGAAGAGAGGACTTTTCTCCAGGCAGGGAAAGGATTTAAGATACTATGATTGAGATATAAGAGAGTGTGGAGGAGAGGAAGCAATCCAATTGCAGTGGAGATAGAGAAGAATCTGACAGAGTCATAACAAGTGTTCTTGCACAAGGCAGAATTATATTGGTGCAAGCTCAAGGTGAGCAATTGGATGACATTGAGGGTAAACAGCGGATAGCCAGCTCCTTCGTTTGCAAAGGAACTCGTGAAGTTGCAACATTATACTTCCTTTCGGAAGACACCCTGTACTCCCAAAAGATAGCTCAAAACCAAAAAGATTGGTTCCTTTCTCAATGTCAGATTGATTTAGCTCTAGCTATAGCTAGATATTTCAGTCCTGATAAATTTCAGATAAAACCAAACTAACTGATGCAAACCCCTAGGAATACTAAATTTCGAAACTTTTCATCCTTCTCACAAACAGGACATGCAAAATTCTTCAATTGACAAAATGAAATGTGCATGTAGGACTACATAAGAACTAATTACCAAAAGGTCAATGAAAATCTATAGAAGCTTAAATTTATTTAAGGATAAAATTCAGTGCAAATGGAAGAATTGTGATGAACAGCAGCAACCTAACAAATGATGCAATTAAATAAATATATAATAACCAAGCATGAGCGCAAAAACTTGACACCACAGTTGCATCCACAAGATCCCAAAAGTAAATGTAACCATCTTCAGATCCACCAGTCACATGGGCATCAGTGTTTGTAAGGCAACAATCCAATTTATATGACTGATGCAGAATCAGCCAAAAGAAATAAATAATGGACAATAGATAATGTAAGGGTCAAGAAAAATATCTACCATCCTATGAACTTTGAAGTAATTGCTGTACTAAAATAAAGAATTTCTGATTTAGATAAAAGAAAAGGCATCAAACCAAGTAACAAAACCAGATAAAGCATCATTAAGCTAACCTTACAAGTATGTCCTTTATATTCTTGCAAGCGTTCACCTGTTGATCTGTCATGAGTAAAGAGTACAAATTGGCAGAGAAACCAACAATATGATCCATGTCAAAAATTCATAGCAGTAAAGGAATTCACCTATCCAACAGGCGCAAGGTAGAATCAAGGCAACTTGCAAGTATACAGTTGCCATCATTTGACATGGAAATACAGTTGACAGGCTTCCCCAAGGCATTGAGTATTTCTCTACATGATAATACAGAAGACAATAACCATTAGATGACACCCATAACCAGATATTTCATAGAGCTTTACATAGCATAAACGAAATTTGAACAATAACCAAATCTTTATACACAATTTAATGACAGCAAAAGTAGGTTTCATGAATGTGCTACATACCTACCAATACGGATATCAAATGTTCTAACAGTACCATCAACAATTCCAGCGATCATCTCAGTTTTCGTCAAGCAAACAGACATTACACTGTCTTGAAATGTATCAATGATCTGCAACATTGTCCGGAAATTTTAAGAAAAAATAAATTAGCATTAACAAATTTAAAATAAATGTTAAGAAAAGAAAGAAAGACCTGAATTGGCTCAGTACTGTGTGATCTACAATCCCAGGCACGCAATGACTGATCATAACCAGCTGATACTACAACAGAGAATACTCATTAAACTTCACAGCATTCACCTGTAAAAGAAAAATGGGAGCAAAGATATCAAAATCATTGCAAGCAAAGATTTAATAGCGCAAGGAACATTCATTACCTCGCTATCGTGGCCCCGGAATTTTCGAATAACACGACCAGTTGCCACATCCCAGTAAAAGATTTGCCGGTCACCACCGCAAGAAATTAGCTTCGAATTGTCCCTAGAATTATCTTTTTTTTTAAAAAAAAAAAAAAATTCTATTTGTGTTAATACAAAGAGCTGTGAGAATCGGAGTCTATAGAGAGAGGGGAAGGTGTATACAAAGTGACATGGACGTCGCGGACTTCGCGGCCATGAGATTTATAGGTCTTTATGTGGATTCCACGATGGGGATTCCATAGATGAATGGTGCGGTCCTTGCCACAGCTAAGGCAATAATTACCGTCTCCGTTGAATCTAGCGGCTAATATTGCACCTTCATGGCCTCTCAGCATCGTCACCTCCTTCCTCCTTGGCAGAGCCGACGTGCTCATATCTCACTCTCACTCTCACTCTCTCTGGGCCTAGTCCCACTTCCGATTTTAGAATTGGGCCTTTCGGAGTGAAATTGCCTAACTGCCAAATTATATATTAATAAGCAATTGGTTGACAGTTTTTTTTTTTCAATTGTACCGGGGATCAGAGTGAAATTTAAAATTTTTTATATTTATTCAGATTTATTTATTGATGATCTGAGATCCAGAAAAATGGGTTTTTGCAAGGGTTTTGTGATAATGGAAAAAACTTAGACTTAGAGGAGAATATTTCTCATTTTATATGTTTCCTTTTGTCCGCTAGTGACATGTAACAGAACGTATGTTTTTGGGCCACCTGTCCCTGCTACGTTGATACGAACGTACGAGGGGATTAGATCTCTGCCCCATGCATAACGGCCCCGGATTCTCCTCGGGCACGCATGCGGATGGTCCCACAAGGTGAATGGGCTGAATTCCTCCCGAGTTCCGAGCTGGGCTGGAAGATAAGGTTAAGACTAGGCCCGGAGGGGATTTGTCCATTGGACTAGAAGAGCTGGGCCGGCCTTTTTGAAGGAACTGATTGGAGCCCGGTCTTTGAGCTGGGCTGGACCTGGTTCTTGGAGGGGGTTTTGAAGCCTTCAGACTATGAGCTGTCCTAATGGGCCCGGCCTTAGACTGGGGCGAAAAAGCCCAGCGGTCATCAATTGCCCTTTTACTTTCTCATCAGTTATTGCCTCGACTGACGAGGGGGTAAATCCCAAGAATCATTATGACCGTGCCTGTTTATGTACTGCTTCCCTCATAACGCCCTTTCATCTTTTTGTCATTTTGACTTTCGAATCCCCTCTGTATTTTTCCATTTCTGGCTTTCCTCTGTTCTTCGTGCACACTGCCATCTCCACTTCCCCGCTTTTATTTTCAAGGTACGCTTTCCTTCCTTTCCCATGAATATCTTTTAAGGATCCTGGCTCCGCTGGCCCAGAGTATAGCATCATCCCGTCCAGCATAAAAACCTTATTCTTGGGGCATATTTTGATATTACTGCTATTGCCACCTTCAGGACCCTCACCGGAATGAAGGATCTTTCTTTCCGATCCGCATACTTCTGGTATAATCTTTCTTCAGAAAGGTGTGAGCTTAGTCTTCTCTATTAAACAGAAAGAGTATGGTTTATCTCTTCCTTTAACTTCTTTCTTCCACGGGGTTTTTTAGTATTTCGAGATCGCTTCTCAAACGCTGATCCTTGATTTCATTCTCTTTATGTCTTCTTTCAAATCTGTCTGTCTGGGCGTGAGTTTTACATTCACAGGGTGTCTGTTTGACATCCTCTCTTTGCTGGTCAAGGCGAGCCAAAAATTTTATTACTTTGTCTCTCATGGAGGTCTGTTTTAATCTCGCTTTTGTAATTTTTTGCAGCTTCTAAGATGAAGATGGATTAGATTAGGCCCCCTAAAATTCTTACGCAGCCCAGGGGGAGCTTGGACGTTGCCTCAGATGCCCTCCTAGTAGGACGATCGACGGGGGTATACTCAATAAGTGGCTGAAGTCATATCGTTCAGGTTGTCTAGCCGGCCTCTTCCCCCTGCTCCTGCCCAAGCTTTGGAGTTGAGCTTTCGAGGTGCCGAATCTTCAAGGCTGCCAGGTATCGGCAGGTCGGTCTCAGCCGCTCTAGCTGTTCAAGCTCTCAGGTCCCCTTGGACTTCAAGGCTGAGTGAGGACTCCGGTTTGACGAGGGCGAAGCCTGCCCCGCCTTTTGGCGATGCTTCTGGAGAAAGGCTTGAGGCCTCCATAGTTGAGATGGGGACCCTTGCAAGCTGGGCTGAGGTCGCCTTTGTGAGGGATGCCCATGGGGTCCTTTCCGAGGTCGGCCCCATTGCCGAGGATAGGGAACTCAGCTTTGTAGATAAAGGGGGTGTAGCGGAGAAGGTCGGGGGCAAGCGTCCCCTCCCCACCGAAGTGCTCGTTCTGGTTCGCGCTCCAAAGAAGTCTTGGGTTCCTCGAAGATCGGCTCTTGCCTTCCTTCCTTTCGGGAAGAAGGGAAAAGTTCCCGTGGTGTCCCTAACGTCTGTTCCTGACTCAAACTCATGGAATAACATGGTTTCTGAGATTTATTGTGGAATACAAGATGCAGTTCACACATGTAACATGAAGCGGCTCATGGCGAGCTCGTGTCAGGATTTTGATATAGGGCACTTGTGCTATGAGGAACAGAGATTTGCTGTACTCAATCGAGCTTCTGTTGATGCTTTCAAACATGTGTTTCGTGATATTCAAAGTTTAGCTTACAAGTATGCAAGTGAGGGCAATGCATCAATGACTATGTTTAAATCAGGAAGCAAGGGTAATATGCTAAAATTAGTCCAACATAGTATGTGTGTAGGTTTGCAACATTCACTTGTTCCCTTGCTCTTCGGAATGCCTCGTCAATTTTTCCATGGAATGTTTTGTTCATTCAGTAACCAGTCGGCAAAGCTGATCTTCCTGGGACTTTAACTTGAAGACTTATATTTTTCATGCGTGATACACACACAACATATGATGGAACAGTGAGAGATGCTTATGGGTATCAACTTGTTCTGTTTTTCTATAATAACGAGACGGGGTTCAGCTGGAGTGTAAGGGGCGTCTAAGGGAGTATAGGGAGTCCGCCGAGCTAAAAGTGGGGGATTCAGCAGACTCGTGGAGCTCTTCTTCCGAACTGTAAGGATTCTCCTGAATTGAAAGCTAAAAGAATAGTATGGGTGATAGTGATGTAAATGTAGATGATGATGCGCCTAGGCATGTAAGTCCTTTGAGGACAGTTTTTCTTTCAGTAAAGTGAGTGACTAGACTGTAAATCTTCTTTTTCTTCGAATGAAATTTCATTTTCATTTACTTTGCTTGTTAAGCCTATCAGAACTAAAATTCTATCAACTGACTGGACTTTGACTTATAAATTTATCTATTTCACTAAGGCATTCTTATTTGTAAGCTTTTTCAATTACTATGAGCTCGGGCACACAGCCTTTGCTTACTAACAATAAGTCAGATCACGTACCTTTAAAGGTGATGAGCAGGGCTGGCCTTTTCGCTTTTGAGTTCTGATTTGACAGGCCCGTTTACCTCCTCAGTATTTATTACATGAGTGGTGAGGAGGTAAATCCTTAGACTTTATTTGCAATAGCGCGACTTTATTTTAGATGATTTTACCTCTCTTGCTGGTTATAAGTTTGGATATCTGGTCCCTTGAGAAGTGACCCTTTGTCAGTCGGTGCGATCTGGGCTGTATGCTCCACTGGGATGAGGAGTTTAGCAGTATTGTCGTTTTCCTCTCCCAGGGTTAGTTTTGCTAAGTATTTGTTTATGGTGAGTTAATTCGAGCTGTGGGCGGGATCGTTTGCTTTTGTCGTGAGTCCGTCCATTCAGCAGATTAAGGAGCTCGGATTTTTGTTCTTTGCTTGGGCTTTTGCGTTACAGCTTTTGCACTGTCTGTGTGACGGGCTGAGGAGTTCGGAATGAAGTCAATACTTAATTTCGAGCCTTAGACGGGCTGTGTTTTTACTCCAGGAGGTCTGACGAGATCCTGGCCATTTTTGCTCCAGGAGATTTGACGAGATCCTGGCCGTTTTAGCTCCAGGAGATCTGACGAGATCCTGGCCGTTTTTGCTCCAGGAGATTTGATGAGATCCTGGCCGTTTTTGCTCCAGGAGATCTGACGAGATCCTGGCCGTTTTTGCTCCGGAGAGATCTTGGTGATCCCACCGGCCATTTTTGCTCTAGGAGATCTTACGGGATCCTGGCCGTTTTTGCTCTGGGGAGATCTTAGTGATCCCGCCGGCCGTTTTTGCTCTAGGAGATCTTACGGGATCCTGGCCGTTTTTGCTCCGGGGGAGATCTTGGTGATCCCGCTGGCCGTTTTTGCTCCAGGAGATCTTATGGGATCCTGGCCTTCTACCTCCAGGAGGTCTCTATGTCTCAAGGAGGTCTTCTGATATCTGTTCTTTTCCTTTTCTGAGAGGGTTAGTACTTACAATAATAGAGATAATCATTGCATTATTATAAGATGGTGTTATTTTAATTCATGCTTTTATAATACAAGAATTTTCTTTTCACAAACATTCTGAGGAAAGTACCTTTTCTGCCTCACCAGCTCGTTCAACCTTTTGTTCCTCCAACGATCATATTGATGGTTCCACTGGTCCCACCATTCACTGGCCCTACTCCTATTCTCTTGAGTGTCTGCGCTGCTGAGTTCGGCTGAGGCCTTTGTCCTTCCGGTTTCTTTATAAAGTTCTTGAGGTGTCCCCTCTTTATCAGCCTCTCGATCTCAGCAATCAACTAGAAGCAGTTATTGGTGTCGTGGCCGTGCGTGTGATGGTACTGACAATATTTATCAGGATTTCGCTGGTTTGCTTCTGTTTTCATAGGTCTGGGCCATTGAAGGAACTCCTTGTCCTGGACGGCCATGAGCACTTCGGCTCTAGAGGCATTGAGTGGGGTTAGCTTCTCTGGAACCACTGGAGGGAGTGGTCTCTATTCAGGGACCCGAGGAGGGAGAGGTCTTTGGTCCCTTCGCTCCCAGGGTTGTCTACACAGTTCATGCCTCTTTCCATGCTTTTTCTCGTACCTTTCCAACCTCCCTTCCTCTGGTGTTTTCCCCTTATTTGTTGTTCCCCTGGCGAACCTGCTTGTTACCAAAGCATCATCCTGCCTTATGTATTTTTCAGCCCGTTTCATCAACTCGGCTAGTGAGGTCGGAGGCTTCCTGCTCAATGAGCCAAAGAATTCGGCCGAGGTCGTCCCCTTCTGCATGGCCTCTACAGCCCTTCCCTCATCGAGCTCGGGAATTTGCAGGGCCTCCGCATTAAAACGAGCGACGTATTCCCTGAGCAGTTTGTCTCTCCTCTGCCTTATCGTTTCTAGGTAGCTCGTCTTCCTATCTGCGGGCACTCCGGCGACAAACAGGCTGATGAAGCGAGTGGCCAGGTCTCTAAAGCTGCTGATACTTTCGGCCTCGAGGCTGTTGAACCACGCCCGTGCTGGCCCTGAGAGCGTCGTAGGGAATACCTTGCACATTAAGGCATCTGAAAGAGTTTGTAGCTCCATGAAAGTCTTATAGTTCAAGACGTGCTCCCGGGGGTTCCCAGCTCCGTCGTACGCGGCCATAGGCGGCATCATAAATTTCTTGGGAACGGTCTCTTATTGTACCCACTTCGAGAAGGGTGAAGAGGTGTGCAAGATAGTTTGGTTCTTATCCTTCGTCCCCAGCTCGGCCAAGAGTTGCTCTCTCATCTTTTGCAGCTTTTGGTCTACGCTCTCCTCCTCTTGCCTGAGTTTCTTCTCCTGGCGGTACTCCTCCTCCCATGTCTCACTGCCCGTTCTTCCGGTTGTTCCAGCAGAATAACTATCGGCCCCATCATTCTCAATCATCTCTCTCATTCTCCTTCCATGAACCCTGGCCTCCGGTTCCTCCTCTTCCCCAGCTCTTCTCTCCCTTTCTCCGATTTCACGGTTAACTGTTTGGGGATGGTTGTGGGTAGGTTGAGGTTCATTGGTCTGGGGCTCTTCTACCACTGGCAATACGTTTGCTGGGGTGCTAAGGTCCCGTTGTTGCATTATCTGCCCCAACCAGTGGGCGGTGTTTTGTAGTTGGAGGGCAATAATTTGGAGGTCCTGGTTGGACAAGGTAGCGGTGGAAGCATTCCCTGCCAAGCTTGGTGAGGGGTTGAAAGGGATGGGTGTTTGGTTGTTTGGTGTTGTAGGACTGGAAAAAGAGAACTGTTGTCCTTCCTGAGCGGAGCTCAGGTCATTAGGGGTATTGACAAGATTGTTTTCGTTGTGGTTAGCCATTGTGGATCTCAGTGGGTATTGTAAGAGTGGAATT
This sequence comes from Manihot esculenta, assembly GCF_001659605.2. Lineage (NCBI taxonomy): Eukaryota > Viridiplantae > Streptophyta > Magnoliopsida > Malpighiales > Euphorbiaceae > Manihot > Manihot esculenta. The sequence goes on from NC_035172.2 coordinate 35,482,412, forward strand.
CCGGCGATGAAAAGATCTCCTTCGTTCCCCACAGACGGCGCCAATTGATGATCTGAGATCCAGAAAAAGGGGGTTTTTACAAGGGTTTTGTGATAATGGAAAAAGTTTAGACCTAGAGGAGAATATTTCTCCTTTTATATGTTTCCTTTTGTCCGCTAGTGACATGTAACAGAACGTATGTTTTTGGGCCACCTGTTCCTGCTACATTGATACGAACGTACGAGGGGATCAGATCTCTGCCCCATGCGTAACGGCCCCGGATTCTCCTCGGGCGCTCATGCGGATGGTCCCACAAAGTGAATGGGCTGAATTCCTCTGGAGTTCTGAGCTGGGCCGGAAGATAAGGTTAAAACTAGGCCCGGAAGGGATCTGTCCATTGGGCTAGAAGAGCTGGGCCGACCTTTTTGAAGGAACTGATTGGAGTCTGGTCTTTGAGTTGGGCTGGACCTAGTTCTTGGAGGGGGCTTAGAAGCCTTTAGACTATGAGCTGTCCTAATGGGACCGGTCTTAGACTGGGGCGAAGAAGCCCGGCTTAGACTGGGGCGAAGAAGCCCGGCGGTCATCACTTATCATTAAAAGATTTATTTATTAACAAATTAAATCAATAAGTGTTTGATTAATAATTTTATATATTTAAAAATATATAATTATATAGCACATAAACTAATTGATTTTGATATTAAATTAGGTAAAAGAAATATGTTTATGTGCTATATACTTATATAAGATTTTACATGTATATTTATGCATTAAATAAATTAGTCTTGTTATCAAAACTCTTTATCTTTCTAATAAAATTAGTGAAATAAGCCTTGAATTGCGTGGGACATGGTGGTGGTTTAGCACTTCTATGGAAATCTGTAACTTATCCATCTATTGAATGTATCTTTACGCTGTATTGATGTGGAAGTGGTGGTGGACCAAATTCGAGCATGGAGACTTACTAGTTTTTGTGGTCAACTCGACTGTTTGAGACATTGTGAGTTTTAGATTTTATTACGGAATTTGGCAGATTGTAGAGATTTATCGTGGGTTTGTCTAGGAGATTTTAATAATATACTTCATCATCATGAGAAGCGAGGAGGCCGAAGACAACCACAAAATCTAATTGCTGGTTTTCGGCAAGCAATTGTTCATGCGGGTCTCTTTGATTTTCCTAGGGGTGGGTATCCATTTACATGGGAACATGAGCGAGAATATGGTTTTTCAAAGGAGAAGAAATTGGACAGGGTCTTAGTATCAAGTTCATAGCAGTGTACTTTCCCTATGGCTTGAGCTGTTACTCTGGATAATTCATCATCGGACCGCCTGACTTTGTTCTTGGAGGTTCGAACTTATGTTACACGTAATATTGCTAATTGTTTTCATTTCGGAAACCACTGGTTGCATAATCCTGACTGTCGGCGTGTAATTCAAGATGTTTGGACTAAAGGCAGAAGTTTGTGCTTATTGGATCTGATGACCGCTGGATTCATTCACCCCGGGCCAGGGGCTTGACCACAGCCCAAGGCTCATGACGTAGAGGCCCACACACCTGACATACATAACAAGCTTGGCTCATCCAACCCTCAATGCCGGGCTCGACCCATCTTCTTCATCCGACCGGCCCGGCCCACACGAAGCAGGCCCTCTCCACTCAGGCTTAGCGTCCGGCCCAACTCTCGGCCTAGCCTAGGATCCAGAAAAATATTCACCAGACAGCCTGGCAGATCCGCTCGAACGTACGCACGAGAAGAATCAGAGGCCGTTACGCATGGAGCAGGCGGCTGATACCCTAGTACCTCCGAATCCGCATGGCAGAGACGCGTGGCCCAATCCTGGAGAGACCTTTACACGTCACCAGCAAGCAAGACAATGTATAAAAGAGGAGTCCCCTCCTCATAAAAGAGGAGGCCTTATTCAGTAATACAAAACCCTTGTAAAACCCTATTCTATTGGATCTCAGATCATCAATTGGCGCCGTCTGTGGGAAGCGAAGGAGATCTTTTCATCACCGGAGTTTTCACTTTCAAAACCCACTGAGATCCACGATGGCAAACCACCAAGAAAGTAACCTTAATATTCCAAATGACCTGAGCTCTGCCCAAGATGGGCAGCAGTTCTCCTTTTCTAGCCCTACAACGTTGAATAACCAAACACCTATTTCTCTTAATCCCTCGCCAAGCCTGGCAGGGAATACTCCCACCATGACCCTGTCTAACCAAGACATTCAAACCATGGCTCTCAAGCTACAAACCACTGCTCACTGGTTGGGGCAGATAATGCAACAAAGGGGACTTAGCACCCCAGTAAACGCACTCCCAGTAGTAGAGGAACCCAGAACCGATGAACCCCAACCTACCTCTGCCCGCCTCCAAACTAACAACCACGATGCCGGAGAAGAGGAAGAACCGGAGGCCCGAATTCATGGGAGAAGGGCAAGAGAGTTGATAGAAAATGAAGAGGTGAACGACTATTCTGCCGAAACAACCAGGGAAATGGGAACTGAAACAGAGGAGGAAGAATGTAGTTTGGGCAAAAGATCCAGCCCGGAAGACGAGAAAATGAACCAAAAGCTGAAAAGGTTGAAGGAGCAGCTCTTAGCCGAGCTAGGTAAGAAAGATCAGAGTCAAACCTCCTTGCCTACTTCTTCTCCCTTCTCAAAGTTAATGCAGCAGGAGACCGTTCCCAAAAAGTTTATGATGCCGCCGATGGCGGCCTATAATGGGGCTGGTAACCCGAGAGAGCATGTCATGAACTATAAGACCTTCATGGAGTTGCAAACTCTGTCAGATGCTCTGATGTGCAAGGTGTTCCCAACAACGCTCTCGGGACCAGCGAGGGCATGGTTCAACAGCCTGGAGGCCGGAAGCATTAAAAGTTTCGGAGATCTGGCCACCCGCTTCATTAGCCGGTTCGTAGCCGGGGTGCCAGCAGATAGGAAGACGAGCTATCTGGAAACAGTGAGACAAAAAGCTGGTGAATCCCTCAGAGAGTATGTCGCCCGTTTCAATACGGAGGCCTTGCAGATTCCCGAGCTTGACGAAGGAAGGGCGGTAGAGGCCATGCAAAAGGGAACAACCTCTGCCGAGTTCTTTGGTTCTCTGAGCAGGAAACCTCCGACCTCACTGGCCGAGTTGATGAAGAGGGCGGAAAAGTATATAAGGCAGGATGACGCCTTAGTAACGAGTAGATTTGCCAAAGGGGTGGAAGGAAAAGAGAAAGCCCCGAAGGAGGGGAGGTCGGAGAAACACGAGAAGAAGCGTGGAAAGAGGCCTGAGCCGTACAAGCAGGCCTGGGAAAGAAGGGATCAAAGGCCTCCTCCTCCTCGGGTTCTCGAACTAAGAGTGCTCCCTCCTTGGGTCCCGGAGAAACCGACTCCATTAAATGCGTCCAGAGCCGAGGTGCTCATGGCTGTCCAGGATAAGAAGTTTCTCCAGTGGCCCAAACCTTTGAAGTCGGAAGCAGATCAGAGGAATCCTGACAAGTATTGTCAGTACCACCGGACGCATGGCCACGATACAAATAACTGTTTTCAGTTAATCGCGGAGATTGAAAGATTGATAAAAAGGGGGCATCTAAAAAATTTTGTGAAGAAACCGGAGGGGCAGAGGCCTCAACCCGGTCCGGCAGCCCAGATGCCCAGGAGAACTGGAGCTGGACCAGTGAATGATGGGTCCAGTGGGACTATTAATATGATTGTTGGAGGAACTGGAGGACGGATGAACCGTCGAGGAAAGAAGAGAAACCGGGAAGGGGAGACCAGCAATGGCGAGGTGATGCAGATCGTTGAACACTCTCCCATGACCATCGCTTTCTCTTCGGAGGATGCACAGGGCATTCAGATGCCCCATGATGACGCACTTGTCATTGAGGCAGTCATTCATAATTTTCGGGTGAAGAAGGTTCTGGTGGATGATGGGAGTAAGGTCAATTTATTGCCATATCGGGTTTTCTAGCAGATGGGAATCCCAGAGGAACAGCTGGTTCGGGACCAGTCACCCATCAAAGGGATCGGAGGAGCACCGGTACTTGTAGAAGGGAAGGTGAAGCTGGCCCTTACCTTGGGAGAAGCACCCAGAGCTCGCACCCATCATGAGGTGTTTTTGGTGGTCAAACTCCCACTGAGCTACAATGCGATTTTGGGGAGGCCAGCGTTGTTCAACTTCGAAGCTGTCACTAGCATCAGGTATCTGGCACTCAAGTTCCCAACGGAAGGAGGAGTGGGAATGGTCCGGGGCAGCCAGGAAGAAGCAAGGGCAGTATACTTGGCCACAGTGACGGAACCGAACTCAATCGGAGAAGCGCTTGATTCGGAAGTTTTAGAGGTCAGGGATGAGACAAAGGAAGCCCGGACAGAGCCCGTTGGAGAGCTGGAGACCTTCTCCCTATCAGAAGAAGAAGCAAGTAAGGTCTTCAGTCTCAATGCCGGCCTCACCAAAGAACAAAAAGGTGAAGCCATGGCCCTGATCCGAAGTCACTCGCCGACCTTCGCATGGAAGCCCTCAGACATGCCGGGAATTGACCCCAAAGTGATGACACACCGATTGAATGTCCTCCCCGAGGCCAGACCAGTAAAGCAAAAGAAGAGAGTAGTGGGAAGAGAGAAGCAGCAGGCTACCCAGGAAGAAGTGCAGAAGCTAGAAGAGGCAGGCTTTATTAGGGAGGTTATGTACCCACAGTGGTTGGCAAATCCTGTGTTAGTCAAAAAAGCCAATGGCAAATACAGGATGTGTATAGATTTTACCGACCTGAATAAGGCCTGCCCTAAAGATTGTTACCCCCTCCCCGATATTAATAAGATGGTCGACTCAACGGCCGGTTTTGATTATATGTCTTCTTTGGATGCTATGTCTGGTTACCACCAAATCCCAATGGAAAAGACGGATGAGGAGAAGACCTCATTTATAACTGAAGACGGGACTTACTGCTACAGAGCTATGCCCTTCGGATTAAGAAACGCCGGGGCAACTTACCAACGATTAATGAATAAAATCTTTAAGAACCAGATCGGCAGGAATGTAGAAGTGTATGTGGATGACATGGTGGTTAAAAGTTCAACTTTTCAACAACACATAACGGATTTAAGGGAGATATTTGGGGTGTTAGATCAATACAGGATGAAGTTGAATCCAGCAAAGTGTGCTTTCTTCATCAGGGGAGGAAAGTTCTTGGGATACATGGTGAGTGGAAAAGGCATTGAGCCCAATCCGGAGAAGGTGGAAGCCATATTGAATATGCCAGAGCCGACCTGTGTAAGGGACGTCCAGAGATTAACCGGGAGAGTAGTGGCGCTTCACCGATTTATGTCAAGATCGGCAGAAAAGTGTTTGCCATTCTTCAAAAAATTGAGGAAGGTCCCGAATTTTGAATGGACAGAAGACTGCCAAAAAGCCTTCACAGAGCTTAAGGAATACCTCAGCTCGCCTCACGTGCTCAGCAGCCCCGTAAAAGGGGAAGAACTCCTGATATACTTGGCAGCCTCAGAGCAAGCAGTCAGCGCAGTACTAGTAAGAGTGGGAGAAGGGGAGCAGAAACCTGTTTTCTACGTCAGCAAGGTACTCAGAGACACTGAGGTCAGATACTCGAACATTGAAAAATTGGCGTATGCCTTGTTGTTAGCAGTCCGGAAATTCAAAGTTTATCTGGAAGGCCACCAAGGAGTTGTGATGACGGACCAACCTTTAAAGAAGATCCTACGTAGGCCGGAAACTTCAGGACGGATGTTAGCATGGTCCGTGGAAATCAGCCCTTACTGTCTGGAGTACCGACCTCGGACAGCTATAAAATCTCAAGCGCTGGCTGACTTCATAGCAGAATGCTCATTCAACGAGGAGAAGGAAGGATCATCCTCGGAGATACCAAGAAAAGAAGGAGAGGGAGAGCTTTCCCAAGAGTCCAGCTGGAAGCTATATGTAGACGGAGCATCAGGCTCTGAGCGCAGTGGCGCTGGGATAATACTTAAGGGGCCGGAGGGCTTTAAAGTATGTTATGCCTTACGGCTAGAATTCAAAGCTTCTAATAATGTGGCCGAATATGAAGCCTTGGTGAACGGAATGTTGGTAGCTTTGGAAATAGGGGTAACCGACCTCGAAGTAAATAGTGACTCTCAGCTGGTGATCAACCAGGTGACGGGAGTATATCAGGCCAGAGATCCCATCATGCAGAGTTATCTTGATAAAGTAAAAACTGTGGAAGCCGACCTCACGAGCCGAGGAGTTATTACGAGATTTCAGAGGATACCTCGAGATGAAAATGAGGAGGCAGACCTGCTTAGTCGACTGACCAAAGAAGAGTTAGAGCAGCTCCCTGATGAAGTATACATACAGCATGTCAGCACACCTGCTTTCAAGAAGACAAACACAGTACTGCAGGTGGAGCAGAGCCCAACTTGGATGACTCCATACCTGAGATACTTGGAAAAGGGCGAACTCCCCGAAGATAAAGTTGAAGCCAAAAAGATAGCAGCTCGAGCTGCCAATTACCAAGTAATAAGGGGAACTTTATACAGAAAAGGGAAGTCCAGCCCATGGCTCCGGTGTGTGAGTCCGGAAGAAGCTGCAAAGGTAATGGAGGAAATACATAGAGGCCTATGTGGGGCTCATGAGGGAGCAGGGACATTAGCCAACAAAATATTCAGGCAAGGGTACTACTGGCCCACTGTTAAAAAAGAAGCAGAAGAGTTTGTCCGAAGGTGCGACGTATGTCAGAGATTTGCTAACGCCATCAGAACCCCCGCCACTCCTCAAGCAAGCATATCCAGTCCATGGCCTTTCTCACAATGGGGAATTGACATCCTGGGACCTTTCCCCAAGACTACGGGGCAAAGGAAATTCGTAGTGGTGGCTGTGGAATATTTCTCGAAATGGCCAGAGGCAGAAGCAATAGCCACAATCACAGCTCGCAAGATGATAGATTTCGTATGGGGACATATCATCTGCAGATTTGGCATACCAAGAGTACTTATCTCAGACAACGGCAGACAATTTGACTGCAGCACTTTCAGAGCCTTCACGACGAACATGGGCATATGGCATAAGTTCTCCTCCGTGGCTCATCCTTAGACTAATGGCTAAACGGAAGTCACTAATAGAGCTATCCTTCAAGGATTAAAGAAACGGCTGGATGGCGCAAAAGAGAATTGGGCAGAAGAACTCAATAGCACTCTATGGGCACTCTGAACCACTCCCAGAGCGCCCACTCAAGAAACCCCGTTTGCACTTGCTTATGGCACAGAGGCTGTAGTCCCAGTTGAGTTGCAGATCCCCACTCATCGAGTTCAATTCGTTAGTGAGAACGCTAATGGGGACAAATTAAGGAGCAACCTAGATGCTCTTGAAGAAGTTAGGGAAGAAGCCCAAGTCCGAACTGCTGCTTATCAACAACGAGCGGCAAGATATTACAATCAAAAGGTCAGAGAAAGAAGCTTGAAGGTGGGAGACCTGACTTTAAGAAACCTGGAAGCTACAGGAAAAAGAGCAGCCGCAGGCAAGCTAGCACCGACCTGGGAAGGTCCATTCAAGGTGACAAAAGTGGTTAAGCCCGGGGTATACCGAATCGAAGATATGCAAGGAAACCCCGAGCCCCACGCTTGGAACATCCAACACCTAAAAAGGTATTTTCCTTGAAATATTCGTAAAGAAAAACGTTGTATTTTGACAGACATGAGAAAATAAAAATTGTTTATACAATGTGATTATCTTTATGAATAACGTTCTACATGAAACAAGGCCTCAGTTAGGCACAAAACCAGCTGAGATGACGAAGCGACAGTAAGGCCAATGAGCCTGAATCTTGTACAAACAACCGGCGAGGCCCCGAGGTCGTCCCGAAAATTCAAAGAAAAACAGGATCCCGTAAGATCTCTTGGAAACAAAAAACAACCGGCGAGGCCTCGAGGTCGTCCCGAAAATTCAAAGAAAAACAGGATCCCGTAAGATCTCCTGGAGTCAAAAACAACCGGCGAGGCCCCGAGGTCGTCCCGGAAATTCAAAGAAAAACAGGATCCCGTAAGATCTCCTGGAAACAAAAAACAACCGGCGAGGCCCCCAGGTCGTCCCGGAAATTCAAAGAAAAACAGGATCCCGTAAGATCTCTTGGAAACAAAAAACAACCGGCGAGGCCTCGAGGTCGTCCCGGAAATTCAAAGAAAAACAGGATCCCGTAAGATCTCCTGAAAACAAAAAACAACCGGCGAGGCCCCGAGGTCGTCCCGGAAATTCAAAGAAAAACAGGATCCCGTAAGATCTCCTGAAGTCAAAAACAACCGGCGAGGCCCCGAGGTCGTCCCGGAAATTCAAAGAAAAACAGGATCCCGTAAGATCTCCTGGAAACAAAAAACAACCGGCGAGGCCCCGAGGTCGTCCCGGAAATTCAAAGAAAACCAGGATCCCGTAAGATCTCCTAGAATCAAAAATAGGTCGGTGAAGGACTTAAGAGCCTCCCGAAATGAAAAATTTCTCCACAGGAACAACTTATAAAATCCAATTCCGACCTCGGAAAGAGAAGAGCTCCCAGCTCGGATAGACTTATATTCTTACAAAACTCAAGGTCGAGCTCCCAGCTCGGACCGATATTCACAAAGGCCCAAGACCGAGCTCTCAGCTCGGATAGACTCATATCCTTAAAGGATCAAGATATGAAGGCCAACGAGAAAGGCCGAGCTCCCTCCATAGAAAGACTCATAAATAAAGAAATCCTTAGGAGGATAAAAAGGCTATAATCAAAGCCTAAATCAGTTTATCTGGAACAAATATACGAAGTCACAACCAAGAACGAAGGACTAAAAGCCAAAAACTGACATGATAGTTGCCATTAAAAAGGTACGAGATTTGATCTCTCAAACTATCAGCTAAGAGCTGAGCTCACAACTTAAGATTAATTCAGAGCTTATGAATGAAAATATGTAGTTTACATCACAAATACGAAGAGTAGAGATAAATGTCAAGAAATATGAAAAACAAGAAGGAAACTAATATTTCATTAATAACTATTACAATTTATCTCTCCGGCGAGGCAGGAGGATAAATAGTCCTTAAAGGACTTACATCAGTAAGAACACCCTCGCCTGCATTATCTCTATTTACAGCCACCTCCGAAGGAAGCTCGGTGTCCCTTGGGCCAGAGCTCTCAACATTAATAGTAGGGGCAACTTCTGACCCAAGGTGGAGGCCGTCTTTCTCAGAATCAGGATCCTCCTCCTCCGACCCTATCTCGGATTCCCCTGACGAAGACTCAGCTGGCCGGTCTATGTTCCTCCGAGAATCTCCTCGGGGCAAAGGGAAATCATCCTCCCCGTATAGCACTGACTCGCCATCTGAGTCCACTTCCCGCCTACGAAGCTTGGCCAAAGGAATATCAGGAGCCTGTCTAGCTTCTCTTAAACCGCGATTGTAGCCAGTTACATACATGCGGTAGGCCTTATCAATGATAGCCTGTTTCATTTCACCAGAAGCTTTATACTCATCAAGATGTTCTTCACAAGCCTCAGCCACAAATTCCTTAAATTCAGAAGAGTCTTTGTAGTCCTGAAGATGAGCTTCACAGGCCTGTTCAATTTTAACCTTCAGCTCATCAGACTCCTGATACTCCGCTATACACTGTTCACGCTTTAGCTGAGCCTTCCTTTCGGCATACTTTACCACCTCGAGCAGGGCTAAACATTTACGTTCCAAAGCCCTGACTTTATTTTTTAGCTGTTGTTGGCGAAGGTTGAACTCTTCAGCCGATGAAGACAGATCTTTGATACGTTCAGAACTTGTGCCCAATTCCTGCTCCAGGACCTCCACCCGGGCTAGGGCACTTTCCCTCTGAGCCCTCACCTCATTCAGGTGAGCTTGAAGCCCTTCAAAATCGGCCTTTAAGGCCTCATATTGGCGCTGGACCTCAGCTTTTTGGCTTACAGCCTCATCCCTCTCCTGAAGGGCCGCTGTCATAGAGGACAACTGCTTTACAACCTCTACACAATGAGCTTCCACCTCAGCTGCCCTCCCATCGGACTCCTGGAGAACCCTGCGAGTACGAGACAGCTCTGATTCCAGGGATTTGCTATGTTCTGCCGCCTCAGCCGCTCTGTCCTCAGCTCTTTTAGAGGCCTCCAGCGCAGAATGCAACTCCACTCAGAGAGACTGGATCTGCTCTCGGGCGGCTGCCAGGTGGCCCCTCGCGTCGCTGGTGGCAGTCAGGTTTTCATCGCGACGCGCTTCCTCGATCCGGCGGTCCACGGACTCCCGGAGAGAGAGGTCACGGGCATCCACCTCCATAACCAGGCCTAACACCTAGTACGGAAGAACAATTGTCAAGAAAAGAAATAAAGCAAACTCAAAGAGAAGTGAAAAAAATAACTTACCATCAGAAGCATTTCTCCAATCGTGGATCCGAGCTCCTCACGAGAGCGAGATTGGAAGGACACCTGCTCCTTGGTAGAACTGGCCAAGTGACCAGTCAGGGCCAGAAGACGAGGATCCGAAGCCTCTGTTATCCCGCCGAACATCCGCTCCCGGAGAAGTGCGGCAACAGCAGAGGCCGGAGACTCAGAGGAAATGCTTGACAGGTCCAGAATGTTGTCAGTAGGGGACGACGGAGGAACAGCAGAAACACCCTTCCCCTTCCCAATGGGAGAAAGAGGTGGGGAAGGACCCGCAGCAGTCCTGGATTTCTTTCGAGCAGGAGATGGGACAGGCGTTCCAGAAGGGGTCGGACGCTTGCCCCCGGTCTTTGAGGGGACACCCTCAGATCCCTCAGGCTCAGTCCTCACAGGGGCAGGGGCACCTTCATCAGAAACCTCTGGGCTTTGATCCTCTAGGAGGATGATCTCCATCCCTGTCCCAGAGGTCTCCTTGTCTTCAACAGGGGACTTAAATTTCCCCCCTAACACCCCCTCAGTAGAATGGGCGGCACCCTGCCCCACTTGTTCAGTAGCTTGGGTCTGCTCCACAATAGCTAGGGAAGTTTCCCCCACGACCTCTGAGGAGGCTGGAACGGATCTAGACCCTTCAGCAGGCGTCGAGGTTGAGCTCGACCCACCATGGCTAGATGGCCGAGCTGATTTGATGCTGCGAGAGCTCGGCTTGGAAGTTCGAGAAGAAGCTTTGACGGGAGGTCGGCTGACCTTCTTGGAGGAAGCGGCCTGAGCCAGCTCTGCAGCAATCTCAGTTACAGAACGCCCATCCCCAAAGGCGTCAAAAATTGCATGCATGTTCTCCCGAGACAGGTCAAAATTCTTGGGGAATTTGATGCCATCCATTCTAACCTCAGAAGCTGCAAGAAACAAGAAGTTATAAAGAGTCAGCATACTTCATGATATTATGAGCAACGAAGAAACAGAATAGCCGGACAAAGCACTATACCCGTGTCCCGGATATCCCTAAGGTTGGCCGCAAACATACGCTTCTCGACATCATACTTCCTCTCAATGGAAGTCAGTCGAAGCAGCCCGACCTGCTCAATAAGACTCAATTCGGGCAGATCGTTGCAGCCCGGAAAGATCTCCCCCCACCTTAGGTCCACATCCCATGATCGGCAGGACCCTAGTTTTAACTCCGCCACAAGGAAATTCTCTACCCATCCCTTTATAGAATCCTTGTAGCCCGTAAGAAGAGACAGCCCATTACGGGGGGAAAAGTAATAGAAGTTTTGCTTCGCCCTAACCAGGCGGAAAAAAGTGACAAACAGACAGGCCGTAGGTGCGAAACCCCAACCCAGACAGATAGACTCGAAACAGGACATGAATAAAATGGAATTTGGGGATAACATTCGAGGAGTTACCCCAAAGTATTCAAAGACCTCAACAAAGAAAGGGGTAAAAGGAAACGGTAGACCAAATTCTCTCTGCTTCAGGAAAAACACTATGCTACGAACCTCTTGGGGATCCACCAAACCAGGAGGGCGAGGGTAAGGAAGAACTATCCTCTCATTTGGAAGAGGTGCTCGAATAAGATACAACGGAGTATCTAAAAGCCTCCAGGAAATGTGATTAGTTATGTTGGAAGGTGTAATATGCGACTCAAGGTCAAAAACATCAGGAAGCTTTGAACTTGCCATGGAAGAACAAGGAAGCGTACCTGAGAACACGATGGGATGAAAAACCGTACAAGGAGTTGCAGGAAGACAGAGAGCAGACAAGAGCTAGTTCTTCAAAAGACAGAAGGAATTCGAAAAGAAGGGCAATTATGAGGCAGGGCGTTGATCTGAACAGTTTTGTCTTGGAGCGGCGCGATCATTAATTGTTCTCGAAGTTTACCCTCTCAACGGTTAGGTAATAACCGGCGAGACGGTAAAGGGGCAAAAGGATGATCGCTGGGCTTATCTACATCTATCAAGGGCCAAGTATACGATGACAGCCCATCATTTAAAAGCCCATTCGCCATCCACATAATACAGGCCCAACTCATCAGTCAGAGCAACTTAGCCTACTACTTTACCATCCCTATGGTAAATGCCGAGGAAACAGAGGGGCAAGTCATGAAAAGACTCAAAAGTACAAGCAAATGGGAGCATGATAAAGGTCAGACTTGCTCATCACTTAAAAAGTTATAAGATTTGATTTATCGTTATTAAACAAAGGATGTGAGATCGGAAAGAGGCGCCAAGAGCACCTCAGAATCATACAGAGCTGAGAGCTTAGAGTTCAACTCATCAGAAGCCGAGCTCAGAGGTCAGATTAGTCTAGCTCAGACAGCATGACTTGAGAGCTCGGCCAGCTAAAGGAAACTCAGAGCTCATTTCACTAAGCAAAGACAGAACTCTCGGGTCGGTCAGTCCAGCTCGGACAACATGACCTGAGAGCCCGGTCGGATGAAGGAGACTCAAAGCTCAATTCATCAAAGTAAAGACCGAGCTCACAGGTCGGTCAGACAGTCCAGTTCGGAAACTTGAAAGCCCAGTTGGCTAAGTGGATCCGGAGTTCAACTCATCAGAGCTCGCAGATAGGTTAGATCAGCTCGGGAAAAAGCAGGACAGAGCTTAGTTGGTTAAAATTATAAGGCGAGCAATCTAAAGTATTTCACACATGATAAAAGAAGAACAGCTTAAGCATGAGAGCAGAACAAGAACTTCATTAAAAGAAAAGTACATTACAGCACGTTACAAAGGCCTACACTACGGGATGAAAGACTATCCTTAAAGGATTTACATATCCGGATACTTCATCATCTACGATTATCACCTACCCTACTATTCTAGTCTTCAGCTCGGAGGACTTCTCGTAGCTCGGAATGTGAGTTTTTTAGAAAAGGCCAAGATCTGTCCCGCTATTATAGGGGAACTGAATAAGTTGATTCCCATAAGCATTTCTCACTGTCCCCCTGGGCAAACGTCCGGTTACCCGAATGTGATGCACGGTACATTCGAACAAGCTCAGATATTGTATGCCGGCCGTGCACCACACATGAAAAACATAAGTCTTCGGGCTATGGCCCCGAAGAGATCGCGAAGTACACATTCGAAGAAATCGCTGGAGACCTGACTGAGTGCAGCAGATCCCAGTCTCACGTAATATTGGTACTTCACACCAAAGGGAATAATAATACTGGTACTTCACATCAAAAAGAACAACAAGCTGAGCGCCGGCGCCACTCCCATTTATATCAAAAGAGGACAACAGGGGCATCGAGGAAATTCCCTTTTTCTCTGCGGAAAAAGGTGAAGTTAGAGCGAACCCCTCAATAGCCCAGAACTTCTTTGGAGCCCGGGCAACAAGCAGAGGAGGAGGCCGGCCAGACGACCTGGGTAAAGCAGTTTCAGCAGCTTCCCGAATGGTCCCACCCTTCGGCTGCCATACCAGAAGGATCTTCAATGCACCATCCAGACGCCTTAGAGGTAACATCAAATTTTCAAGAATTTTGAGCTGACCCATTTTTATTTCAGGAACTGCAAAAAGTTTCAAAACAGAGACAAGTCAGAAACAGTTCTCCCTTAAGATGATAAGAGCAAAATCAAAACAAACCTCTGAGGCACAAGGCAATCTGTTTGAAGAAGGCGTCGAATAGACCTGCCACAGATAAAACAAGAATTTCTCATTTCAACAGAAGGCTCAAGAATGAAGAAAAGCTGGCGCTGATATATACTCGGAGCCTGTGGACTTAGTACGGGGCAGAGCTACACTAGACTCTAAGCCAGCGATGTCAGATTCTTAAAAGATATTCACAGGAAAGGAAAGAAAGGAGATGTCCAGATAATGATGACAAAAAAAAGCAAAGGCGGCAGAGGACAAGAAGAATAGAAAAAAAAGACAGAAAGAGAAAAGAGCAGATAGAATTCAGAAGCTGCACAACGACTGAAAGATGAAAGGATGTTATTAAGGCACCTGAACCTGAACAGACGCGATCATACTAGTTCTTGGTATTCACCCCCTCGGCAGTTGGAGCAATAACTGCCGAGAAGGTGAAGGGGCAATTGATGACCGCTGGATTCCTTCACCCCGGGCCAGGGGCTTGACCACAGCCCAAGGCCCATGACGTAGAGGCCCACACACCTGACATACATAACAAGCCTGGCTCATCCAACCCTCAATGCCGGGCTCGACCCATCTTCTTCATCCGACCGGCCCGGCCCACACGAAGCAGGCCCTCTCCACTCAGGCTTAGCGTCCGGCCCAACTCTCGGCCTAGCCCAGGATCCAGAAAAATATTCACCAGACAGCCTGGCAGATCCGCTCGAACGTACGCACGAGAAGAATCAGAGGCCGTTACGCATGGAGCAGGCGGCTGATACCCTAGTACCTCCGAATCCGCATGGCAGAGACGCGTGGCCCAATCCTGGAGAGACCTTTACACGTCACCAGCAAGCAAGACAATGTATAAAAGAGGAGTCCCCTCCTCATAAAAGAGGAGTCCCCTCCTCATAAAAGAGGAGGCCTTATTCAGTAATACAAAACCCTTGTAAAACCCTATTCTATTGAATCTCAGATCATCAGGATCATTTGCAAAAGTGTGGTGAATCTCTTTTCCGTTGGAGTACTGATTTACGTCATCACCACAAAAATGAACTTCTTGATTGCCGTTAGATCATGAATAGTTTGAGAGATTCCAGATTGATTGGGGATGTGAATAAATGCCTTTAAAAATGGATATCTCCAAAGCCTATGAGAGATTAGAATGGGGCTACATATCAGCTGTGCTAAGCAAAATGGGGTTCGAACAAAGATGGATCAATTTGGTGATGGGTTGTGTTTCAACTGTTAATTATTGGGTTCGCCATCAGGTCATTATATTAGACCTTTGATTCGATCTCGAGGAGTATGCCAAGGCGATCCGATATTCCATTTTCTTTTTATTCTATTTTCTTTTTATTCTATGTGCTAAAAGTTTTTCTCAGTTAATTCAGTCCAAAGTTTCGTCTGGGTTTTGGCATGGTTATGTTGCAGCACGTGGTGCTCCTTTAATTGACCATTTATTTTTTGCGGATGATAGCCTTCTTGTTTTTAGTTGAGGGTGAGGCAACAGTTGTTAAAGAAGTAGTTGAAGTCTATGCTCAGGCATCCGGGCAATTGATAAATTTGCATAAATAGTCTGCTTTTCAAAGAATGTTCAAGCTGTGTTGCATGAACATATTTGTGGGGTGCTGGGTGTTAAGGAAAAGTCATATTTGGGCATATATCTGGGCTCCTTACACAAGTGGGCCAGAAGAAGAAGGAAGTTTTTAGGTTTATTAAAGACAAACTTTGGCAGCGGCTGAATTCTTGGAAGCGTTAGAGTTTGTCAACAGCTGGTAAAGAGATTATGGTAAAAACGGTGTTACAAGCTTTGCCGACGTATATAATGAATTTGTTTTTCACTTCCTAAGACTTTTTGCGTGGAACTCCAACGTATTATGAGTAACTTTAAGTGGGGCAAAGGAGTTAATCATGAAAGAGGCATCAATTAGTTGGGATATAATGAGTAACCAAAGGTCTTTGGTGATCTTGGATTCATGAAGTTGAGAGAGTTTAATCTTTCCATGACTGGAAAACAAGCATGGAGAGTGTTTACAAATCCAGATTCTACTGTTGCAAAATTGCTAATAGGCTATGTATTATTCTTCTTCTAATTTTCTTGACTCTCAGCCGGGTAATAACCCAAGTTTCATTTGGAAAAGTCTTTGGGAAAGTAGGCTATTGATTAAAGAAGGAGCGTGTTTAAGAGTTGGCACTGATGCATCTATATCCATTTGGGAGGATGTTTGGTTACCCTCTACTTCTTCGATGCGGGTGTCAACAATTTAGCCTCATGATACTAACCTTTTTCTTATCTCTGATTTAATAGAGAATTTCAGGTGGAATTGAGATCTAATATTGCAAAATTTTTTAAGATGATGCTACTGCCATAATGTTTATCCCGTTGAGCAGACGTTCTTTGGAGGATTGCTAGTTTTGGAGATTTGAGAAAAAGGGCCGATATATTGTTCGGAGTGCATATTGGAAGCTCACTTTGATTACTCCTTCACCGTCACAGTTATCTTTGTGGATTATGTGGAGGAAATTATGGACAGTTGCTGCTCCGCCAAAATGCTTGAATCTGCTGTGGAGAGTTTGTAATGCGGTTATTCCATATGTATCTCTTCTATAGCGACGTTAGGTGCAAGTGATGGGTGCTTGCACGTTCTGCCATGGCGAGGAGGAAACAGATCTCCATTTATTTGTTAACTATTCATTTGCTAAAGAGTGTTGTTACTATCAGCTGTGGAATACTTGTTTCCGATGAGCTTGAAAGCTAATAAAATACACAAATTTTATCAAAAAAACTTACTTTTGACAAAATAAAGCTCATAAATTAAATATATTAATAAAATGGTAAAAATAAATAATTGCAAATAATATTTTAGTAATAAAATTATAGTTAATATTTTGATTAATAAAATTTTATTTATTTTGGTTATCAAATATTTTTATACTAAAATAACAAATTTTGATTATTACTAGATTATAACATAATTCACGGCCCTACCACCAAGGGTTTGTGAATTCAATTATTGCAGGGGAATTAAATTATTAATTTTTAGATAATAGAGAAATCCATTCAAAATCGTTTATATGTAACCGAGCCCAAGTTGACGTGGACAAACTGTTCAACGGCAATCAGAACTTAACCATTCACTTCTCGAGATCGGAGCCGTCAAAAATTAAAAATTGATAATTTTAAAATAGAAAAAAGAAAGCAGTTTTCACATCACATGCCCGTTAAACTTCTTCTCCATCTCTCTCTTTCTCACCTTCACCAATGGCAGACTACGACACCCACCTCCAGCATCACCAGGGCGGCGGCGGCCACCACCATCACCACCAAGCAATCCCAAAAGAAACAGCTCTCCAAGCTCTAAACACTATAATCCAACTCCATTTTGAAAAGACCCTGGAAAAGAAAAGAGCAATAGACCTCCAAAAGAAGGAGCTCCACAAGCTCTTCCTTCTTTTCTTCATCTTCCTCTCTCTGGTCTTCATGGGTGAGGCTCAAAGCAATCGCCTTCAGTGTCGCCATTGCTGGGCCCCGATAACCCTCCTCTCTTTGGCCCACCTCATCTTCTATGTTTCTGTGGCTCAAACTCTTCGGTGCATCAATGGGTTCAAGTATCAAAGGCGGTGCCACAAGCTGACCCTTGGATTGGCGACTGAGAAGCTAAGGGAATTGAAGATGAGAATGACTAACGGTAACAGTGAGTGTGGGGAGGTGGTTGGTGATGAGGGTGAGCTTGAGATTCATTACCAAGAACCACCAGAGAGTTATTTTGGTAAGTTCAAGAGGAACTGGGGTTTACATTTTGGGTTCTTGATAGTGATATATGGGTTCATGGTGTCTTCTTCTGTTGTTCTTCTGTGTTATTAGATTTCAGGATTTGATTCGTTAGAGTGTGTTGTTGTTGATTAGATTCATTTCCAGTGTGGAATTCATTTGTTTGATGATTTGGGTATGGGAATCTGAACTGGTAGATTAAATTCTTGGTGAAAAATTGAGCAAATGTTATATGGGTTTCTTTATGAGAAATGAGATTATGGAAAGGGTAATGATGAGAGTACATGTGCTTTGAATTGATAATTTTTGAACAACTTTTGTCTGTTTCAGTTTTGCTTCTTTGTGCTGCTGCCTTCCGTGTGAAAGTGAAAGTGAAACTGAAAATCTACTTTTGATGAGGGGGCTTTCAGCTTTGTATTGTGTTTTCAGCAGGAGAGAGAGTTTAAAACTTAAAATTTTAATTTTATTTTATTTAATTTTTATTAAAAAATTTAATAATTAGTTACTGAATTTTTAAAAATATCTATTAATTAATATTTAATTTTAGAATTTTTTATATTTAATTACTAAAATTAACTGATGGATTAGTTGATGAAATTTTTAAACTTTTCTGAAATTTTAATGGTTTTTTTATTTATTTCAAGATGGAGTAACTAAAAAATATATTTCTATGTATCACATGAAACAAATAGTTATATTATTTGAAATTTTGAATGGAAAAGGATCCGTTGAATATCTTGAATGGTCTTCAAAAACTAGGAGTTTGGGGCTTTCAAGACATTCCTATAAATTTCGACGCTTTAGAAGAAACTCATTGCGGAGAATTTTGGGTAGCTGGTAGGATTAATTACAGTTGTTTGTTTATTTGTTTTTTTTCTCAAAATATTAATTACAGCATGTAGAGGATTTTTTATTTGGCAAAAAAGTATTTTATGCACTTAAGTTTTGATAAATATTGATATAATTTTTATTCATTTTATTTTTTATATATTAAAAATAATTTTTTTATTAATTTTTAATTATTTTTATTTTAAATAAATTAAATTTTATTAAGTATTAAGAAAATATTTTGAGAAGTTTTTTAAAAATAAAATAAAATAAAATAGGATGATAATAATTAATTTATATGTTATTATAAATTAAAAAAAAATGAATAATAATTTTAAAATAATTAAAAAAAAATTATGAAATGGATAGAGTAAATAGTTAAATACTGTTAATATATTTTTAATTCAAATAATTTCTTTTAATTTTAAATAATATAAAATAAATTCTTTAAATTTTGAAATAATTAAATAAATACTTCTTGAATTTTAATATAATTAACAGATTATTTTATATGTTTTTAAAATCAAATACTTAAATCCCTATATATTCAGTCCATCCAAATTAGAAATCTTTCTATTTATAATTTTATTAGTAAATTTATCAAATACAAAAAAAATATTTTAAATACTTAAAATAATTTTATATACACATAATTTTTTTAGTATAAATGAGATTTTTATATTGTATAAATTATATTTTAATATTTAAATTTTAAGATAATTGATGGATCGGTATTATAGATATTAATTTGTCAAATTTTTTCTTAACGTATAATTTTTAAAAAATACTTTTTATAAAAGTCTGATTTATTTAAAAATTATTTGATATTATTTAAAAATAATTGAAATTTAAATATTTTTAAAAAAATTTAAAATTATAAATATTAAAATATTTTAATGAATAAAATTTAAAGAATAAAAAATATTAAAAATTAGTTAAATGAGATATTATTTGAATTTAATTTTTTTAAATAAAAAATAAAAATTTAAAATGCTTAGTCGAAGAAGAATTGATTATAAAAATATTTAAGTATATAATTTTTAAAATATAAATTATTAATTATAGTAAAATTAAAAAAAAAGAAATTTAACTTATAAAATGTAATAAAGATATTTTCACTGAATGAATGAATTTTAATTTTGAAGGAATCAATTATAAAATGAATTTAATAAATTTAAGTGTTGAATTTAAAAAATATAAAAATTAATTTATTAATTATATTAAAGATTTAAAAATTACCGTGTAAATTACTCATTGCTTTACCATTTTAGTATAACTAAACATTTATTTTTTAAGAATAAATCAAATTTAATGGACAATATCATAGACGGTATGCGGCAATTTTATACTGCATCAGTTATCATGCTTATTTGAAAACTGAATGATTTGAAAAAAAAAAAAAAATTCTCTACAAATTAATTACGTTCATCATATTCAAGATTATAATATAATATTATATAATTTATTTATTTTATTAAAATAATATTTTCCAATGGTGTGAAAAAGAGTGGTACATATTACGGGAAATGAGAGAAATCAACATGAATTCATAAGCTGAATTTTAAATTTATGATTTCGGAAAAAGAGGGAGGTAAATTATGGGATAAATTATAATTAAATCTGTAAATTTTCATAAAATTAATTAATTTGTTTTTATTTTAAAGTTATTCAATTAAAATTTTTATATGTTTTGTAAAAAGTAATTTTTTAGTTATTTTATTTAAAAAATTAATTTTTAATTATTTTATTTAAAAAAATTATTAACTATCTTGAATTAATTATAATATTGGCAACAGTTGCCTCCTTGGTTTTCTGTTTTTCATTTATTTTTTATTTGCAGAATGTGTTGTTGGATCTAGACGTAGTTTGTTGTGTGGATTTGTGATTTTGGTCTTGGCTGTTTGCATGTTGTTGGTGATAAAAAGGTCGATGACATCTCGGCGCCGGAACTTGGTGAGGCTCCTTCAGGTGGCTCCATACTATGAGCAGGCCCTCTCTTCGTTAGAGGCGAACGGTGAGGTAGAGAACCTCTATTTGTTCTATTGGTAATGTTTTGGATGTAAGTTTGGACGGCTTCTGTATCTTTATCGGCATGGCTGATAGGATTTGAAGTATGCTGGGCATTTATGCTTCCGAGTTGGTCGTTTTTGTAGTCGTAGGTCTCCGTGCTTTTTCTCTGTTTTGTTGTCTCTTCTACAAGCACAAGCTCTGATGGTGGTTTTCTTTATTCTACTTCTACCGGCATTTGGTCGTCTTTGTAGTCGTAGGTCTCCGTGCTTTTTCTTCGTTTTGTTGTCCCTTCTACAAGCACAAGCTCTGATGGTGGTTGTTCTTTATTCTACTTCTACCGGCATTTCGGAATTCTCGATTGCAATCTCTTTCCGGAGGAATGCGGTCGATGAACCGGTGGGATGATTGCATTCTTTTGGCGGTGCTGATTTTGCGCGGTGTCCAGCTGTCCTTGGGGCTGATGTATTGGGTTCTTTCTCATTGTAGTATGGGCTGAGCTTTCAGTTTTAGTTTATTTTTTTATTTTTTTATTTTTTTTTATTATTATTTTTTTTATAATTTTGAGATACAGCTGGGCTTTCTTTATGCAATAATCTTATTGCAAGAAAAAAAAAATGAAATACTAGAATCCCAAGTCTCAAATATGTATGCAATTTGGTATAGGCTGGCAGGCAGGGCCACATCTTCCATTGTGGAGTGGATGGAAATCAACAGCTTGCACATTAATGGGAAGCAACTGGATTTAATAATAATAGTACAACTCTTCTCCAATCTCCAGAATAGCTGTGCTTGAATGAAAATGGGAATTGGATTTTGATTGCAAAAATGAGTTAAAGCTAGTGGTTTTAGACTGTGGAGTCAGGACAGAGCTTCACAAAGTGATTTGTATGCATTAACACAGAGTTTGAATTTTTCTTCAGCCATTGCCTGCATATATACATTGAAAACAAACCTATTAAAGAAAACAGCCACTCAAGTTAAAGACACAAAGGTAAGGCCATTAGAAGGGAGGAAGCAACCTTCAATCTCAATTCAGTAATTCATTGTGAAAGTATTAAAATGATTTCTATCAAATCCCAGCAGCTCTATACACACTGATGATTCGTATCGATAATGTAAAACCCACTGTGCTTTAAAATTATCATAAAGTGGTGAAAGTGTAATTACAGAAAACAAAATGGGTAAAGAGCAGAAATTCATCAACTAACCTGTGAAGGGCCTTGATGCTTATCAGGATGCCATTTTAATGCTGATACGCGGAAACTGCAAGGAGTATTCAAATAATTTCAGATATACAAAAAAATCGAGTATAAAGAAGAAATAAAGTATGCGGGAATCACAACGCCAACTTACGCATCTTTAACATCTTCAATCCTTAAAGGACCAGTTGGAGGCAAACCAAGGATTGTTCTGTCATGAGAAGATCCCACAGAACAAGATTCACTGTCAGACTCAGATTCACTTCTAGCATCGCAGTCATTATCTCTATGGTTTGTCCAGTTTGGATGCTCTCTCCACTCAAATCCAAATGTTGAACCTCGATGAGAAGACTCGTTAAAAGACCAAGTATACCATCTTTTTCCAAAGGTAGCTTGAAAAATTTTCTCAGGACCATCAGAGTCCTCAGAAAAACTCTCCCTCCTAAACTTACCTGAACAACCAATAAAGAGAGACACAGTCTGTTAAAATACAGTGACATACTAAAAGGCTTTAGAAGAACACAAAACTATAACATGAAAATTGTTTGGCATCTACCAATATAAAAACATTATGAATATCAGAATCAATGTCATCTTTTATTACAGAAGCTTCTTAAACATATGGTAATATGGTAATCCAAAATATTTAGCTCCCTCATTTCCCTCTCATTATTGAAGTCCCTTTGCTTTCTTCTTTTCTGTTTCTTTCCCTCTGCAATCTTTTTCGATTGAGGGTCTTGGAACTATATTATCCTCCAGCTCTATTTATTTCTCTCTCTCTTTGTTTTTTTCTATTTATTTATTTCATTTATCATCAGTCTGCATTATTTTCACCAAATTGGTTAACCAATAGAAGAGAGAATTACAACTCTAAGTTTGTCTTGCCTTCCTCTGTTCACAGAAACACATTGATTATACCATCGGGGGTTGCCTTATTTTTTGGTATTAGGCTAAGAACTGCATTATGACTTGGGTATTGCAGCAAATATATTTGTGAGATACCAAGCTCGACCTTTACCTTTCTGATTATGATATTGTTGGTCGGAGAAAAATTAAATTTATTTGCAACGGTAGAATATATAAGTGGACTAATCAATTTTTATTTGCAGAGGAACAAAAAGTTATAAATTGTTTAGGGCATCATCCTGCGTATAAAAGCAAGAATGCTATGTGGACCATACTCATATAAGGAAATAAATATGAAAAGGGTAGATTCCAAAGTTATGCAAGTTAATAAAACAACAGCATAAGCAATTTTAAAAAGTAAGAAAAACTCACGTTTCATTTTCTGATGATGAGATTTCCTAGGATGTCGAGAAGAAGACTTTAATCGCCTCTTCTTATCAGTTCCGTGTGAGTGCTCTGAATCAAATGACCATATAGACTCTTCATCCTGGTTACAAGTGCGAAGCAAAACACATATCAATATGTGGCAGTTTAATTCAACAATGTAGTAGTATTGAAAATGAAAATAGTAATGAACACATCATATATTTGTCAAGAAATTTCTGCAATCCTCAAATGGATGCAATAATATAATGAAAATAAAACTCTGCAATCCTCAAATGGATGCAATAATATAACGAAAATAAAAATATCTTGTAATAAGTCTAGCAAAATGTTGCATCGAGGCAATCTGAATCTCGTTAAGGATTTAAATAAAGAAAATGCCAAATTAAAATTCACCTGGGATGAAGGTTTAGAGGAAGCACTGTTAAAGAGAAGGTCTTTCAGAGCTCTCTTAGCATCGGCACGTTTTTGACGTACTGCATACCTTATGTAATTCTGAATTCAGACTTCCCATTTCAGGAAAAGTTATATGATGAGAAAATAAAAGAAAACACAGAGAAGTTTACTGATGGAGAAGTGAGATGAATATACATCAATTTCCAAGCAGGTATATATAACTGATATATCACGTCAATACTAAAAGTTGATAACAATGCTTATACCTTGGATGGTTGTTGGAATCTGCTAACATCCTGCAAAAGGATAATTAAATGTCAATCTTCATAGTTAGGGAAAAATCTTCTTCATACTTGTAACCAAAGAAAGATATGTATAATACTAATGTCAGTCCACCAGAACCTTGCACAATTCCAAAAAGCCCTAGGCTTTATAAGAATTTTGCACCATAATAAGCTAAATAGAGTTTTTAAAATCTTTGTTGCATAAAATTAGAGCTTTGTAATAGGAATATTACAGAAGAAGCCCTTCTTTTTTAACTCAATTAAAAGATTTAAATCTAAAACTAATATGCAGGAATATACAAGAAATGGTCCAAAAGTACTGATAATGGAAGAAGAAATATTATTGAAAGGAAGGAAAATAAAAGGGCTAAACAAACAGAAAGCTGTGTCCAAAGGAAAATGCTTATGCAATTCCAAAAAGAAGATAGAATTGTAAGTGCCATCTCCAAAAGAAAACCAGCAAAACATCTTCAATTTCCCCATATAGTCTTTGGTCTTTGTCCTGATTTCTTATCTCTTACAACTTTAATGTGCTTAACCTTTCATACTAATGCATTTATTAGTCATTGATGCATGCATTCACACCATCTTGATAAAATGGTGTCACTTCCCCTTTTCACAAATGCATTCATTCCATATCTAATTCATCCTTGTTTTTCCACATATCCAATTTAGAATGCTCATTTCTCCCACACTAATCTTTTGTCATGTTATTCTCATCACCAAACACTTACCTTTTGTTTGGCATAATTCATTTTATAAGAAAAGAATCCAAATAAATTTTTGCAAAATCATGCAAGATTTCAACTCCTTTTAGATATCAATTTTTCAAGTTAAAAAGAACTGAATTTCTTTCATTCAAAACAAGAGAATTTGTAAGAAAATAAATCAATTGAATTGAATTCTTACGATATTCTTGATTTCAAATGGAGAGTTACTATTATATACCATAGTTGGTTGATGCCACATTTGCATTGGAAAAGAACTCATCCTTCACTTCTCGACTTCACCCATCCTATTTTAATTCTTCAGTTGACATCCTCACTTCTCCCATCCCTTTGTAGCAAAAATCATGGACACAGGGCATCTAGTGTGTACTTTTGTGCATTATTACATATCTAGGCAACCTCACTTTGATCGCTTCCCCTTCCATTGTTCAATTCCACTCAGGTCAAACCCTAATAGTTTAGACTCTAAGATGAGCTATACAGCTCCAACTTCTTCTTAGACTAAGTAGGATTTCTTCCATTAAGTAGGATTTCTCAATGCTTGTCTATATATCAATTTATCATCATCATAAATTCTATTAATATTCCACAAATCACTCATCTAAGTAAACAGTTTGGACATCAACCTTGACCTTAATGCAAGCTCCTGTGTGTTCTATAAGTCCCTATCAAGCTCATCCGAGAAACATCTTAGGGGCTAAATATGCAACTCAGCTAAATATCATGATAACTTCCAATAATGCAGACAAATAAAACAGCAACAATTCCATATTCATATAAAATCACAAACTCTGGCTCCCTTCATCCCCGTCCCCAAATAGAAATACTAAGAAAGGAAAAAAAGTTTTTTCTTTTTTTAATTCGCAAACAAAAACAAAAAGGAAAAAGCTTTGAAAAGCTAAAAGATGATAATAAACTCACAGCGTTCCATTTCTTCTTCCATTTTTCACATGAAGCAGGTGTAGAATGAATTGAAGCAAAATGGGTCTTCGTTATTGATGTCGTCGATGATGCCAAATTTGGAATCAAGGTGTTTTTCAATATAACAACGCTTCGCCATCTGGATATTTGCATAATCGAAGAAAAGAAGCAACTGTTCGATATAAACAAATGATCAAACAGATTTTATACTGTCTTTACCAAGGATTTGGGCTATAGTTAAGGAGAGGAATGTCGCTATTGCGGTAGAAAAGGGCGCTTGGGGTTAAGTTCCTTCAATGGGTGATATTGACCCAGGAAGAAAATGGAATGGCTGTGTCGGCTTCGTTTTCTCGATCATTGAGCTGAGGTACGCCGACATTGTCCTGTTGCCCACCAATGGTTTGGACTGGACATCCTCGTACACTTGGACCAGGTTTCGGACAAGAAATTGGACCCATTGCTTTTACAGTTGAAAGCAAAGGTCCTCGGCCCTTCTCCGTTTTCCGATTACTCTCTTTGGGGTAAAATTTCTAAATGCAGAATAAAGGAGGTTGCATAAACACGAATTTAATAAAATTTGAATTAAAAATTGTATTTAATATAAATTCGACATACGTTTAATCAAATGTTTATATTATAGAGAATCAATTAAAGTGTGCATAATAAATGAATGAATTTAAATTGAACATTTAATTTACTAAATAATTTAAATAATTTTTATATAAGATCAAATAGTTATATCTTAAAATGGTTTTTATAATTAAATAATAAAGATGTAAATTAATTTTTCATATTTTATAATTAATAATATTTAAGGAAATGCATTTTCTCAACATCAATCAAACAAATATAAATGGATTTGAAATTTTTAGATTTTTCCTATGATTTATAAATGGATTTGTTGTTTCGATTCATCCAAAAACGAGAAATTTTTATTTTGATGGAATTTAATTTTAAGAATTTAGGTGTTGAATTTTAAAATAGACGATGAGATTTTAATGAATTTAAATTTTAAAAATTGAAGGGTTAGAATTCTAAAAAAAATAAAGAAATAAATAAGTTAATTATGCTATATTTTAAAGATAAAAAAGTAATTAATTATCTTAATAAAAAATTTATACTAGGTGACTCGCGGTTGTTGAAATAAAAAATTTATACTAGGTGACTCGCGGTTGTTGAAATCGGTCAAAAATAACCTTTTTGGTTATCAACAATTTTACAACTGTAGATAGTGGCAAAATGATCGAATCCACATGAAATTGATATTTACTTATTTTCCTTGTCAAAATCAAGTAAATAAAAAATAAAATAAATGGGGGTTTTTGAGATTGTTGAGCTAAACTAGAATTAAAAGCAATAATATAAATCAAATAATAAAGTAAAGAGAAATCGATTATGAGAAAAGTCTAGTTGAAGAGTTGGATCCACTTTAATTGTTGGAATTGATCACTGATGCTTATATCTTTTTATTTGACTCAATAGATTAGTTATGGGGGTGGAAGACGCTTCTCACCTCCATATCCCTCCTTAAGTATAGATTAATTAGGGAACGTCTTTCAATTAACACTAATCAACAAGTTGCCAAGGAACGTCCTTGGACTTTTGGCATCTAACAACTATTAATTGCATTAAGAAATAGAGAGACCTAACTCTAGCTATCCAAACGTATGGTGATATTGCTAGATTATGCAATTTCACACCAAAGGTTACTTGTGTTTGAATAATTCAAGCAATTATGGACTTCAAACTATCCAAACTAACAAATTATCACTTTGCAATCAAGAATCAATGGGTCCTATTGATCTAAATAACAAAACAATAATAGAATTCAGCATCAAATTGCATAAATATTGATAAATAAAAGATTAACATTACATGTTCAGATCTCCCAATCCATAAACAACTAAAGTTTCACCTTATTCTTCAACTAGAAAAAGGGTTTCAGCCACTCATGGCTGAAACTAATATAAAAAATAAAAGAAAGAAAGCAAGAAAGGATGGAGAAGGGCTGGCGCAAGGGGCGCGCAGCAGTTGGAATGGTTCTGCTGAGGATGTATGTTGATCCAAAGATGATTCTTCTGCTGGTTTGCTGGTCCTTTTATAGGCTGGAGTGGCTGCCCTAGGGTTTTCTTGTTGAGTTGGAACTCCTTTTCGTATTTGGACTTGGATTCTTGGAAGGCATTTGTGTCTTTTTGATTCTTGGCTTCCTGAATATGTAGGAGATAGTGCTGAGGTGGAATTATGTGTTGCTGAGCTGTCCCACATGATTTGAGTGTAAAAAGACTCGTGTTGACTTGGTCCCCAAGTTTGACAGATTTGCTAGTTTTTTGGTTGCTGGTGCTGTTTGCCCGGTGTTGTTTGGGCAAACAGGCTGGGTAGGCTGTCTGGCGTCACTGCTGTCTGCGTGCCTGGTCCTTGTTTGCCCAGGCGGTGCGGGCAAACGACGCGGGCTGACAGGCCGTCTCCCTGCTAATAGCGTGCTGCGTATTGTTTGCCCAGGTTGTGCGGGCAAACGGTGGGCTGACAGACTGTCTGCCTGCTGTCCTGAGCACTGTTTCTGCCTTGCTCCGCTGTTTGCCCAAACAGACTTGGACAAACAGCCTGGTTAGTCAGCTTTCTATTTTCCTCTTCATTTCAGCTTCACTTTGGTTTGGGCAAACCAGTTGTGCAAACCAGTTGGGCAAACCATGCTTGTGCAGTTTTGCTCTCTTTTGAGCAGATTTAAGGCCATTTTTGCTAATTACCATTTTACTCCATTTTCTGCAAAATAAGATCAAAACCACAAAATTAGGTAGAAAATATGTAAATTAACATAAATATCAATATGGAAAATGGGTCTAAATTTGGCTCAATCACTAGGATAGTGAATAGAAAAATAACTTTTTATTTATATCAATTCTAAAAATCTATAATAATAAATAATAACTTTAATTATATTAAAATTAAAATTGAAGTATTTTTAATAAAATAATTAAAATTAAAAGACTAAGTTAAAATATATCTCTAATTGAGGAATTGTGGTTAAATGTTATATAAATGTATATTTATATATCTATATATTTTAGCACTTTTAAATATTAGACACTTTAATTTTTAATTATAAATTTAATAAATATCTAAACTTTAAATAAATATTACTTTTAAACATAATTTGACTAATCTATAAATTTAAAGCTGTATTTAAATATAATTTTTAAAAATTTAATTAGATATTTAAATATAATATTTTTAATATTTAAATATTTAAAAGTAATTTTTTTAAATTTTAATAAATAAAAATATAAAAATATAAATTTAGCCATTTAATTTTTTTTATCATCTTATTATTATTATTATTTACATGCATGTATCCAAACCCATGTGGCGAATAATTAAAAAAAAAAATTGATGTACACATGGATCAAATAAATCACATGCTCAAAGAATGGTAAACACATGGATCAAATAAATAAAATAATATAAGACAATAGATTCTAATGAATCAGCTATGCGAGAAATATAAGGGAAGTATATCTTAATGATTTCTATAGTACGTACGTCTACAAAATTACAAAGTTTTAACTAAAGTTAAAAAAAAATAAAATATACTGAATGATGCATCGTGTTAATTATGTGAAAAGAAAGGGTCAAAATTATCATCTAGATATGTATGTCCTAATTATTTTATGATAAGAGCAATGTCCTGTGGAGTTTGCAGCATGTCTATATAAAGACTTGAAGCTTTTGGAAAAATAAGCACACTACCAAGCGCAAAACAAAAAGCTCTTCTACATGGCCCTTCAATTATTTGCTTTATATCCTATTTGCTCTTTCACAAAACTGCCACCAAGAACTCGCATCTTTAGATTACCCAAAGCTACCAGTTTTTCCAGTCCTCTTAATTGCTTGGTTTGTCCAAAACTTGACCAGAAAACTATTGTGAGACGATCTGCAAATTACCAACCTCCCATTTGGGATTTTGATTTTGTGCAGTCACTGAAGAGAGAATATGAGGTACATATATGTTTATAATTATTCCTAATTACTTGTTTTCCTTTTATTTTCATGCTCATGATTACTGTGATATAGGGAGAGGTTTACACAAACCGAATCAGTAAGCTGAAGGAAGAGGTGAGGCTGATGCTTAAGCAAGCTGTGGATCCTCTGGATCAGCTCCAACTAATTGACACCTTGCAAAGACTTGGATTAGCTTATCACTTTGAGGATGAAATAAAGAGTATCTTGATGAGCATTTACAGCGATAATAATGCAAGGAGGGAGGATTTATATGCGACAGCTCTTGAATTTAGACTCCTAAGACAACATGGATATAAAATACCTCAAGGTAAAATCCTAACACTTTTCACCCTTTTTCAGACATGCAATTCTTTATCAAAAGTTGGTAATAATATTTAACTAGAAAAAGTGAAATGCAGAGATCTTCAATAGTTTCCAAGATGAGGTGGGAAACTTCAAAAAGTGCCTATGTGAGGATTGGGAGGGAATGCTATCCTTGTACGAGGCATCATTCCTTTCAGACGAAAATGAAGATATCTTGCAAAATGCAAGAGATTTTACAACCACTTGTCTAAGGAAGTTTGTTCAACAGAGCCAAGACCAAAACCTATCCAATTTAGTAAGTCATGCACTGGAGATCCCACTGCATTGGAGGATGCTGAGGTTGGAGACCAGATGGTTTATTGATGTATATGAAAGAAAACAAGGCATGAATCCTCTTCTGCTAGAACTTGCTAAATTGGACTTCAACAACGTGCAGATGATACACCAAAACGATCTAAAACACATGTCAAGGTATGTATAATTTATGGTTGACTGAGCAAATAATTTCTCATTCATGTCAATAGTTTACAGCTTCTGTTTAATTATCTTCAAGTATGAGGCTGCTCCTTATTAGCTTGTTTTGGTCTGAATAAAGGTGGTGGAGGAGTACAGGTTTAGGGAAAAAGTTGAGCTTTGCGAGAGATAGGCTAATGGAGAACTTCTTTTGGACCATTGGGGTGATATTCAAGCCACAATTCAGCTACTGTAGGAGAATGTTGACAAAGGTCAATGCACTAATAACAACCATTGATGATATATATGATGTGTATGGAACCTTGGATGAGCTTGAGCTTTTCACTGATGCTGTTCAAAGGTTGGTGTTGGTGATATCTTATCCTACAAGTTTTTTTATGGACATACTCCGTATGAATTCTTAAATGTATTTTATTCGATATAGAAATAAATTGCATCATTTTTTTTTTTCAATTTTAGATGGGATGTCAATGCAGTGGAGCAACTTCCAGACTACATGAAGATATGTTACCTTTCTCTCCATAACTCCATAAATGAAATAGCTTTTGATTTCCTTAGGGAAGAAGGAGTTCACATCATCCCCTACTTGAAAAGAGCTGTAAGTTTTAATGATGTTTTTGAATTTTTATACATGTTAATTAAAAATGAAATTATATTAATAACAATTCATATAATTTGCTGATTCCATTTTAAATTCTTCCAGTGGGCAGATCTGTGCAAATCATATTTACTGGAAGCGAGATGGTATTACAATGGATATACACCAAGTTTACAAGAATATATTGATAATGCATGGATCTCTATATCAGGTCCTGTGATCCTAGTCCATGCTTTCTTTCTCGTAAATTCTCCAATTTCAAATGATGCCTTAAAATGCTTGGAAGAGTATTCCAGCATAATTCGATGTTCATCGATGATTTTAAGACTTGCAGATGATCTTGGAACATCATCGGTATGCACTCCTTTATCTTTATCCTTTTTTTTTTTAAAAAAAATATGTCTCTTTCACTTATTTATGGATCTTTATTTTTTTTTATCTCATTCTTATGTAGGATGAATTAAAGAGAGGTGATGTTCCAAAATCAATTCAATGCTACATGCATGAAACTGGAGCTTCAGAAAAAGAAGCTCGTGATCACATACGATTTCTAATTAGCGAGACATGGAAGGAAATGAATGAAGAAAAATCCACATATTCTCCATTTTCAGAAACTTTTATTAGTATAGCATTTAACTTAGCTAGAATGGCGCAATGTATGTACCAACATGGAGACGGTCATGGAATCGAAGACCGTGAGACTAAGGACCGAGTTGTATCACTACTTGTTCAACCTATTCCCTGTCTAAACAAGGTTGTCTAGATGGAAATGTTTTCCTTCTTATAACTTTAACTATAATGTATTTGTCACTGTCATAAAGGAATTGGCTGTTGTTCTTTAGTTATCTCTATTTCTATTTGGAATTTTTATTTTTTGCTAGAAGGGTAAAGCATAATTATATATTATTCTCATAAATTCTTAATTAATAATGGATTTAATAGCAAGAAAAATACTTATGATTCAAATAGAGAAAAAATAATTAAAAATAGTCTCTTTTATTTCATAAAAAAATATTTATAATGTAAATCACTAATTATTATTTGGTGATTAAATTTACAATGAATGGAGAAATTTTAAGATTTAATATCATTTTAATAGCAAATGGGGCAGGACTTGTGCCACAAATTTTTTTTACTAAAGTATCACTTTTTAATTGAATAGGCAGAAACTGGTTTTGCTTCATTGATAAATCATTGCCATACAGCGCACCAATGAAAATTGAAAGCTAAGAATTGCCAAGATGTTTTGTCCTCCCCCAGAGATTCAAAGGAATTGCCAAGATGTTTTTAATCTCCTTCTCATGAAAATTTTCTTTTAGAACACGAACATGTTTTTAATCTCCTTCTCATGAATTTTTTTTTTAGAACATGAAACATTTCAGGAACTACACACTACAAGAAATTCCTAAATTACCAACGGACATTTCCGTTGGTAAATACTGATATTTCGTTGGTGAAACGGATCACCAACGGATCTGTGACGGACTAAGTCCATCGGGAAAATCCTCGTTGGTAATTTTAATTACTAACGGAAATTTGTACCCGTTAATGACAGTGACGGATCACCAACGGAATTTTCCGTTGGTGACAGTGACGGATCACCAACGGAATTTTCGTTGGTGACAGTGACGGATCACCAACGGAATTTCCCGTTGGTGACAGTGACGGATCACCAACGGAATTTCCCGTTGGTGACAGTGACGGATCACCAACGGAATTTTCCATTGGTGACAGTGACAGATGTTTGGTTACTAATCCGTTAGTGAATAAAAATACAGAATTACACACCCCTACCCCTACCCTGTAACTGTACATATACATCCATATACATCCATCTGTACCCTGTACATTCATATACATCCACATCCATCTGTATCCTGTACACTCATATACATGCATCTGTACCTGTACTCTGTACATTCATATACATCCATTTGTATATTCATATAATAATAATACTATAAACGGACAAAACTAAATTACTCATTAAAATATATAAAAAACGTAATGAATTTGTACTATAATTATATTTTGGAAAAAAAATTATCAACTGGTCATAACAAAATGTACATACTAAACTAAACTAGCTAGCTCATCATCTGTATCATCATCACTATCTGTATGATGATCACCAATGATAGGAGCATCATCACGCCGCTGCTGTGGAGACGGAGCTGGAGGTGCCGTAGGACCAGATGTCTGAGTGGATGTCCCAATACCCTGTTGTGCCATCATCCTATGCATAAACGTCTGCAACTCGTCCAGCCTTGTGGTAATTCGACTATTCTCTGTCTCTAGCCGATCAATTTTATTCTGCATCCTGTTCATTATTTCAATTGTAGGAGGATCCACTGGGGGTGCAGACGTGTATGATGCAGAACAATGAGATGGCTCATGAAAATATGCTGAGGCCTGGGACCCTAACCCATAAACTCGATTCTTTTTCTGTCCGCCAACCGCTTCGTAGTACAGTTGGGCCTCATTTATGGGCGTTGGCTCATTGCTTCCCTCCTGTTGATGTGTAGCAGCCTCCTTCAGCTGTACGTATTTATCCTGCATTATAAATTTAAAGTAACATATAAGTAAAACAATTTACGTCAATCAAAATTGTTAATAACTACATTTAAGATGAACTTACATAAATAGCTTTTGATCTCGCATCAACAAACTCCTCCGTCCCCTTTCTCTTATGTGTGGCCTCAAAAAGCTCATGAGGATGTGGTTCTCTGCCTAGTCTTTCCCTCTGTCACTAATTATAAGAATTGTAGCATTTGTCATCGAACCAAAATATTTATAAGAAGATAATTATAAAATAAAAGTTTTAACAAATACCATCCTCCGCTGGTGGGTATACTGTGAAACAGAACCGCATGCGTGCCTGGAAATGCCAGATCCTGAACCTCCAGCCTCACTGCGCCTATTGGCAGAAAACTTCTCACACTTCTCTTTGTATTCAGAAGTGTTCCAAGTTTCCTGCCACTTCCTCAAAACATAATCAGGGGTTGCAAGATTCTTCGCCTTTCCTTTCCGGATTTCCCACATTAAGCCCCTGTATCGCTCAGCTGCCTTTTTCTGCCAGGCAATTTTTACCAAGCTGTCAATTGCTTGGTCCCATAGAAAGTATTTCTGCAAAAAGATTACATTTTATGATTAGATAGTAATTAAACAGTTCATAAATAGATGATAAACTGATAAAATAATTATGCTTCACCTTGAATTCCTGCCAATAAAAATCCTTGATTTCATTGGGCACAGTCTTCCAACAGTGGCCTTCCTCGACCAATCTTTCTTTCACTATCAGAGTTATCCTGCGGCTGCACATCTCCGACGGATGCAAACTACATGAACAAGATAATTTTGAGTAAGTAAATGGTAACATTTAAAATAATGTAAATTAATAAACAATTAATTATTACTTGTTGTTAATGAGTGAAATAGTCTGTCGGAATGACTGTGTTCCGCCTACAGCAGTGGTCGATGCAGCTGATGCTGGAGTAGATGATGGAGTAGATGCTGATGCAGATCCTGTCCCTCTAGCGGATGTAGTACCAGAAGGGGATGCAGAATGAGGTGAATGTGTATGTGATACCGGTGGTCGTGGAGCTGCAGTAGGGTGGTGAGGATGTAAACTGTGACGGTGAGGTGGTGGAAGGGGACGGGGAAGCTGTGCATCGGCAGATGGTGTAACTGGTGTATATGATCGATCTATATGAGATGGCTGTACACTGGATGCAAGTGGTACCCATATCTGAAGTTCCATATCCCCAAGTCCCGTCGGTGCGCGTGGTATATGCGCCTCATGCTCTTGTCCGTCATCTGTATCCGCGTCCTCTTGACTTGCACTTGCAGGAAGTTGAACCCGTCCTCTGGGCTTGCTAACCCTTCCATGTCCCCTCATCTGTGAATAAACAAAAAATGTCATAGTAAAAAATAATATAAAGTTCATAAACATTATATTAAATATATACAAATGTATTAAGGTACTCACTGAGTAATAAAAAAAATATACAACTCCAAACTTCTTTAGTATATAGATGAATTTAGTCTGATTCATATGAATTGTACTCATTATCACCGTCTGCATCTGCATTAGAATCAGGGTCACTAAGGAATTCGTCTTCCTCTGTCGAAACGTCATCATGAATCTCAGTCATTCCTCCGCTAGGATCATTCAGGCAGTGTTGTTGATTAATATCATCGATATTTACTTCAGCATAATCTATGTCATCTTCTTGAAAAGGTTCATATGTCTTTGAAGACGTTTGAGATACTTCAACAACGGGTCTACCTTTAACTTTCATCACAGCCCACCAATCATTTTTGTCACGACGCTTGCTCGGGTATGAAGCATAAACGACTTGTGTTGCTTGAGAGGCCAATACAAATGGCTCATACTTACTGTATCTACGCTTATTGTTAATATCAACAATTCTATACTGTCTGTGCACCTTGGTGCCCGTATTTGGTGTTGGATCAAACCAGTCACATTTGAAAAGTACAGTCCGCTTAATTGGTAGCCCTGGATACTCCAATCGCAACACCTCGACCAACTGTCCATAGTAGTCACTTTCTTCAGAACTGTAATTACTCCCTTTTATACATACACCAAAATTCATTGAGTTACTACTTGAATTTCCATTGATTGTGTTAAATTTACATCCATTAACACAATACCCATTAAAAGTGGTGACACTTCTGAGTGGTCCCTTTGCCACATCTTGTATAAGCTGATTTTGTACATTGTTTGGCGATTCATGGGCATACTTGTAAAACCATTTGACAAAGTCTCTCTCTAGTTTTTCATCAACAGCTGCATCTGTGATATTTGGTTGTGTCGACTTTACTCGCTCCACATAAATGCTATACATACAAAGAAACAAGTAATGTTTAACAATAATGTACAATATAAGAGGTATTAGACTATTAGTATAACTACCAATACTTACTCAATATATGTTTTCACCTCTGGACAATTTAATAGAATATATGTTTGAGCGGCTTGGATTTCATCTTCAGTCATATATCTGGATTTTCCTTTTCCGATAGTTCTACCTGTGCATTTGAATATGCTTAATTTACCTGGTATGTCATCATCAGAGACAAATTCATGTAAGTTGCGTGGAACCTTTCGATGTCTGGTCATTACATGTGCTTCAAAGTAGTGAGCAGAAAATGCACTTGCTTCTTCTACCAAGTAAGCATTGCATATTGAACCTTCAACCCTTGCTTTATTTTTAACATTGTTCTTTAACTTTCTCAAGTACCTAGTGTGTGGAAACAAAAATTATATATGTATACTAAGTAATTCATCATGGTAAGGAGTGCGAGTAAATAATTAGTACGTGTACCTCTCAAATGGGTACATCCACTGATATTGTACTGGTCCTGCAATTAATGCCTCATATGCAAGGTGTACTGGTAAATGTTTCATTGAATCAAATAGACTTGGAGGAAAAACTCGTTCAAGCTTACAAAGGATCATAGGAATTTGTTCATGTAACCGTTGCATGTCCCCATTAGTAAGTGCAGTTGAGGTAAGTTCTCTAAAGAAATTGCTAAGCTCTGTTATTGGTTGCCAAACATTATTTGGTAAGAACTCTCTGAGAGCTATAGGAAGAATTTGTTGCATGAAAACATGACAGTCGTGACTTTTCATACCAAAAAGTCTAAGCTTCCGACTATCAACACATCTCCCTAGATTGGAAACAAATTCGTCAGGGAATTTGAGTGTTTTAAGCCAATCACACAGTATCATCTTCGATTGGTTATCCAAACAATAACATGCTTTTGGATATTTCCCGCTAATTGGATCTTTGTTCAATTCTGGTCTCCTGCATATTTCATTTAAATCTTTCCTTGATTTTATATTGTCTTTTGTCTTCCCCTCCACATTCATAACTGTATTAAAAATATTTTCAAATACATTCTTTTCAATGTGCATGACATCAAGATTGTGGCGAATCATATTTGAAGACCAATATGGCAAATCCCATAATATACTCCGCTTACGCCAACCAGTTATCTTTGAAAGCTGACAATTTATTTCATGACTGTCAATGTCTATAACCCGCCTCAACCCAATTTGCTCAATTTCTTTTAGCAAGTATTCCCCAGTTCTAATTGGCGGTGGTGACTTCGATACACATTTGTTTTTAATAAAAGATGTCTTGTTTCAACGGAAAGGGTGGTCGTCAGGCAAGAACTTCCGATGACTGTCAAACCATGTTTGTTTACCCCCCCTTCGTAATGTAAATGCATCTGTGTTTTCCATACAGTAGGGACATGCAGTGCGTCCTGCAGTGCTCCACCCTGAGAGCATTAAATAAGCAGGGAAGTCACTTATAGTCCAAATTAATGCAGCACGCATAGTAAAATTGTTCTGTTAGAAAGCATCGTAAGTATTAACACCAGTTGCCCAAAGTTCTTTCAATTCTTGCACTAATGGCTGCATGTACACATCAAGCTTCTCTTTCGGATTCTTGGGACCAGGTATTATAATTGTCAGGAACATGTACTCATCTTTCATACACATACCTGGTGGCAAATTGTATGGAGTTAGTATTACTGGCCATGAAGAATACTGTTGCCCAGATTGACCGAATGGTTGAAATCCATCAGTGCAAAGGCCAAGTCTGACATTTCGGGCCTCCAGTGCGAAGGTTGGATGAGTTTGGTTGAAATGCTTCCAAGCAGGAGCATCTGAACAGTGGCGCATCACCCCATTCTCAGTTGCATGGTCATTGTGCCAAGTCATATACTTAGCTGTAACACATGACGCATAAAGTCTTTGCAAACGTGGTGTAATGGGGAAGTAATACATCTTTTTGTATGGTATTTGACTCTTCCCTTTCCCCAAGTTGTGCTTCAGGCGTTTGAACCTTTCATGGTCACAAAATTTGCATCGTGTAAGTTCTTTATCATTTTCCCAATAAATCATACAACCATTCGCACAACAGTGTATCTTTTGTACAGGAAGCCCCAATCCTCGGACTAGTCTCTTTGTTGAGTAAAAGCTGTCCGTCATGACATTGTCACTCGGTAACATCTCCTTCATGAGTTCACAAATCTGATCAAAACACCGTTCTGAGAAATGATGTTCCGCCTTCAGATTTAGTAAACGTGAAACAGCTGATAACTGGGAGTGAGTTTCACAGCCAGGCCATAGTTCTTGCTTAGATGCATTTAACATATCATACAGTTTCTGTGCAGCCGAGTTTGGCATCTCATATGTGTCATTATGCATTACATGACAACTTGTTGCATCCATGACCATGTCCTCAAAAAGATTGAAATTTGGGTGATTAACACTGTCAGAACCATAAGACATGTCTAAATCTGTATCACCATATCCGTCATGCACTTCAGTTTCACCGTGCAAATACCAAACAAGGTAATTTTGAACAAAACCATGCTTCATTAAATGATATTTAACTGTATTTTCATCTTGAAAGCTACAGTTTTGGCACTTAAATCGATTACAAGGACAGCGGATTTGATCGCCATTTAAATATTCTGTGCAGGTCTTAGCTTTCTCTATAAATTCATTGATACCCTCTAAATATCTGGGATTCAGTAAACCATCTATGAGACGAGCATACATCCAACTTCTTTCAGCAGTCATATTAACTACAATAAATATGCTGATATGAAAACAAATAACTTATAAACCCTATCTTCGAACAGAGCCTGAAAACCAACAATTAAATTGTGCATTATATCTAAATGATAATCTGATAACTACATTCATTTTGGAACAAAATATTAACATAAATTTGAACTTGCCTGATATCAATGGCAGTATCTTCTACTAGAGGGGGAGGTGGCGGGGCAGTATAACCAGGTTGGTTAGGCTGTTAATGATAAATTATAGCAATCAGTATATGTATTCAGCCATCATCCATATAAAAAATGCATCATGTTTGGAATATCTACCTATCCAAGCACACTTAGTGTAAATTCAAACACATGCACCAAAAAAATTTCACAATGCAATTAGATTTCAATTCTATAGTAACTTTGAAAACTAAAAATGGGACATTCCATGTGAATATTGAACATCAATTCAAATCCAATAAATATCAAGAAAATTTTCTCTTTTTTTACACGACTTTGAGGCCGAATTTATTTATAAATTTTCTGGAAATTGCACCTGCTGGTGCACTTGCCAGTGCACTTGAAATGTGCACCTGCTGCTCGTGCACATTGGCAGTGCACCTGCTGGTGCACTTGTCCAAGTTCACCAGCAGGTGCACTTTGAAGTGCACCAGTGGCAGTGCACCTGGTGGTGTATTTACTTGTGCACTTGCTGGTGCACTTGGCCAAGTGCACCAGCTGGGGCAGTTGGCCGAATGCACCAGCAGGTGCACACTTTAAATTGCACCTGCTGGTGCACTTGCCAAGTGCACCAGCAGGTGCACAAGTGTACCAGTATGTGCACTTTAAATGTGCACCTGCTGGTGCACTTGAAATGTGCACCTGCTGGTGCACCAGCAGGTGCACACATTGGCAGTGCACCAGTAGGTGCACTTTGAAGTGCACCAGCTGGTGCACTTGCCAAGTGCACCAGCATGTGCACTTGAAATGTGCACCTGCTGGTGCACTTGAAATGTGCACCTGCTGGTGCACCAGCAGGTGCACACATTAAAGTGCACCAGCAGGTGCACACATTGGCAGTGCACCTGCTGGTGCACTTGTCCAACTGCACCAGCAGGTGCACAAGTGCACCAGCATGTGCACTTTAAATGTGCACCTGCTGGTGCACCAGCAGGTGCACACATTGGCAGTGCACTTGTCCAAGTGCACCAGCAGGTGCACAAGTGCGCCAGCATGTGCACTTGAAATGTGCACCTGCTGGTGCACCAGCAGGTGCACACATTAAAGTGCACCAGGAGGTGCACACATTGGCAGTGCACCTGCTGGTGCATGTAATACCCGGCTAGACTCCGGTATCGGAATTCCTACCGTCTGGTGGAATCTCGGATGTCGGAAGCCTCTAGTAGGGTAGAATCATGTTTTCATAAAATGTTTTAAGGTATTTCATGGTTTTAAGTAAAATGGAAATGAGTTTTTGCATGAAAACAACCTTGAAGGAAAACTCAGGTTCGGCCGCCGAACATGCATGCCTTCGGGAGCGCCTTTAGGCCCCCGAAAGCATAAGTGAGGAAAGTCCAGGTTCGGCCGCCAAACCTCAAGTTCGGCCGCCGAACATGGCATGCATGCGGAGGCACGTTCGGCCCCCGAACGTGGCCTGGCCAGCCACTATAAAAGGGTCCCTTAGCCGAAAACGGGCGAGCTTTTTCCCCATTTACGGCCAAGGTGAGTTCTCCGCCACCCCTCACCGATCTTGAGTCTTTTCCTTCAGATCTTTCGAGTTTTTCACTAGTTTTCATCTTGTTTTGAAGATTTTCAAGCTTTGAGCAAAGTTTTGGAGCTTTGAGGTTCAAGAACTCAAAACCTCCCACCTCCGAGTTTAGGACGCCTCTCCCTCGATCTACAAGAGGTAAGAGCCGATCTTAAGCTCATTTTATGTTTAAAGTAAGTTTTATGCAAGATCTATGGAGTGAAATGCATGTTTAGCTCATAGTTAGGTTTATGGATTTTATGTGTTTTTGAGCAATGTGAGTTGCTTGTGTGTTGTAGTTGGGGTTTTTGATGGTTTGATGCCCCTAGGAGCTTGTATGTTTGCTTGTGAATGCTTGGGAATGTTGTAGAATAGGTTTATGCATGTTTGGATGAGATTGGAGGCATAAATGCATAAGGGAGCCAAGTTTCTGCCCTTTGGCAGAAACCAGGTTCGGCAGCCGAAGGAACTTTCGGCCGCCGAACATGGCTGGGGAGGCAGGCCTTTCGGCTGCCGAAGTTGCCCCCGAAAGGAGACTTTCGTCTCTGTCTGTCACTTTCGGCCGCCGAAGGTGCCGCCGAACATGCATGAGTTTCGCCTCTGTCTGGGAGTTTCGGCCGCCGAAGGTGCCGCCGAACCTGCCTGACTTTCGGCTCTGGAGGGACTTTCGGCCGCTGAACCTGCCGCCGAAAGTGCCCTGTCCAGCCCTTTCTTGCATGTTTTTCTATGATTATTCCATGATGTTTTAGGGGGTTTTTGGGGAATAGTTTAGAGTTATGTTCATGTTTGTTTGGTCCCTCATTTGAGTCCACCTGTGTAGGTTCGGACCCGAGGAACCGAGGACCCCAGCAGTGAGTCTGTTGCCCCAGTGTCTGGTCAGAGCTATCCAGAGGTGAGTGGAATAACTCATTATGTTTTAAAGCAAAGAATGAACTTTTTAGCATGTTTCACGCATCATGAATGCCATATGATGAATTAGGTTGCTTGCATTAGAATTCACGAATATGTTGCATTGCATATTTTTATGTTGATGTGGATGAATGTTGGATGATCCATAGCCCTCGATCTATGATATGACGATGTGATATGTACGGTACGGAAAGTAAGACCAGTGGGACCCATTCTACGTTCGCTGGCACTATGTAAGAGAAAGACCAGGACCCATTCTACGTTCTGGCACAGTTGGACACTGTTATGTTATGATATGTAAGGGAAAGACCAGGACCCATTCTACGTTCTGGCACAGTTGGACACTGTTATGTTATGATATGTAAGGGAAAGACCAGAACCCATTCTACGTTCTGACACAGTTGGACACTGTTATGTTATGATATGTAAGGGAAAGACCAGGACCCATTCTACGTTCTGGCACAGTTGGACCATGTAGAGGGCTATTGGTGACAAGTTCATCCTTGATGTGATTAGCTGTGATGTGATGCATTCCATGATCCATATGATTTAAATGTTTTTATTATTCTGCTCACTGGGCTCTAGTAGCTCATCCCTCTCCCTTTTTCCCCAGGTTTGCAGGTACAGGGTAGACCAGGAGGTTTACAAGAGTAGTGAAGTCTGGTATATGTAATAGATAGTGTGGACATGATAAAATGTATTAATGTTATGTAAAGTACAGTTTTAGTCATGTATTGATATTGAGGATTAGATATTGTGCTTGACATTGTGTATGAGGAATCCCTTTTATTACATGATCAAAAATGTTTTATAATGTTCATGAAAGCCAACTCATCTCATGTTATATCGCCCATTGGGGCATTGATGAGATCCCACAGAGGGATCATGATTATGATCATGACTATGTACAGTGTATGTTCAGGTTGAGTTGGATGTTTGAAGGATAAGTTTTAAATTTTTATGTATGTTGTTGATCATGTATGGGATTAAACAGGTTTTCAGGATGAATGTCAGGCTTGCTACGGGTCTTGGCGGCCTTAAGCCGACCCGGATCCTAGCGCCGGTAGCGGTCCGATTTTCGGGTCGTTACAGAATGGTATCAGAGCCCTAGGTTCATAGGATCGGACCTAGAGTGTCGGGCTCATAGATGTTCTAGAAGGTCAAGCACAATAGGAAAGATTATGTCCACTAGGATAGGATGTGGAGTCCTGTCTTGTATGATGATGTGAAATGCCATGATTATATACATGTGCATTGATGCTATGATATGAATGATGTATATGTGATGAGGGTTCATGTGTGCCCACATGAACCGTATGATGCTAATGTTTGTATGATGTATACTGTTTTTCAGAAACAGGATGAGAGGAACTCGTCGATCTGCACGATTGACTGGAGTGCCACCTGAGGATGAGGGCACGAGCGCCCGTCCTCCTACGTTGCCTAGGACAATGTCTTGTAGAGCCAACAGAGAAAGAGTGTCAAGGGACCCTAGAAGGTCTTTTGATGCTAGCAGAAGGGGGACAGATAGAGGAGGAAGTTCTTCAGATGTGAGGGAGGTTACGGAAGAGGATCAGAGGAGGGATGGGAATCTGGATGTTAGCATGGAGGAAGAAGGGACAGGGGAATCTCAAGGAGGCGTTCAGGCCTCAGGGTATGGTTTTCCACCCCATTATCCACCCTTCCCACAGGGTTCAGGGTATCCGATGGGAGGTACATCGGATTACTCCAGCTTTAACCCCTACCCTACCTACATGACTTATCCACCTTTCTATCCACCTTACACACAGTACCCAGCTTATCCACCCTCACCCTTCTATCCAAACCCGGCAAACCCCACCTCGGGGAATGCTGCACCCCCACCTCCACCACCTACAGAACCAGCAGCCCCAGTTACTCAACCTCCTAGACCTAGCTCAGCTGGTGGGAGCAAGGTAAAGATGACGGATTACCTCAAGCTGGATGCTCCCAAATACAAGTCAGGGGATGACCCCTTTGAGTATCTGAGAGTGGTAAAGACAATAACTGATGAGCTAGGGGCGGATGATAGCAGGGCCATTCAGATGGCAGGGTTCACCTTAAAGTGCAAGAAGGCACGGGAATGGTTCAAGTGTTATGTGGACCCGAGACTAGACGGCATGACATGGGAGGAATTCGCGAATGAGTTCGCGGGATGGGCTTTTCCAGACAGTTCCAGAGAACTGAAGATGATTGAGTTTGAGCAACTGAGGCAGTCAGAGCACATGGGTGTAGAGGAGTTCACGGATAAATTCTTGGAGCTATTGCCTTTTTCAGGGCAAGCTCTAGATACAGATACGAGGAAAGCCAAGAGATATGTTATGAAGCTGCATTCTAGGTACTCGTTAATTCAGTCAGCGGAGAGAGAGAGTTTCCATACTGTGGTGGATATGGCTCGAAGGATGGAGGCGAGTACTATAGTTGAGGGGTCAGTGAAGCAGTCAGTGACCCAGTCTTCAGGGGTTAAGACCCCAGGCAGAGGAGGACCAGGTTTCTCTTCTCAGAGCTCAAGTAAGAAGAGGTGGGATAACACCACCAAGAAGCCGAAGAAGAATAAGTTTTGGAACAAGCTGAAGTCCGGTCTGGGATTTGGCGGTGGCTCGAGCTCAGGCTCAGATGGTACAGAATGCCAGAGATGTGGAAGACCGCTCAAGGGAGTGGTCGAGTTGGGACTAATGCATGTTTTAGATGTGGACAGGAGGGACACATAGCTCGGGAGTGTCCTAGAGCGCCTTTTATGGGCCAACCCCAGCAGACAGCCTCTGGTAGTGTGGCACAGCCAGCAGTTCCAGCCACAACTCAGGGCAGTGGCAGAGGTAGAGGGAGAGGGGCAGCCTCTTCTTCTGGTTCCCGAGGTGAAGGTCCATCAGCTCCAGCTAGGATCTTCACCATGACTCAGCAGGAGGCTAACACATCCAACACCGTGGTGTCAGGTAATCTCGTCATTGGGTGTTCTGATGTGTATGCATTAATGGACCCGGGTGCATCTCATTCTTTTATTGCTCCGAGAGCCGTTGAGAGGTTGGGTCTGATAGTCTCTGGGTTAGAGTGTCCCCTATGGGTCAGTGGACCCAAGTGTGACCCGTCAGTGGCAGTGTCAGTCTGCCAATTCAGTCCAGTTTTTATTGAGGGAAGATGCCTCTCCGCCGACCTTGTGGTTCTAGATTTGACAGACTTTGACGTCATTCTAGGGATGGATTGGCTATCTACCCATGGTGCTACCTTGGACTGCAGGGACAAGGTAGTCAGGTTCAGAGATCAGAACGGGTCAGAGGTCGTCTTCAGAGGAGACAAGAGGGGCACACCTAGAGGTTTGATATCAGCTCTTCAGGCTCGTAGGTTGCTTAGGAAGGGATGTCAGGGGTATTTGGCTTATGTGAGAGAGCTTAGTAGTCAGGTCAGGGAGCCAGCGTCAGTGCCAGTTGTCAGAGAGTTTCAGGATGTCTTTCCTGATGAGCTTCCAGGTTTACCACCTGCTAGGGAGATAGAGTTCG
Source organism: Manihot esculenta (assembly GCF_001659605.2). Taxonomy (NCBI): domain Eukaryota; kingdom Viridiplantae; phylum Streptophyta; class Magnoliopsida; order Malpighiales; family Euphorbiaceae; genus Manihot; species Manihot esculenta. The sequence goes on from NC_035172.2 coordinate 35,526,905, forward strand.
AGATAGAGTTGGTGCCTGGAACTAGACCGATCTCTATCCCTCCCTACAGGATGGCCCCAGCCGAATTGAAGGAGTTGAAAGAGCAATTGCAAGAGCTGGTAGAGAAGGGCTTCATCCGACAGAGTACCTCACCTTGGGGTGCTCCGGTCTTGTTTGTGAGGAAGAAGGATGGATCCCTTAGACTTTGTATCGACTACAGGCAGTTGAACAAAGTCACTACCAAAAATAAGTACCCTTTGCCAAGGATCGATGATCTATTCGACCAGCTAGCAGGAGCGGGTTGTTTCTCCAAAATAGATCTGAGATTGGGGTACCATCAGTTAAGGATAAGGGATGAAGATGTGCCGAAGACAGCTTTCAGGACCAGATATGGGCATTTTGAGTTCCTTGTAATGCCGTTCGGGTTAACCAACACCCCTGCGGCATTCATGGATCTCATGAACAGAGTGTTTAGCCAGTACCTGGATCACTTCGTTATTGTCTTCATAGATGATATCTTGGTGTATTCCAGGAATGCAGAGGAGCATGCCCATCATCTGCGGTTGGTCTTGCAGACTTTGAGAGAACATGGCTTGTATGCCAAGTTCTCTAAATGTGAGTTCTGGCTGAGGAGCATTTCGTTCTTGGGGCATGTAGTGTCAGAGAATGGGATTGAGGTGGACCCCAAGAAGACGGAAACTGTGGCTAACTGGCCTAGACCCACTTCAGTGACAGAGATCAGGAGTTTCTTGGGTTTGGCAGGTTACTACAGGAGGTTCGTTCAGGACTTCTCAAAGATAGCAGCTCCTCTGACCAGGTTAACCAGGAAGAATCAGAAGTTTCTGTGGACCGACCAGTGCGAGGAGAGTTTTGAAGAGCTTAAGAAGAGGTTGACTTCAGCACTAGTTTTAGCTCTGCCATCCAGTGATGAGGACTTTACAGTCTTTTGTGATGCGTCCCGTGTGGGACTGGGTTGTGTACTAATGCAGAATGAGAGGGTGATCGCTTATGCTTCTAGGCAGCTGAAGAAGCATGAGTTGAATTACCCCACACATGACCTGGAGATGGCAGCAGTAATCTTTGCACTCAAGATGTGGAGGCACTACCTCTATGGGGTTAAATGTGAGATCTTTACAGATCATAAAAGCCTGCAGTACATCCTGAGTCAAAGAGATTTGAATTTGAGACAGAGGAGATGGGTGGAGCTGCTGAGTGACTACGATTGCAAGATTCAGTATCATCCGGGTAAGGCGAATGTCGTGGCAGACGCCCTAAGCCGAAAGTCACTAGGCAGTTTATCCCACATATCGGCAGAGAGGAGGCCAGTGGTGAAGGAGTTCTACAAGCTTATTGAGGAAGGTCTACAGATGGAGTTGTCTGGTACAGGTGCCTTGGTGGCCCAGATGAGAGTGGCACCCGTGTTTTTGGAGCAGGTGGCTCAGAAACAGCATGAGGACCCGAAGTTAGTGAAGATTGCCAGGACTGTTCAGTCAGGCAATGATAGTGAGTTCAGATTCGACAGCAAGGGGATCCTCCGCTATGGGAGCAGACTATGTGTACCAGATGACATAGGGCTAAAAGGAGACATTATGAGAGAGGCTCATAATGCAAGATACAACATTCACCCCTGAGCCACCAAGATGTATCAAGATTTGAAGAAAGTTTATTGGTGGCCAGCGATGAAGAAAGATGTGGCACAGTTTGTGTCAGCCTGCGAAGTGTGTCAGAGGGTGAAGCTGGAACATCAGAAGCCGGCTGGAATGCTTAACCCGCTACCTATTCCAGAATGGAAATGGGAAAATATAGCTATGGACTTTGTAGTGGGGTTACCGGCGACGTCCAACAGATTGGACTCCATATGGGTGATTGTGGACAGACTCACCAAATCTGCTCACTTCATTCCTGTCAGGAGTGGCTATTCTGTGGACAAGTTGGCACAGGTGTATGTCGACGAGGTCGTCAGGTTGCATGGGGTTCCGGTTTCGATAGTGTCGGATAGAGGGCCCCAGTTCACCTCCAGATTTTGGCGGAGTCTGCAGAACGCCATGGGTACTAGGTTGGATTTCAGTACTGCCTTCCACCCACAGACGGACGGACAATCAGAAAGGACCATCCAGACCATAGAGGATATGCTCAGAATGTGTGTGCTGGACTTTGGCGGTTCTTGGAGGCAGCATCTACCTTTGGTGGAGTTTGCCTACAATAATAGCCATCATGCTAGCATCGGGATGGCTCCATATGAAGCTTTATATGGAAGGAAGTGCAGATCACCTGTTTGCTGGGAAGAGGTTGGAGAAAAGGCCTTGGCAGGGCCTGAGCTAGTAGAGATTACCAGCAGGGTAGTACCCATAATTAGAGAGAGAATCAAGACTGCTGCCAGCAGACAGAAGAGTTATGCAGACATCCGCAGACGGCAGTTAGAGTTTCAGGAGGGGGATCTGGTATTGCTCAAGGTGTCTCCTATGAAAGGGGCGGTTCGCTTTGGGAAGAAAGGTAAACTAGCCCCACGATACATCGGACCCTTTGAAGTCTTGCAAAAGATTGGAAATGTGTCGTACAAGCTAGATTTACTTGCTTCAATGGAAAGAATCCATCCGGTTTTCCATGTTTCAATGTTGAGGAAGTTTGTGTCAGATCCGAGCAAGGTTCTTAGTGAGCCTGATGTGGAGGTCCAAGAGGACCTCACCTATGTTGAACAGCCAGTACGGATCATAGACACCCAGATCAGAAAGTTAAGGAACAAGGAAATCCCGATGGTGAAAGTCCTGTGGAACCACCACAACTTGGAGGAATGCACTTGGGAGACACGGGAGTCTATGCTCCAGCAGTACCCTCATCTCTTTTAAGGTTAGATCTCTATGTGTTTATGTGCTATGTATGTATGTTATGTTTTATGCCATGCTATGTGCTAGTTGAGGAACATTCGGGGACGAATGTTCTTAAGGGGGGGAGAATGTAATACCCGGCTAGACTCCGGTATCGGAATTCCTACCGTCTGGTGGAATCTCGGATGTCGGAAGCCTCTAGTAGGGTAGAATTATGTTTTCATAAAATATTTTAAGGTATTTCATGGTTTTAAGTAAAATGGAAATGAGTTTTTGCATGAAAACAACCTTGAAGGAAAACTCAGGTTCGGCCGCCGAACCTCAAGTTCGGCCGCCGAACATGCATGCCTTCGGGAGCGCCTTTAGGCCCCCGAAAGCATAAGTGAGGAAAGTCCAGGTTCGGCCGCCGAACCTCAAGTTCGGCCGCCGAACATGGCATGCATGCGGAGGCACGTTCGGCCCCCGAACGTGGCCTGGCCAGCCGCTATAAAAGGGTCCCTTAGCCGAAAACGAGCGAGCTTTTTCCCCATTTCCGGCCAAGGTGAGTTCTCCGCCACCCCTCACTGATCTTGAGTCTTTTCCTTCAGATCTTTCGAGTTTTTCACTAGTTTTCATCTTGTTTTGAAGATTTTCAAGCTTTGAGCAAAGTTTTGGAGCTTTGAGGTTCAAGAACTCAAAACCTCCCACCTCCGAGTTTAGGACGCCTCTCCCTCGATCTACAAGAGGTAAGAGCCGATCTTAAGCTCATTTTATGTTTAAAGTAAGTTTTATGCAAGATCTATGGAGTAAAATGCATGTTTAGCTCATAGTTAGGTTTATGTGTTTTATATGTGTTTTTGAGCAATGTGAGTTGCTTGTGTGTTGTAGTTGGGGTTTTTGATGGTTTGATGCCCCTAGGAGCTTGTATGTTTGCTTGTGAATGCTTGGGAATGTTGTAGAATAGGTTTATGCATGTTTGGATGAGATTGGAGGCATAAATGCATAAGGGAGCCAAGTTTCTGCCCTTTGGCAGAAACCAGGTTCGGCAGCCGAAGGAACTTTCGGCCGCCGAACATGGCTGGGGAGGCAGGCCTTTCGGCTGCCGAAGTTGCCCCCGAAAGGAGACTTTCGTCTCTGTCTGGTACTTTCGGCCGCCGAAGGTGCCGCCGAACATGCATGAGTTTTGCCTCTGTCTGGGAGTTTCGGCCGCCGAAGGTGCCGCCGAACCTGCCTGACTTTCGGCTCTGGAGGGACTTTCGGCCGCCGAACCTGCCGCTGAAAGTGCCCTGTCCAGCCCTTTCTTGCATGTTTTTCTATGATTATTCCATGATGTTTTAGGGGGTTTTTGGGGAATAGTTTAGAGTTATGTTCATGTTTGTTTGGTCCCTCATTTGAGTCCACCTGTGTAGGTTCGGACCCGAGGAACCGAGGACCCCAGCAGTGAGTCTGTTGCCCCAGTGTCTGGTCAGAGCTATCCAGAGGTGAGTGGAATAACTCATTATGTTTTAAAGCAAAGAATGAACTTTTTAGCATGTTTCACGCATCATGAATGCCATATGATGAATTAGGTTGCTTGCATTAGAATTCACGAATATGTTGCATTGCATATTTTTATGTTGATGTGGATGAATGTTGGATGATCCATAGCCCTCGATCTATGATATGACGATGTGATATGTACGGTACGAAAAGTAAGACCAGTGGGACCCATTCTACGTTCGCTGGCACTATGTAAGAGAAAGACCAGGACCCATTCTACGTTCTGGCACAGTTGGACACTGTTATGTTATGATATGTAAGGGAAAGATCAGGACCCATTCTACGTTCTGGCACAGTTGGACACTGTTATGTTATGATATGTAAGGGAAAGACCAGGACCCATTCTACGTTCTGGCACAGTTGGACCATGTAGAGGGCTATTGGTGACAAGTTCATCCTTGATGTGATTAGCTGTGATGTGATGCATTCCATGATCCATATGATTTAAATGTTTTTATTATTCTGCTCACTGGGCTCTAGTAGCTCATCCCTCTCCCTTTTTCCCCAGGTTTGCAGGTATAGGGTAGACCAGGAGGTTTACAAAAGTAGTGAAGTCTGGTATATGTAATAGATAGTGTGGACATGATAAAATGTATTAATGTTATGTAAAGTACAGTTTCAGTCATGTATTGATATTGAGGATTAGATATTGTGCTTGACATTGTGTATGAGGAATCCCTTTTATTACATGATCAAAAATGTTTTATAATGTTCATGAAAGCCAACTCATCTCATGTTATATCGCCCATTGGGGCATTGATGAGATCCCACAGAGGGATCATGATTATGATCATGACTATGTACAGTGTATGTTCAGGTTGAGTTGGATGTTTGAAGGATAAGTTTTAAATTTTTATGTATGTTGTTGATCATGTATGGGATTAAACAGGTTTTCAGGATGAATGTCAGGCTTGCTACGGGTCTTGGCGGCCTTAAGCCGACCCGGATCCTAGCGCCGGTAGCGGTCCGATTTTCGGGTCGTTACAGTACACTTTAAATGTGCACCTGCTGGTGCACTTGAAATGTGCACCTGCTGGTGCATTTGGCAAGTGCACCAGCAGGTGCAATGCCAAGTGCACCAGCAGGTGCACACATTGGCAGTGCACCTGCTGGTGCACTTGGCAAGTGCACCAGCAGGTGCACAGGTGCACCAGCATGTGCACTTTAAATGTGCACCTGCTGGTGCACTTTAATGTGTGCACCTGCTGGTGCTGTAAAACTTTTTCCTGTAATTCTCAGGACATTTATCTTCTGAAAATGGTACAAGCTTTAAATTCAAAATTAAAATACAAATCATACCAAATTGCTAATTCATACTTGGAAAAAATTTCTATTGACATGGAAAATATGAATGTCTAACTACTCTTCACGGTCACAGTTCATGACAAATAAAAAGTTATCCATCTTTTAAGTTTTGGTGCTACCTAGAGTCCCTTCTTTTCCTCTTGAAAATTGAAGGGAACGAACTTATGTGAATCATTTCTACACAGGATTGAAGCAGGATTGAGCGAATCTTTTTATCCTTGTTACTTCTGCATCCTTCAAATTAAAATCTTTACATTATAGTTAGAAAAACCACATTTGAACCACCTTTACTAGCAAAACCTAAATTGAAAGTTCTCCTGCTAAACCAGGTTGCTTAGTAGAATTGTTGCCGAATAATCAGGTATAATGCAGAGATATAGAAGGAGCCCTAAAAACACAAAACTAACTGGTTTTACGGAATTAAATACTCATTCACATTAGTCAATTGGTTCTACCGGTCTACCCACAGGAAAATTATCCTCCTTGCAAGCCCTTGTTCATTCCCACATAAAATTTTCAAAATATGGCAACCATTGTTATAAGCAAGAAATGGTAATATTTCAGAAATAATTTTAGGAACAAAAAAAAATTGCTAAATAGATTGGGAGAAAAGGCTAGAGATGGACCTGATGAACCGGCTGGAGTAGAGGACGTGACCTGATCAGGACCAGCGAATCAGAGAGAGGCGAGCTGCAGAAACATGTGCAACTCGGGATCTGCAGCAGATCAGCAGAACATGAAGCGGGCCGCAGAATGAACCAACGGCATCTGTCAAACCTATGTTTCTTGATTAACGTTCCTTGAGCTCCGTCTGTCGTGGACGGTGACCGGCGAGAGGAGGTGGTGCCTCTGGCGGGAGGTGAGCAGCAGCCTGATGGAGTATGGAGGCGACGGCGGTGTGGAAGTCAGTGAGAGAATAGGAATGGCTGAATGGTTCATCAATAAGCAAACACACGATTTAGGATTTCACTCGTGGATTGTATATTTGGCTCCACAATTCACTAACGGAAAGCTTAGTCCGTTAGTGAAAAAACGAAATAAATAATAAATTCACTATTTCACCCACAGACTTCTAACGGGAAAAGATCCGTTAGTACTTTTCTAACGGATCACTGACAGATATTTTCATCCGTTAGTGGAGAATATGATTCAAATAGTCCGTAGGTGAATCCATTAGTGTCACTAACGGACTTCAATCCGTTGGTGAAGTCCGTTAGTGATCTCCTCCATTTTTGTAGTGACACAAACATCTATAAGCTAAGAAATACAATAAATATTGGCCCATGATATCTGTTGGTGGCCTTTACCAATCATGTCTTCAAATGGGTAATTTGGTTCTGGTCCTCCAAAGTTTAATGGAAGTAATTATCATGTATGGGCTATCAAGATGCAAGCCTACCTTGAAGCTCTAGGTTTGTGGGAAGTAACTGAGGAGGATATGGATCCTCCTCCTCTACCTGCAAATCCTACACTCAATTAAATTAAAATTCATGAAGAAGTAAAGCAAAAGAAGCCTAAAGCCTTGACCTCTATTCACCAAGTTGTCACGAAAGCTGTCTTCTCTAGGATTATCAATATCAAGTCTCCAAAAGAGGTGTGGGACAAATTAAAGCTGGAAAATTGAAGGCAACAATAAGGTCAAGTCTATAAATTTAAGAACTCTAAAAAGAGAGTTTGATCTCATGAAGATGAAGGATGGAGAAAGTGTCAAAGATTACACTTCGAGACTTCTAGATGTGACTAACAAGATTAAATTTTTGGATCAAGAATTTTCTGATGAAAATATTATTGAGGAGCTCTTTACTAGTCTACCATCAAAGTATGAATAAAATATTTTAGCCATTGAAGAGTTTGTTGATCTCAAGACTCTTGGAATTTCAGAATTGACTAGTAGACTTTATTCATTGAAAAAAAGGCTCAACATTAGAGATGAAGAAGATATTGAAGGAGCATTTCATGCAAGACATAAGAATAAGAAGAACAACAGATGTGGAAAGAAGGCTACAAAGGAAGACTCGACCAAAGGAAAAGTTGTGCAATTTTTTAAAAATTCTGGACAGAAATCAACTTTTCCACCCTGCAAACATTGCACCAGAACAAACCACAAGGAAGATGATTGTAGATATAAAAGTAAGCCTCCCATTTAATGCAGATTCTGTAAAAATATGGGTCATTTTGAAAGAAATTGCAGGCAAAAAAATGCTCAAGAGAATGGTAAAAATATTCAACAAGCAAATGTCATTGAAGAAGAGAAAGAAGAGGAGCCCGAAGAAAGAGTATTTCTTGCCTATCATTTGCCTAAAAATGATTCACTTCGTGCCTGAATGATAGTAGATGCACTTGTGATATAGCTAAGGAAATTCATATTTCATATATGATAATAGAAGAAATTTAACAACAAAGGTACCTATACATAATAACTCCTTTGTGTTAAAGGTTGATGCTAAAAATGAAAATGTTTTTGTTGCAAATCTTAATGAATCTAAATTGTGACATTTTAGATTTGGTTATTATCACTATAATGCCTTGTCTAAACTATGTAAGGAAGATATGGCAAGAAATATGTCCGAAATGATGGTTCCAAATGAAGTGTGTGGGGTATGTCAAATCGGGAAGCAACACTGACTTTCATTTCCTTCTGAAGCATCATGGAGAGCTAAAAGTAGGCTTGAACTCATTCATAGTATGTGGACCTATGAAGGAAGAATCTTTAAACAAGAATAAATACTTTGTTATGTTTGTAGATGATCATACAAGGATGACTTGGATCTATTTCATCAAAAGTAAGTCACAAGTTTTCTCTATTTTTGAGAGTTTTAAAAATATGGTTGAAGCTTAAACAGGAAGCAGAATCAAGAGTCTCAGAACGGATAATGGTCTGAGTTCAATTCTACAGAATTCAAAGTTTTCTGTGACAAGCATGGAATTTTTCATCAACTTTTATCTCCATACACACCTCAATAAAATGGTGTTGTGGAAAGGAAGAACAGAGTAGTCATGGAAATAGTTAGATGCATGTTGGCTAAGAAGAAGCTACCTAATATTTTTTGGGCAGAAACGACTAACACCGTTGTCTATCTTTTAAATAGTCTTCCTATTTTAGCCTTGAAAGAAGAAACTACCATTGAAGCATGAACAAGTCATAAACTTTCAGCAAAGCATATTAGGATTTTTGGTTCTGGATGTTATGTGCATATTCCAGCAGCCAAAAGATTCAAGTTGAATTATAAATCTCAACTTGGAATATTTCTAGGATATGCTGCAATGACCAAGGGTAATAAAGTCTATGATGTGCAACAAGGGAAGATCCTTATTAACATGGTTGTGGCAATTGATGAAGGTTCTTATTGGAATTTCGATGAGGGTAAATTGATGCAGCAAAACAGTGTTTTTGTTAAACCCATTTAGGAAGTATATGATCAATTACAAGATGAAGATGTGAATGATGAAGATTAGGATGAACCTTTGAATCCAAGGTTTAAAAGTCTTGTTGATATATATAAAAATTGTAATTTAGTTGAATCTGAACCAAATTCATATGACAAGGCACTTCAAGATTCAAATTGAATTCAGGTTATGGAGAAGAAATTCTTCATGATTAACAAGAACAAAACTTAGAGTATTGTTAATAGATCTAAAGGAAGAAAACCTATCAGTCTAAAATGAGTTTACAAGGTAAAAAGAAATCTTGATGGTTCTATTAACAAGCTAAAAGCTAGGCTGGTCATCAAAGGTTATGCTTAAATAGCTGGCTTGGACTATGGTGAAACATTTGCTCCTATAGTAAGACAAGACACAGTCAGGTTGCTCGTGGCGTTGTCAGCAAAGTTTGGCTGGAAACTATACCATTTAGATGCTAATCTGCATTTCTAAATGCTGATTTAAAAAGGGATATTTATGTTGAAATTCCTCAAGGTTTCCCAACCAAAGTTGAAGGTGATCAAGTTTTAAAGATTCATAAGGCCTTGTATGTGTTGAAACAAGCTCTAAGAGCTTAGTGTGTGCCTCTAATAGGTGCATCATCAACCATATCATCTTTTGTTGGCTCCTTGTGCTGCAATTTTGAAGTTTGATCTAGAAATGAAACTAAATGCTCTCGTTTTGTAACGACCCGAAAATCGGACCGCTACCGGCGCTAGGATCCGGGTCGACTTAAGGCCGCCGGGACCCGTAGCAAGCCAAACATACATCCTGAAAACCTGTTTAATCCCATACATGATCAAGAAAATACATAAGAATTTAAAACCTTTCTTTCAAACATCCAACTCAACCTGAACATATACTGTACATAGTCATAATCATAATCATGATCCCTCTGTGGGATCTCATCAATACCCCAACAGGCGATACAACATGAGATGAGTTGGCTTTCATAAACATTATAAAACATTTTTGATCATGTAATAAAAGGGATTCCTCATACACAATGTCAAGCACAATATCTAATCCTCAATATCATTACATGACTGAAACTATACTTTTACATAACATTAATACATTTATCATGTCCACACTATCTATTACATATACCAGACTTCATTACTCTTGTAAACCTCTTGGTCTACCCTGTACCTGCAAACCTGGGGAAATGGGAGAGGGATGAGCTACTAGAGCCCAGTGAGCAGAATAATAAAATATTTAAATCATATGGATCATGGAATGCATCACATCACAGCTAATCACATCAAGGATGAACTTGTCACCAATAGCCCTCTACATGGTCCAACTGTGCCAGAACATAGAATGGGTCCTGGTCTTTCTCTTACATAGTGCCAGCGAACGTAGAATGGGTCCCACTGGTCTTACTTTCCGTACCGTACATATCACATCGTCATATCATAGATCGAGGGCTATGGATCATCCAATATTCATCCACATCAACATAAAAATATGCAATGCAACATATTCGTGAATTCTAATGCAAGCAACCTAATTCATCACATGGCATTCATGATGCGTGAAACATGCTAAAAGTTCATTCTTTGCTTTAAAACATAATAAGTTATTCCACTCACCTCTGGATAGCTCTGACCAGACACTGGGGCAACAGACTCATTGCTGGGGTCCTCGGTTCCTCGGGTCCGAACCTACACAGGTGGACTCAAATGAGGGACCAAACATACATGAACATAACTCTAAACTATCCCCAAAACCCCCCTAAAACATCATGGAATAATCATAGAAGAACATGCAAGAAAGGGCTGGACAGGGCACTTTCGGCGGCAGGTTCGGCGGCCGAAAGTCCCTCCAGAGCCGAAAGTCAGGCAGGTTCGGCGGCACCTTCGGCGGCCGAAACTCCCAGACAGAGGCGAAACTCATGCATGTTCAGCTGCACCTTCGGCGGCCGAAAGTCCCAGACAGAGACGAAAGTCTCCTTTCGGGGGCAACTTTGGCAGCCGAAAGGCCTGCCTCCCCAGCCATGTTCGGCGGCCGAAAGTTCCTTCGGCTGCCGAACTTGGTTTCTGCCAAAGGGCAGAAACTTGGCTCCCTTACGCATTTATGCCTCCAAAACTAACCAATCATGCATAAACCTATTCTACAACATTCCCAAGCATTCACAAGCAAACATACAAGTTCCTAGGGGCATCAAACCAACAAAAACCCCAACTACAACACACAAGCAACTCACATTGCTCAAAAACACATATAAAACCCATAAACCTAACTATGAGCTAAACATGCATTTTACCCCATAGATCTAGCATAAAACTTACTTTAAACATAAAATGAGCTTAAGATCGGCTCTTACCTGTTGTAGATCGAGGGAGAGGCGTCCTAAACTCGGAGGTGGGAGGTTTTGAGTTCTTGAACCTCAAAGCTCCAAAACTTTGCTCAAAACTTGAAAATCTTCAAAACCAAATAAAAACTCATGAAAATCGAGTAAGATGGGAAGGAAAGAACTCAAGATCGGTGAGGGGCGGCAGAGAGCTCACCTTGGCCGGAAATGGGGAGAAAGCTCGCCCATTTTCGGCTAAGGGACCCTTTTATAGTGGCTGGCCAGGCCACGTTCGGGGGCCGAACGTGCCTCCGCATGCATGCCATGTTCGGCGGCCGAACTTGAGGTTCGGCGGCTGAACCTGGACTTTCCTCACTTGTGCTTTCGGGGGCCTAAAGGCGCTCCCGAAGGCATGCATGTTCGGCGGCCGAACTTGAGATTCGACGGCCGAACCTGAGTTTTCCTTCAAGGTTGTTTTCATGCAAAACTCATTTCCATTTTACTTAAAACCATGAAATACCTTCAAACATTTTATGAAAACATGTTTCTACCCTACTAGAGGCTTCCGACATCCGAGATTCCACCGGACGGTAGGAATTCCGATACCGGAGTCTAGCCGGGTATTACATTCTCCCCCCCTTAAGAACATTCGTCCCCGAATGTTCCTCAACTAGCATATAACATGGCATAAAACGTAACATACATACATATACATAAACATATAAAGATCTAACCTTAAAAGAGATGGGGGTACTGCTGGAGCATAGACTCCCGTGTCTCCCAAGTACATTCCTCCAAATTGTGGTGGTTCCACAGGACTTTCACCATCGGGATTTCCTTGTTCCTTAACTTCCTGATCTGGGTGTCTATGATCCGTACTGGCTGTTCAACATAGGTGAGATCCTCTTGGACCTCCACATCAGGCTCACTAAGAACCTTGCTCGGATCTGACACAAACTTCCTCAACATCGAAACATGGAACACCGGATGGATTCTTTCCATTGAAGCAGGTAAATCCAGCTTGTACGACACATTCCCAATCTTTTGCAAGATTTCAAAGGGTCCAATGTATCGTGGGGCTAGTTTACCTTTCTTCCCGAAGCGAACCACTCCCTTCATAGGAGACACCTTGAGCAATACCAGATCCCCCTCCTGAAACTCTAACTGCCGTCTGCGGATGTCTGCATAACTCTTCTGTCTGCTTGCAGCAGTCTTGATCCTTTCTCTGATTATGGGTACTACCCTGCTGGTGATCTCAACAAGCTCAGGCCCTGCCAAGGCCTTTTCTCCAACCTCTTCCCAGCAAACAGGTGATCTGCACTTTCTTCCATATAAAGCTTCATATGGAGCCATCCCGATGCTAGCATGATGGCTGTTATTGTAGGCAAACTCCACCAAAGGTAGATGCTGCCTCCAAGAACCGCCAAAGTCCAGCACACACATCCTGAGCATATCCTCGATGGTCTGGATGGTCCTTTCTGACTGTCCGTCCGTCTGTGGATGGAAAGCAGTGCTAAAATCCAACCTAGTACCCATGGCGTTCTGCAGACTCCGCCAAAATCTGGAGGTGAACTGGGGCCCTCTATCTGACACTATCGAAACAGGAACCCCATGCAGCCTGACGATCTCGTCGACATACACCTGCGCCAACTTGTCCACAGAATAGCCACTCCTGACAGGGATGAAGTGAGCAGATTTGGTGAGTCTGTCCACAATCACCCATATGGAGTCCAATCTGTTGGACGTCGCCGGTAACCCCACTACGAAGTCCATAGCTATATTTTCCCATTTCCATTCTGGAATAGGTAGCGGGTTAAGCATTCCAGCCGGCTTCTGATGTTCCAGCTTCACCCTCTGACACACTTCGCAGGCTGACACAAACTGTGCCACTTCTTTCTTCATAGCTGGCCACCAATAAACTTTCTTCAAATCTTGATACATCTTGGTGGCTTCGGGGTGAATGCTGTATCTTGCATTATGAGCCTCTCTCATAATGTCTCCTTTTAGCCCTATGTCATCTGGTACACATAGTCTGCTCCCATAGCGGAGGATCCCCTTACTGTCAAATCGGAACTCACTGTCATTGCCTGATTGAACAGTCCTAGCAATCTTCACTAACTCCGGGTCCTCATGCTGTTTCTGAGCCACCTGCTCTAGAAACACGGGTGCCACTCTCATCTGGGCCACCAAGGCACCTGTACCAGATAACTCCATCTGTAGACCTTCCTCAATGAGCTTGTAGAGCTCCTTCACCACTGGCCTCCTCTCTGCCGATATGTGGGATAAGCTACCGAGTGATTTCCGGCTTAAGGCGTCTGCCACAACATTCGCCTTACCCGGATGGTACTGAATCTTGCAATCATAGTCACTCAGCAGCTCCACCCATCTCCTCGGTCTCAAGTTCAAATCTCTTTGACTCAGGATGTACTGCAGGCTTTTATGATCTGTGAAGATCTCACATTTAACCCCATAGAGGTAGTGCCTCCACATCTTGAGTGCAAAGATTACTGCTGCCATCTCCAGGTCATGTGTGGGGTAATTCAACTCATGCTTCTTCAGCTGCCTAGAAGCATAAGCGATCACCCTCTCATTCTGCATTAGTACACAACCCAGTCCCACACGGGACGCATCACAAAAGACTGTAAAGTCCTCATCACTAGATGGCAGAGCTAAAACTGGTGCTGAAGTCAACCTCTTCTTAAGCTCTTCAAAACTCTCTTCGCACTGGTCGGTCCACACAAACTTCTGATTCTTTCTGGTTAGTCTGGTCAGAGGAGCTGCTATCTTTGAGAAGTCCTGAACGAACCTCCTGTAGTAACCTGCCAAACCCAAGAAACTTCTAATCTCTGTCACTGAAGTGGGTCTAGGCCAGTTAGCCATAGTTTCTGTCTTCTTGGGGTCCACCTCAATCCCATTCTCTGACACAACATGCCCCAAGAACAAAATGCTCCTCAGCCAGAACTCACATTTAGAGAACTTGGCATACAAGCCATGTTCCCTCAAGGTCTGCAGAACCAACCTCAGATGATGGGCATGCTCCTCTGCGTTCCTGGAATACACCAAGATATCATCTATGAAGACAATAACGAAGTGATCCAGGTATTGACTAAATACTCTGTTCATGAGGTCCATGAATGCTGCAGGGGCGTTGGTTAACCCGAACGGCATTACAAGGAACTCAAAATGCCCATATCTGGTCCTGAAGGCTGTCTTCGGCACATCCTCATCCCTTATCCTTAGCTGATGGTACCCCGATCTTAGATCTATTTTGGAGAAACAACCCGCTCCTGCTAGCTGGTCGAATAGATCATCGATCCTTGGCAGAGGGTACCTATTCTTGGTAGCGACTTTGTTCAACTGCCTGTAGTCGATACAAAGTCTGAGGGATCCATCCTTCTTCCTCACAAACAAGACCGGAGCACCCTAAGGTGAGGTACTCTGTCGGATGAAGCCCTTTTCTACCAGTTCTTGCAACTGCTCCTTCAACTCTTTCAACTCGGCTGGGGCCATCCTGTAGGGAGGGATAGAGATCGGTCTAGTTCCAGGCACCAACTCTATCTCGAGCTCTATCTCCCTAGCAGGTGGTAAACCTGGAAGCTCTTCTGGAAAGACATCTTGAAACTCTCTGACAACTGGCACCGAGGCTGGCTCCCTGACCTGACTGTCTAGCTCTCTCACATGAGCTAAGTACCCCTGACATCCCTTCCTAAGCAACCTACGAGCCTGAAGAGCTGATATCAGACCTCTAGGTGTGCCCCTCTTGTCTCCTCTGAAGACGACCTCTGACCCGTTCTGATCTCTGAACCTGACTACCTTGTCCCTGCAGTCCAAGGTAGCACCATGGGTAGATAGCCAATCCATCCCTAGAATGACGTCAAAGTCTGTCAAATCTAGAACCACAAGGTCGGCGGAGAGGCATCTTCCCTCAACAAAAACTGGACTGAACTGGCAGACTGACACTGCCACTGACGGGTCACACTTGGGTCCACTGACCCATAGGGGACACTCTAACCCAGAGACTATCAGACCCAACCTCTCAACGGCTCTCGGAGCAATAAATGAATGAGATGCACCCGGATCCATTAATGCATACACATCAGAACACCCAATGACGAGATTACCTGACACCACGGTGTTGGATGTGTTAGCCTCCTGCTGAGTCATGGTGAAGATCCTGGCTGGAGCTGATGGACCTTCACCTCGGGAACCAGAAGAAGAGGCTGCCCCTCTCCCTCTACCTCTGCCACTGCCCTGAGTTGTGGCTGGAGTTGCTGGCTGTGCCACACTACCAGAAGTTGTCTGCTGGGGCTGGCCCATAAAAGGAGCTCTAGGACACTCCCGAGCTATGTGTCCCTCCTGTCCACATCTGAAACATGTATTAGTCCCAGCTCGACACACTCCCCTGTGTGGTCTTCCACATCTCTGGCATTCTGTACCATCTGAGCCTGAGCTCGAGCCACCGCCAAATCCCAGACCGGATTTCAGCTTATTCCAAAACTTATTCTTCTTCGGCTTCTTGGTGGTGTTATCCCACCTCTTCTTACTTGAGCTCTGAGAAGAGAAACCTGGTCCTCCTCTGCCTGGGGTCTTAACCCCTGAAGACTGGGTCACTGACTGCTTCACTGACCCCTCAACTATAGCACTCGCCTCCATCCTTCGAGCCATATCCACCACAGTGTGGAAACTTTCTCTCTCAGCTGATTGAATCAACGAGGAGTACCTGGAATGCAGCTTCATAACATACCTCTTGGCTTTCTTCGTATCTGTATCTAGAGCTTGCTCTGAAAAAGGCAATAGCTCCAAGAATTTATCCGTGAACTCCTCTACACCCATGTGCTCTGACTGCCTCAGCTGCTCAAACTCAATCATCTTCAGTTCTCTGGAACTGTCTGGAAAAGCCCATCCCGTGAACTCATTCGCGAATTCCTCCCATGTCATGCCGTCTAGTCTCGGGTCCACATAACACTTGAACCACTCCCGTGCCTTCTTGCACTTTAAGGTGAACCCTGCCATCTGAATGGCCCTGCTATCATCCGCCCCTAGCTCATCAGTTATTGTC
Source organism: Manihot esculenta (assembly GCF_001659605.2). Lineage (NCBI taxonomy): Eukaryota > Viridiplantae > Streptophyta > Magnoliopsida > Malpighiales > Euphorbiaceae > Manihot > Manihot esculenta. The sequence goes on from NC_035172.2 coordinate 35,543,307, forward strand.
TTCACCACTCTCAGATACTCAAAGGGGTCATCCCCTGACTTGTATTTGGGAGCATCCAGCTTGAGGTAATCTGTCATCTTTACCTTGTTCCCACCAGCTGAGCTAGGTCTGGAAGGTTGAGTAACTGGGGCTGCTGGTTCTGTAGGTGGAGGAGGTGGAGGTGCAGCATTCCCCGAGATGGGGTTTGCCGGTTTTGGATAGAAGGGTGAGGGTGGATAAGCTGGGTACTGTGTGTAAGGTGGATAGAAAGGTGGATAAGGCATGTAGGTAGGGTAGGGGTTAAAGCTGGAGTAATCCGATGTACCTCCCATCGGATACCCTGAACCCTGTGGGAAGGGTGGATAATGGGGTGGAAAACCATACCCCGAGGCCTGAACGCCTCCCTGAGACTCCCCTGTCCCTTCTTCCTCCATGCTCACATCCAGGTTCCCATCCCTCCTCTGCTCCTCTTCCATAACCTCCCTCACATCTGCCGAACTTCCTCCTCTATCAGTCCCCCTTCTGCTAGCATCAAAAGACCTTCTAGGGTCCCTTGACACTCTTTCTCTGTTGGCTCTACAAGACATTGCCCTAGGCAATGTAGGAGGACGGGCGCTCGTGCCCTCATCCTCAGGTGGCACTCCAGTCAATCGTGCAGATCGACGAGTTCCTCTCATCCTGTTTTCTGAAAAACAGTACACATCATACAACATTAGCATCATATGGTTCATGTGGGCACACATGAACCCTCATCACATATACATAATTCATATCATAGCATCAATGCACATGTATACAATCATGGCATTTCACATCATCATACATGACAGGACTCCACATCCTATCCTAGTGGACATGATCTTCCTATTGTGCTTGACCTTCTAGAACATCTATGAGCCCGACACTCTAGGTCCGATCCTATGAACCTAGGGCTCTGATACCATTCTGTAACGACCCGAAAATCGAACCGCTACTGGCGCTAGGATCCGGGTCGACTTAAGGGCGCCGGGACCCGTAGCAAGCCAAACATACATCCTGGAAACCTGTTTAATCCCATACATGATCAAGAAAATACATAAGAATTTAAAACCTTTCTTTCAAACATCCAACTCAACCTGAACATATACTGTACATAGTCATAATCATAATCATGATCCCTCTGTGGGATCTCATCAATACCCCAACGGGCGATACAACATGAGATGAGTTGGCTTTCATAAACATTATAAAACATTTTTGATCATGTAATAAAAGGGATTCCTCATACACAATGTCAAGCACAATATCTAATCCTCAATATCATTACATGACTGAAACTATACTTTTACATAACATTAATACATTTATCATGTCCACACTATCTATTACATATACCAGACTTCATTACTCTTGTAAACCTCTTGGTCTACCCTGTACCTGCAAACCTGGGGAAATGGGAGAGGGATGAGCTACTAGAGCCCAGTGAGCAAAATAATAAAACATTTAAATCATATGGATCATGGAATGCATCACATCATAGCTAATCACATCAAGGATGAACTTGTCACCAATAGCCCTCTACATGGTCCAACTGTGCCAGAACGTAGAATGGGTCCTGGTCTTTCCCTTTCATATCATAACATAACAATGTCCAACTGTGCCAGAACGTAGAATGGGTCCTGGTCTTTCTCTTACATAGTGCCAGCGAACGTAGAATGGGTCCCACTAGTCTTACTTTCCGTACCGTACATATCACATCATCATATCATAGATCGAGGGCTATGGATCATCCAATATTCATCCACATCAACATAAAAATATGCAATGCAACATATTCGTGAATTCTAATGCAAGCAACCTAATTCATCACATGGCATTCATGATGCGTGTAACATGCTAAAAGTTCATTCTTTGCTTTAAAACATAATAAGTTATTCCACTCACCTCTGGATAGCTCTGACCAGACACTGGGGCAACAGACTCATTGCTGGGGTCCTCGGTTCCTCGGGTCCGAACCTACACAGGTGGACTCAAATGAGGGACCAAACATACATGAACATAACTCTAAACTATCCCCAAAAACCCCCTAAAACATCATGGAATAATCATAGAAGAACATGCAAGAAAGGGCTGGACAGGGCACTTTCGGCGGCAGGTTCGGCGGCCGAAAGTCCCTCCAGAGCCGAAAGTCAGGCAGGTTCGGCGGCACCTTCGGCGGCCGAAACTCCCAGACAGAGGCGAAACTCATGCATGTTCGGCGGCACCTTCGGCGGCCGAAAGTCCCAGACAGAGACGAAAGTCTCCTTTCGGGGGCAACTTCGGCAGCCGAAAGGCCTGCCTCCCCAGCCATGTTCGGCGGCCGAAAGTTCCTTCGGCTGCCGAACCTGGTTTCTGCCAAAGGGCAGAAACTTGGCTCCCTTACGCATTTATGCCTCCAAAACTAACCAATCATGCATAAACCTATTCTACAACATTCCCAAGCATTCACAAGCAAACATACAAGTTCCTAGGGGCATCAAACCAACAAAAACCCCAACTACAACACACAAGCAACTCACATTGCTCAAAAACACATATAAAACCCATAAACCTAACTATGAGCTAAACATGCATTTTACCCCATAGATCTAGCATAAAACTTACTTTAAATATAAAATGAGCTTAAGATCGGCTCTTACCTCTTATAGATCGAGGGAGAGGCGTCCTAAACTCGGAGGTGGGAGGTTTTGAGTTCTTGAACCTCAAAGCTCCAAAACTTTGCTCAAAGCTTGAAAAATCTTCAAAACCAAATAAAAACTCATGAAAATCGAGTAAGATGGGAAGGAAAGAACTCAAGATCGGTGAGGGGCGGCGGAGAGCTCACCTTGGCCGGAAATGGGGAGAAAGCTCGCCCATTTTCGGCTAAGGGACCCTTTTATAATGGCTGGCCAGGCCACGTTCGATGGCCGAACGTGCCTCCGCATGCATGCCATGTTCGGCGGCCGAACTTGAGGTTCGGCGGCTGAACCTGAACTTTCCTCACTTGTGCTTTCGGGGGCCTAAAGGCGCTCCCGAAGGCATGCATGTTCGGCGGCCGAACTTGAGGTTCGGCGGCCGAACCTGAGTTTTCCTTCAAGGTTGTTTTCATGCAAAACTCATTTCCATTTTACTTAAAACCATGAAATACCTTAAAACATTTTATGAAAACATGTTTCTACCCTACTAGAGGCTTCCGACATCCGAGATTCCACCGGACGGTAGGAATTCCGATACCGGAGTCTAGCCGGGTATTACACGTTTCCAGTTCCATTTGTCATTCTCCATAAAGTACACATCCCTACTTATCAGAATTTTTCCTTGAATGTGGTTAGAAAACTCTATAAGCTTTTGAAACTAAGCTGTATCCCATAAAGATTATAGTTTCAGCTCGTCTGTCTAGCTTGTCTCTTTTGATCTGTGGCACATAAGTGAAATATAAACAACCAAACACTTTAAGATTTTTTAAGGAAGATTTATATTCATACCAAACTTCAAAAGGAGTCTTTCCATCTATTGATTTAGTGGGAAGTCTATTAAGTAAAAACACTGATGTGTTTGTAGCCTCTGCCCAATACTCTTTTGGCAAGTCTTTTTCATGGAGCAAATATCTAACCATCTCCATTATAGTATGATTCTTTCTTTTACTAACTCTATTTTATTGAGGAGTGTATGGAGCAGTGAGTTGATGTTCAATTCTAACTTCTTTACAAAATTGGTTGAATGTTTTTGATGTATAGTCCTTCCCATTGTCAAACCTTAGAGTTTGAATTTTGTAGCTACTTTGTGTTTCAATCTATTTCTTAAACTTCCAAAACACACCAGCCACTTCTGACTTGAACCTGAAAAAATAAATCCAACATATTCTGTTGTAATCATCAATGAAAAACAAATAATACTTACTCCTATTTAGAGATGGAATTCTGTGAGGTTCAGCCAAGTCTTTGTGAATTAGTTTCAGCTTCTCAGTTGCTCTCCAGGTTGCTTGCTTGAAGGAAAGTCTAATTTGTTTTCCATACTAACAAGTTTTGAAATCTGGTAGATCAGCTTCAAGGTCAGGCAAGCCTTGAAATAACCCTTTCTTCTGCATATTCAACACAACTTTACGGTGGAAGTGACCAAGCCTCTTGTGCTAGATTTCTGTATTAACTTTTGTTGCAGAAAAAGTTGTTTGCTCCTCCTCCAAAGGATCCAGTGCAAAGCTCTTTCCCTTCATCTTCACTTTGAACAGATCTTCATCTTTTGAGTCTTTAATCAAGCATTGATTGCTCTCAAAGATCACTTTGAATCCATTTTCAAGAACCTAGCCAACATTCAATAGATTTTGGCTGATATTAGGTACAAATAATTCTCTAATAAGTTTTGTACCTGAGAAGCTTTCAACTACAACTGTGCCTTTGCTATTCACAACAATGTACCCTCCATTATCAATCTTTACTTTGGAAGTCACTATTGTATCCAGCTCCTTGAAGACATCACAATCAAATGTCATGCGGTTAGTGCAACCATTATCAATAAGCCACTTGTCACTTGAGCTAGTAGTTGCAAAACAGGTTGCTACAAAGAGTTCCTCCTCTTCTTGGTCAGCTATTTGTGCAACATTTTTCTAGTGACTGTTATTTTTGCAAATCTTTTGATGATGTCCCATCTTTTAACATTTCTCACACTGTTGATCTAGCATTCTCTTTCCATAATGCTTATAAGGAGGAAAATCATACTTTGATTCCCCATTGATCCTAGGAGAATCAGAACCTGAGTTGTCCTTCTTCCTCTTCTTTTTCTTTTTTCCTTTTTACTCTCTGATTTGATTGAAATATTGCAGGTAGTGCACCCTCAACAGATCCTTTAGACCTGATAGCGGTTATCGAAACCGTAAAAAATAAATCTATTAAACAATCAACAATTAACTTGTAGATAGTGGCAATAGGGTCGAATCACAGGAATTTGACACTACAGATTTTCCTAATAATGACTTGGACAAGTAAATAACAAGTAATTAAAAGAGGGGGGTTTGATTTGATGAATTAATACTAAATAGCAAGAGAAAGCAATAATTTAAAAAGATGAGAATTCTAATGGGAAAAGGATTCTAGTTGAAGCATGGATGAGTTTTAGTTTGTTTAGAATTGATCATTGACTTTTTGATACTCTTATTTATTTCAATAAGTTAGTTTAGGACGTGGAAGACGCTTCCCACAATCCAAATTCCTCCTTAGTTTTAGTTTGATTAGGAAACGTTCGCTAATCGAACTCTAGCTAACAAGTTGCCAAGGAACGTCCTTGGGGCTTTTAGCATCGAACAACTGTTAACTGCATTAGGACTTAGAGAAACCCAACTCTAACCTTGCCAACCGCGTGGTCAAGTTTAGATTATGTAACTGATTATACTTGTGATTAAATAACCTAAGCAATTACGGACCTAAATTATTCAAACAATATATTACTCAAGCAATTAAAAGCAACGGGCCTTGATTGATTTTAAAAGCAAAGCAATAATTATAGAAAGATCAAGTTGCATAAATATTGAAAATAAACAAGAGTTTAATAATGGAGTATTAAATCTCCCAATTCATCACAAATCTGAAATTTCCCAACTTCAACTAGAAAAGGGAAGTGTTTAGCCACTCATGGTGGACAAAATCACAAAAAGAAAGAAGAAAGGAAAGAATGGAAATGCTGCTGTGTGACTGCCGAGATTCTGCAGAATTGTCGATGCTGAGATGATGCTTTGCTGGGTTGGAAGCTGTTCCTTTTATAGCCGGAGAATTTTAATCCAATTAGGGTTTGGAAATCCCCATCTTGACTTGGTCTTTTATGGTCTTTGATTCCTCTTTGGATCTTGTATTTAATTGTGAATGGATTTCCTCAAGTTAAAAGACCTCCTCGTGGCTTAAGGGACTGATCTTGGAGTGTTTGAAATGGATTTGGACTTCTTTGCTTTTGAATTTCAGTTTTCTGCACTTTTCCCGCTTCTGCTGTTTCTCTGCGTCAATGTGATTTGGGCGGGTGATTTGGGCAGATCACTTGCCCCAATCGTTTCTGTGTGTTGCCTCCAGATTTCTGCCTTAGCCTTCTGCTTCTGATTTCTACGGGTGATTTGGGTAAATCACTTTGACCCAATTACTTTTCCATCTTTTTCTACACTTTTTCTTCAACTTTCCATTTTCTTCCTTTTCTACAAAAATATAACAAAAATATAAATTAAGCTAGAAAAATGTGTAATTAAGCAGTAATAAATATAATAAAAATGTGGCTAAATTTTGCTTGATCAAATACCCCCACACCTAGCTTTTTGCTTGTCCTCAAGCAACAAATAACTTAGTCAATCAAGCTTCTTTTTCTTTTGAGCCTAAGTACCACTTAATCAGCCCCCCTAGACTCCTAAATTGAAGTATCACAATATGGAGTACATGCACTAAGGTTGTTCTCTCTTTTCCTTGTTTCTTTTTCACCTATCATGGCCAAGAGAAAGGTTTTTGTTTCAATCATGCTTATTCTTTTGTTTTAAGCTTGATGCAACCCTCTAGGAGTAACTTGCCCTTCTTTTTAAACACACTTTTTTATTCAGCAGCACTTATTCTTATCCTTGCCTGAAAAAGTCACCAACCTTTTTACGCGTAGGTGCATATTGGTGATATCCACCCCCGATTACTCAGTTAGTCACTTTTTCAAGTGGCTACTAGCTCTGTTCATAGTTTATTTGACCATTGAAACAGGTTCATGATTTGTACTTTGTGCTGGTTTTTTTTCTTTTTCTTTTCTTTTCATAACAGTTTGGGCAAATTAGCTCATAGGGAGTTACACTAACTTTTTATTTGCATGTATTTATATTTTTATTTTCCATGACCACAACAAATTTAAGGATTCAATTCAAGAAAAGAACTTTCCAAAGTGAAGGTAGCACACTGTGATTGATTCAATTTAGGCTTAAAGAGGTGGAAAATCAATGGGGTCATGAGATAAGAAGCTCTTTTAACCTTGTTATCTATGCTGAGTAGAACAATAACTAAGACAAAATTCTGTGTGTGTGAAAAATTTGTGCAAAAGAAAAAAATGTGTGAAAGGGTAAAACTAATGCAAAAAGAAGTAAAAAGAATGCAAAAGAAAACAAAGGATGGTGCAAACAGTGCAAAATATTTCCCAAGTACCCCCACCTATTGCAGACATTGTCCTCAATGTAAAACATATAAAGGAAAAGAAGAGGGAAAGGGACTTCCTGGTCAGTAGGTGATTTGGGCAGGTAATTTGGGCAAGTCACTTGGCCAAATCACTGTCTGTCTTGGTTTGCAGGCAGAAAGTGGTCCACCGGCGGTTGCAACAGTTGCTCTATATGATGCGTTATGTCCTCAATTCTGTTGAGACGAGCTTCCACTGTCTGGTTTAGGGCTACGTCTTCAGGGGCTTGGTTTGCTTCTTGCTGGGGTGCCACTGGAGGTGGCTCATCTGGTGGTGCCTGGTTTGTTTCCTCTGCTGTTTCACCTGCTGGGGCAGGCTGCTGGTGTACTGTGGTAAGGGTGGCCTTCTTCTTCCTGAATACACGCTCATGGCGTGGTGTTAGAGGCCCTGCAGGTGAAAGAGAAAAAATGTTCCCCACTTTGCAAAGCAACCCCATATCGTCTAAAGATCGCAGGTCCAAGGGGGTTGGTTTGTTGGTGGGGATGAGGTCAGTGTGGTCTGGGTGCAATAACTTTTGATTCACTGCTATGGCAGTGATCAAATGGCCCAGGATCAGGGGTCTGTAGTACTGGATGATGCTGGAGATTTGTGTAGCTGCCCAATATCCGAAGCGGATTTTCTGGTGTTTGTGCATGCACCACAGAATGTATAGTTCTGTTCTAGTCAGGATGTTGGGTGCATCCTTCCTCCCAGAAAATGTGTAGGCCAAAAACCTATGAATGTATTTTAGGCTGGGATTTTTCAGGTACAGGTCCTTGGACCTGGTGGGCGAGTAAGAATCAAGGGGATTATCACATAACTCCAAATAGGCATTGCTGGTATTGAATTCAGCAAGAAAATTCCAGGTGGAGTCAGGGCATTCAGAGCCCATGGCAGTGCCAAACTCTTGCAGGGATAAGCGAAATCGCTGTCCTAATAGCCTGAACTCAATAACATCTGGTGTGTGCAGGTTGTGCATGGCTGGTCTATCAAAGTAGAAAGTAGTGAAGAACTCATGTGTGAACTCAGTGAAGGATGGAAAGTGAAGGAAGAAGAATTTGTCCCAACCAATAGCAGAGATTAGGGAACGTACCTGGTCTTGGAGTCTCAGTGCTTCAAGAGTGCCATGGTGTATGTACTTACCTAGATGGTACGGCAGGGAAGAGACTCTGTCTAGTCTGGCTCGTTCAAGCGCCTTGTTGAACGTCAGGGTCTGAGTGATGTGATCAGGGTGGGTTGGTTTGGACAAATCGCTGGGCAATTTGCCTTCTTCGTGGCCTGCGGGAGGTGTGTCCGTGGGTGTCTCTGGTTGTTGCTCTGGGCTCGGCGGTGGTGGTGGTGAAGGTGTTCTCAGCCGTTTCTGCCCATGGTCGGTGGAAGTGGTGGCTACTGGAGGCGTTTCACCTTCAGGGGTTCCCATCGTGTCTGTTGGAGAGGAAGGTGGTGCTTCAATCATCATTGCCTTATTTCGCCGGCGATAGGTCTGGACATCCGGTGAGTCGGAGTTCCTGGTCTCTGTACCTTCGGCTGTTCCAGTGTCGGCGTCATTGGGAACGGGTGGAGGGTTTTCCATTGCCTCTTCATCACTGTCGGTGGGAATGCATATCGGTCTGGGCATCCCGCGCCTCCTCCACATCCCGGGGCCGCCGGTGACCATCATCTTGGTTTTGGCCATGGAGTCTTGATGTCGCCGGTGATTGAGTTTCTTGGAGAAGAAGAAGATGATGCAGAAAGAGATAGCGTGAGGGAAAAGGAAATAAAAAAAATTATTTAAAGTGATTTGGGGTAGTTGAACTGCCCTGATCATTAAATGCTGAGTCGCTGGCTTCTTGACAAGGTGATTTGGTCAGTGATTTGGGCAAATCACTTGGCCAAATCACTTTCTTCATTGCAGTTGCTTGGTTGGTACTGTTCACGCCCTTTGCTGTTGGTGGGCTGAGCTGGCGATTTGGCCTGGTGATTTGGGCAAATCACCTGGGCAAATCATTTCTTCGGTGCAATTGTCTGGTTGATTTTGTTCTTTCTGAGATGAACCCTGTCGATTTGGCCTGTTGATTTGGGCACATCACTTACTCCAATCACTTGTGACTATGGTGCATTCAGGCGATTTGCCCCAGTGATTTGGGCAGATCGCTTCAGCTGGGTTGCCTCCCAGTAGCGCCCTGTTTTCTGTCTTGGGCTGAACTGTCTTGTCTTGATCAGTAGGCTGGGGAAGGGGGTTCCAAGGGAACCTCCTCCACAAGGTGAACAGTAAATCCTTCATAAAATTTCTTCAAACGGTGCCCATTAACCATGAAAACTTTGCTGGTTTGTGGACTGCGAATGTCCACAGCTCCATGTGGGTAGATGTTCTCCACCAAGAATGGCCTAATCCACATAGACCGAAGCTTCCCAGGGAATAATTTGAACCTTGAATCAAAAAGCAAAACCTTATCACCAACCTGGAAGTGTTTTCTGGAGATATTTTTTTCATGGAAGGCTTTGGTCTTTGCTTTGTAATCCCATGAAGCTTCATATGCATCACGCCAAATCTCCTCTAGCTCTTGAAGTTGTAATTTTCTATTGGTTCCAACTTCTTTTTCATCAAGATTACACTTTTTGACAGTCCAATAGGCTTTGTGTTCAAGTTCTACGGGTAGATGGCAAGCTTTCCCATAAATCAGCCTATATGGAGACATCCCAATTGGAGTTTTATATGCTGTTCTATATGCCCATAAGGCATCATTGAGGCGCATACTCCAGTCCTTGCGATTTGGGCAGACTGTTTTTTCCAAAATTGACTTGATCTCTGTAATACCCGGCTAGACTCCGGTATCGGAATTCCTACCGTCCGGTGGAATCTCGGATGTCGGAGACCTCTAAAAGGGTAAAACCATGTTTTTATAAAATGTTTTAATGTGTTTTATGTTTTTAATCAAGAAAGAAATGAGTTTTTGCATAAAAATAGCCTTGGAGGAAAACTCAGGTTCGGCCGCCGAACCTCAAGTTCGGCCACCGAATATGCATGCCTTCGGGAGCACTATTAGGCCCCCGAAAGCATAAGTGAGGGAAGTCCAGGTTCGGCCGCCGAACCTTATGTTTGGCCGCCGAACATGTTATGCATGCGGAGGCACGTTCGGCCCCCGAATGTGGCCTGGCCAGCCACCTATAAAAGGGTCCCTTAGCCGAAAACGGGCGAGCTTTCCTCCTCATTTTCGGCCAAGGTGAGCTCTCCGCCGTCCCTCACCAATCTTGAGTTTCTTCCTTCAAATCTTTCACGATTTTCACTAGTTTTCACTTTGTTTTGAAGATTTTCAAGTATAAAGCAAGTTTTGGAGCTTTGAGGTTCAAGAAACTCAAATCTCTCCCATCTCCGAGCTAGGGTCGTTTTCCTCTCGATCTTCAAGAGGTAAGGGCCGATCTTGAGCTCACTATATGTTTTAAACAAGTTTTATGCAAGTTTATGAAGTAGAAATGCATGTTTAGGTTGTTTTGATTTTATGGGTTTAATGTGTGTTTATGAGCAATGTGGGTATGTTTGAGGTGTTGTAGTTGGGGTTTAGGCTAGTTTGAGACCCCTATGAACTTGTATGCTTGTTTGTGTATGATTGGGAGTGTTGTAGAATAGGTTTGTGCATGTTGGAAAGGTTTGGGAGGCGTTTGTGCATGTTGGAGCTGAGTTTCTGCCACTTTAGAGAAACTCAGGTTCGGCCGCCGAACCCGCTTGTGGAGGCAGCCTTCGGCTGCCGAAGCCTACCCCCGAAAGAGGACTTTCGTCTCTGGAGGGCAGTTTCGGCCGCCGAAATTGCTGCCGAACATGCATGAGTTTTGTCTCTGTCTGGGAGTTTCGGCCGCCGAAGGTGCCGCCGAACCTGCCTGACTTTCGACTCTGGAGGGACTTTCGGCCGCCGAACCTGCCGCCGAAAGTGCCCTGTCCAGCCTTCCTTTGCATGTTTTTCTATGGTTGTTTCATGATGTTCTAGGGGGTTTTTGGGGAGTAGTTTAGAGTTGTGTTCATGTATGTTTGGTCCCTCATTTGAGTCCACCTGTGTAGGTTCGGACCCGAGGAACCGAGGACCCCAGCAGTGATTCAGCTGCTCCAGTGTCTGGTCAGAGCTATTCAGAGGTGAGTGGAATAACTTATTACGTTTTAAAGCAAATAATGGACATTTTTAGCATGACTCACGCATCATTAATGCCATAAGATATACTAGGTTGTTGCATTAGAATTCACGAATATGTTGCATTGCATAAATTGTTGTTGATGTGGATGAATGTTGGATGATCCATAGCCCTCGACCTATGATGTGACGATATGGTATGTACGGTATGGAATGTAAGACTAGTGGGACCCATTCTACGTTCGCTGGCACTATGTAAGAGAAAGACCAGGACCCATTCTACGTTCTGGCACATTGGAATGTTATGTTATGCTATGTAAGAGAAAGACCAGGACCCATTCTACGTTCTGGCACTATTGGATATGTAGAGGGCTACTGGTGACAAATTCATCCTTGATGTGATTAGCTGTGATGTGATGCATTCCATGTTATCATATGTTTTAAATGTTTTATTATTCTGCTCACTGGGCTCTAGTAGCTCACCCCTCTCCCTAATCCCCCAGGTTTGCAGGTACAGGGTAGACCAGGAGGTCAGCAAGAGTAATGAAGTCATGTGTATCTAATAGATAGAATGTGGACATGATAAATTGTAAAATGATGTAAAGTTATGAATAGTTATGTAATGTAATGATATTGAGGATTAGAGATTGTGCTTGACCCTATGTGTAAGGTATCCCTTTTAATACATGATCCTAGATCTTTTATGATGTTTATGTAAACCAACTCAACACAGGTTATGCCACCCTTTGGGGCACTGATGAGATCCCACTGAGGGGTCAATGCTTATGATTATGTTATGTATAGTGCATGCACAGGTTGAGTTGGTGTATGAATGAAAGGAAAAGTTTTAATTTTTATGTATGTTGTCGATCATGTATGGGATTAAACAGGTTCACAGGATGTATGTTAGGCTTGCTATGGGTCCCGGCGGCCTTAAGCCGACCTGGATCCTAGCGCCGGTAGCGGTCCGATTTTCGGGTCGTTACAGAGTGGTATCAGAGCCCTAGGTTCATATGGTCGGACCTAGAGTGTCGGGCTCATAGATGTTATAGAAGGTCAAGCACAATAGGAAAGATCATGTTCACTAGGATAGGATGTGGAGTCCTGTCTTGTATGATGATGTGATATGCCATGATTATATACATGTGCATTAATGCTATGATATGAATGATATGTATGTGATGCGGGTTCATGTGTTTCCACATGAACCATATGATGCTGATGTTTTTAGTGTTGTGTACTGTTTTTCAAAAAACAGGATGAGAGGAACTCGTCAATTTGCACGATTGACTGGAGTACCACCTCAGGATGAGGGCACTGATGCCTGTCCTCCTGCATTGCCTAGGGCAATGTCATGTAGATCAAGCAGAGAAAGAGTGTCAAGGGACCCTAGAAGGTCTTTTGATGCTAGCAGAAGGGGGACAGATAGAGGAGGAAGTTCTTCAGATGTGAGGGAGGTTATGGAAGAGGACCAGAGGAGGGATGGGAATCTGGATGTCAGCATGTCGGAAGAAGGGACAGGGGAGTCACAGGGAGGCGCTCAGGCCTCGGGGTATGGTTTTCCGCCCCATTATCCACCTTTCCCACAGGGTTCAGGGTATCTGATGGGAGGTACATCGGATTACTCCAGCTTTAACCCCTACCCTACCTACATGCCTTATCCACCTTTCTATCCACCTTACCCACAGTACCCAGCTTATCCACCCTCACCCTTCTATCCTACCCCGGCAAACCCCACCTCGGGGAATGCTGCACCCCCACCTCCACCACCTACAGAACCAGCAGCCCCAGTTGCTCAACCTTCTAGACCTAGCTCAGCCGGTGGGAGTAAGGTGAAGATGACAGATTACCTTAAGCTGGATGCTCCCAAATACAAGTCAGGGGATGATCCCTTTGAGTACCTGAGAGTAGTGAAGACGATAACCGATGAGCTAGGGACAGATGACAGCAGGGCCATCCAGATGGTAGGGTTCACTTTAAAGTACAAAAAGGCACAGGAATGGTTCAAGTGTTATGTGGACCCGAGACTAGACGGCATGACATGGGAGAAATTTGCAAATGAGTTTGCTGGATGGGCTTTTCCAGACAGTTCTAGAGAACTGAAGATGATTGAGTTTGAGCAGCTGAGGCAGACAGAACACATGAGTGTAGAGGAGTACACAGATAAATTCTTGGAGCTATTGCCTTTTTCAGGGCAAGCTCTAGATACAGATTCGAAGAAAGCCAAGAGATATGTTATGAAACTACATTCTAGGTACTCCTCTTTGATTCAGTCAGTTGAGAGGGAAAGTTTCCACACTGTGGTGGATATGGCTCGAAGGATGGAGGCTAGTGCCATAATTGAGGGGTCAGTGAAGCAGTCAGTGACCCAGTCTTCAAGAGTTAAGACCCCAGGCAGAGGAGGGCCAGGTCCCTCTTCTCAGAGTTCAGTTAGCAAGAAGTGGAGTAACACCACCAAGAAACCGAAGAAGAACAAGTTCTGGAGTAAGTTGAAATCCGGTCTGGGATTAGGCGGTGGCTCGAGCTCAAGCTCAGATGGTACAGAATGTCTAAGGTGTGGGAAGCCACATAAGGGAGTGTGTCAGGCTGGGACTAATGCATGCTTCAGATGTGGACAGGAGGGACACATGGCTCGGGAGTGTCCTAGAGTACCTTTTATGGGTCAGACCCAGCAGACAGCTTCTGGTAGTGTGGCACAGCCAGCAGCTCCAGCCACAACTCAGGGCAGTGGCAGAGGTAGAGGGAGAGGGGCAGCCTCTTCTTCTGGTTCCCGAGGTGAAGGTCCATCAGCTCCAGCCAGGATCTTCACCATGACACAACAAGAGGCTAACACATCCAACACCGTGGTGTCAGGTAATCTCATCATTGGGTGTTCTGATGTGTATGCATTAATGGACCCGGGTGCATCTCATTCTTTTATTGCTCCGAGAGCCGTTGAGAGGTTGGGTCTGATAGTCTCTGGGTTAGAGTGTCCCCTATGGGTCAGTGGACCCAAGTGTGACCCGTCAGTGGCAGAGTTAGTCTGCTAGTACAGTCCAATTTTTGTTGAGGGAAGATGCCTTCCTGCCGACCTTGTGGTTCTAGATTTGACAGATTTTGACGTCATTCTAGGGATGGATTGGCTATCTACCCATGGTGCTACCTTGGACTGCAGAGACAAGGTAGTCAGGTTCAGAGATCAGAACGGGTCAGAGGTCGTCTTCAGAGGAGACAAGAGGGGTACACCTAGAGGTCTGATATCAGCTCTTCAGGCTCGTAGGTTGCTTAGGAAGGGATGTCAGGGGTATTTGGCTCATGTGAGAGAGCTTAGTAGTCAGGTCAGGGAGCCAGCCTCAGTGCCAGTTGTCAGAGAATTTCAGGATGTCTTCCCAGACGAGCTGCCAGGATTACCACCTGCTAGGGAGATAGAGTTCGAGATAGAATTGATGCCTGGAACCCAACCGATCTCTATCCCTCCCTACAGGATGGCACCTGCAGAATTGAAGGAGCTTAAAGAACAGTTACAAGAGCTGGTAGACAAGGGTTTCATCCGACCGAGTACCTCACCTTGGGGTGCTCCAGTGCTGTTTGTGAGGAAGAAGGATGGATAACCGAACTGCTACCGGCACTAGGATCCAGATCGACTTAAGGTCGCCGGGACCCGTAGTAAGCCTGCTATACTGTCTATGTACCTGTGAAATCCCATACATGATCATACTTTTTCTGTCAAACCATTAAAACTTTTCTTTCCTCCAGGGCTTAACCTGTGCATGCACTATTTCTGATCTATCAACTCATAATGTTAAGCATGGTTTTCTCATAGTCATAACAATAAAAGAAAACATACATAAACTGATCATGTGTCTACAACAAGGGATTACAACTCTTCTAAGTCAAGCACAACGCTATACACTATACATTATCTCGTTACATGTACATGTCCACACTCGCTATTACATAATTCTGCTTCTTGCACACCCTGCTGGACTCCCTCTGGACTCTGAACCTGCAAACCTGGGGGATAGGAGAGAGGGATGAGCTATACAAGCCCAATGAGCAGAACTATATAAACCATAAGTTGAAAACATGATCTCATGGAATGCACTACATCACATCATCTCAGGGATAGACATGACCACCAACAATCCCACTCAAAGGATGCCTGGCCTAGCCAGGTCTTACAACCTCAATCTGCCTGGCCCGGCCAGGTCTTACCACTCTGCTTGCCTGGCCCAGTCAGGTCTTACTATCTCTACTGCCTGATCTAGTCAGGTCTTACCGACAGATGGCTGCCTGGCCCGGCCAGGTCTTATAACAGAGTTTGGGCTATTGGAGTCGCCTTGGTCTATCCACAACCTCATACACATCGTATTATGCAATGCGTCAACTTCGTGAAACTAATGCAAACACCCTACTATACTCTTATGATGCATGACATATGCTCAAAGCAGTTTAGTTCTGAAAAGAGAAGTTCCACTCACCTCTGGCTGCCTCTGTACTAACTCTGCAGGTTCTGCAACAGTGCTCACTGCTGCTCTCTGGGGTTCCTCTGGTCCGTACCTACACAGGTGGACTCAAATGAGGGACCAAACTAACTCAAGAACATCTCTAAGAAACGCCCCAAAAACCCTCTAAACGATCCCCAAACCATCACATAAAACATGCAAAAGAAAGCTGGACAGGGCACTTTCGGTGGCAGGTTCGGCGGCCGAAACCCCTCTCCAGAGACGAAACTCATGCATGTTCGGCGGCACCTTCGGCAGCCGAAAGTCTCATCCAGAGACGAAACTCAACCTTCGGCGGCACTTTCGGCGGCCGAACCTTGCCTCCAGAGACGAAAGTCCCAAGTTTCGAGGGCAAGCTTTAGCAGCCGAAACTGCCTCCACAAGGGGTTCGGCGGCCGAACCTGGTTTTGCCCGCTGGGCAGAACCCTGCTCTGTTTCATGCAAACCTTTCCCCCAAACTTACCCAACATGCATCTCAACTACTCCTAACTAGCACATACCAGAAAACATGCATAAAAGGGCCTAAGACTCACTTATAACCCCAAGAAACATATCACACAACACTTTAACATGCTTAAACACAAAATCATGCAAGACCTCAACCAAAACCCTATTCATGCATACTATCCATACAACACCCATAAAACCTTCAAAAATCAGTACAAGAGGTTCTGGATCTTGACTTACCTCTTCCAAACAAGAGATCAAGTGATCCTAACGTGGAGATATGAAGAAAACCTCTTCCAAAGCTCCAAACTTCCAAACTTGCTATTTTTGCTAAAAACCTTCAAAACACACCAAAACTCTTAAAACCCTTGAAAGATTTGGTGAAAACCATGAAAAACATGAAAGTCAACTTGGGAGAGGCTGGAACTCACCTCTGGCTGCAAGTGGAGGAGAAATATCCTCCTTCCACCGACCTTTGGCCCTTTTATAGGTGGCTGGCCAGACCACCTTCGGCAGCCGAACGTAAATCCGAAACCATGCAATGTTCGGCGGCCGAAAGTGACCTTCGGCGGCCGAACCTTTGCATTTCTCCCTTATTGCTTTTCTTTCAAAACTCATTTCCTTTCACACTTTAAACCATTCAAAACTCTTAAAACACACATGAAAACATATGTCTTACCCTTCTCGCGGGTTCCGACACCCGAGATTCCACCAGACGACAGGAGTTCCGAGGCCGGACTCGAGCCGAGTATTACATTCTTCCCCCCTTAAGAACATTCGTCCCTGAATGTTCCTCAAACAACAACACACAAAAACACATATACACATAGAAAAGGGGAAAACCTAACCTTAAAACAGATATGGATATTGCTGGAGCATCGACTCCCGTGTCTCCCAGGTGCACTCTTCTAGGTTGTGGTGGTTCCACAGGACTTTCACCATTGGTATCTCCTTGTTCCTCAGCTTTTGAATCTGGGTGTCAATGAGCCGCACTGGCTGCTCGACATAGGTGAGATCGCTTAAGATTTCCACCTCAGGCTCACTAAGAACCTTCTCTGGATCTGACACAAACTTTCTCAATATCGAAACATGAAATACCAGGTGAATTCGTTCCATCGATGCAGGTAAATCCAGCTTATATGACACAGGCCCGATCTTCTGCAAGATCTCAAAGGGACCTATGTACCATGGAGCCAATTTACCCTTCTTTCCAAAGCGAACCACTCCTTTCATTGGAGACACTTTCAGCAATACCATATCCCCCTCCTGGAACTCTATCTGCTTCCTACGGATGTCTGCATAGCTTTTCTGCCTGCTTACAGCTGTTCTGATCCTCTCTCTGATTACAGGCACTAATTTGCTGGTAATTTCAACTAACTCTGGCCCTGCAAGAGCCTTCTCTCCTACCTCTTCCCAGCAAACAGGTGTTCTGCACTTCCTCCCATACAGAGCTTCATAAGGAGCCATCCCTATGCTCGCATGATGGCTGTTGTTGTAGGCAAACTCCACCAGAGGTAGATGCTGCCTCCAAGAATCGCCAAAGTCTAACACACACATTCTCAGCATATCTTCTATGGTCTGGATGGTCCTCTCTGACTGACCGTCTGTCTGTGGATGGAAAGCAGTGCTGAAATCCAATCTTGTACCCATAGCAGCTTGCAGACTTCGCCAAAACCTGGAGGTGAACTGCGGTCCTCTATCTGATACTATCGACACTGGAACTCCATGCAGCTTAACTATCTCTTCTACATAGACCTGCGCTAACTTGTCCACAGAATAGTTGCTCCTGACTGGAATAAAGTGAGCAGATTTCGTCAGTCTGTCCACAATCACCCATATGGAGTCTAGCCTGTTGGACGTCGCCGGTAACCCCACTACAAAATCCATAGCGATGTTCTCCCATTTCCACTATGGAATCGGCAGTGGGTTAAGCATTCCAGCCGGCTTCTGGTGTTCTAGCTTCACCCTTTGACATGTCTCGTAGGCTGACACAAACTGTGCCACTTTCCTCTTCATCGCTGGCCACCAATACACCCTTCTCAGGTCTTGATACATCTTGGTGGCTCTAGGGTGAACGCTATACCTCGTACTATGAGCTTCCCTCATAATGTCTTCCTTCAAACTGCTATCATCTGGTACACATAATCTCTTACCGTAACGAAGAATCCCCTCACTGTCAAATCTGAACTCTGCACTGTTGCCAGACTGAACAGTCCTGGCAATCTTCACTAACTCAGGATCTTCGTGTTGTTTCAGAGCCACTTGCTCTAGAAACACTGGTGTAACTCTCATCTGTGCAATTAAAGCACCTGTACCAGATAACTGCAACTGTAGCCCTTCATCCATGAGCCTGTAAAATTCCTTCATCACCGGTCTTCTCTCTACTGCAATGTGGGATAAACTGCCACGTGACTTCCGGCTTAAGGCATCAGCTACAACATTCGCCTTACCCGGATGATACTGGATCTTGCAATCGTAATCACTGAGCAATTCTACCCACCGTCTCTGCCGCAAGTTCAGCTCTTTCTGACTCAAGATGTGCTGCAGGCTCTTATGATCCGTGTAGATCTCACACTTTACCCCATAGAGGTAATGCCTCCACATCTTAAGTGCAAAGATAACAGCTGCCATCTCAAGATCGTGTGTTGGGTAATTCAACTCGTGCTTCTTCAGCTGTCTAGAAGCATAAGCTATCACTCTACCATTCTGCATTAACACACAACCTAATCCCACTCGGGATGCATCACAGAACACTGTGAAATCATCATCACTGATCGGCAGAGCTAATACCGGTGCTGAAGTCAACCGTCTCTTCAACTCTTCAAAACTCTCATCACAATCCTCTGACCATACGAATTTCTGATTCTTCCTGGTCAGTTTGGTCATAGGAGCAGCTATCTTCGAAAAGTCCTGAATGAACCTCCGATAATAGCCTGCCAAACCCAGAAAACTCTTGATCTCTGTCACTGTCGTGGGTGTAGGCCAATTGGCTACTGCCTCTACCTTCTTGGGATCTACTGTTATTCCTTCCTCTGATACTACATGTCCCAAAAAGGCAATGCTCCTTAGCCAGAACTCGCACTTGGAGAACTTGGCATACAAGCCATGCTCTCTCAAAGTTTGCAACACTACCCTCAGATGCTGGGCATGCTCCTCCGCATTCCTGGAGTACACCAAGATATCATCTATAAAGATGATCACAAAACGATCCAAGTACTCCCTGAAAACCCTGTTCATGAGATCCATGAATGCTGCAGGGGCATTAGTCAACCCGAACGGCATCACTAGGAACTCATAATGCCCATATCTGGTTCGGAAAGCAGTCTTGGATACATCTCCTTCTCTAATCTTCAACTGGTGGTATCCGGATCTCAGATCTATCTTCGAAAAACAACCTGCTCCTGACAGTTGGTCGAATAGATCATCGATCCTGGATAAAGGATACTTGTTTTTGATAGTGACTTTGTTCAACTGTCTGTAGTCGACACAAAGTCTAAGTAGTCCATCCTTCTTTCTGACAAATAATACTGGAGCACCCTAAGGGGAGGTACTCGGGCGGATGAAACCCTTTGCTACCAAATCCTGTAACTGTTCTTTCAACTCTCTCAACTCTGTTGGTGCCATCCTGTAGGGAGGAATAGAGATCGGTCTGGCACCGGGCATCAACTCTATCTCGAACTCTATTTCCCTATCAGGTGGTAGTCCTGGAAGCTCTTCAGGAAACACATCTGGGAATTCTCTAACAACTGGTACTGAGGATGGTTCCCTAACCTGACTGTCTAGCTCTCTCACATAAGCTAGGAACCCCTGACACCCCTTCCTCAACATCCTACGAGCCTGGAGGGCTGATATCAAACCCCTAGGTGTCCCTCTCTTGTCTCCTCTGAAGACACACTCTGACCCATCCTGGTCTCTGAGACTCACTACCTTGTCCCTGCAGTGCAAGGTAGCACTATAGGTAGATAAACAATCCATCCCTAGAATGACATCAAAATCTGTCAACTCTAGAACCATAAGGTCAGCTGGAAGGCATCTATCCTCCATAAACACTGGACTGAACTGACAGACTGACTCTGCCAATGATGGGTCACATCTAGGTCCACTGACCCAGAGAGGACACTCTAACTCAGATACAATCAACCCCAATCTCTCTGCGGCTCTAGAAGAAATGAAAGAGTGAGAAGCACCGGGGTCCATCAAAGCATACACCTCAGAACACCCAATGATGAGAGTACCTGACACCACTGTGTTCGAAGTGTCTGCCTCCTGTTGCGTCATGGTGAAAATCCGTGCTGGAGCTGACGGACCTGCACCTCGGGAACCCATCCCTGATGAAGAGGCTGCCCCTCTTCCTCTACCTCTGCCACTGCTTGGTGGTCGGGCTGAAGCTGCTGACTGGACGACACTACCTGCGGTCATCTGCTGGTATGGTGCAACCAAAGTTGCCTGAGGACATTCCCACGCATAATGTCCCTCCTGCCCACATCTATAGCAGGCTGTCGATCCCAACAAACAAGCTCCTCTGTGCGGTCTCCCACACCTATTGCAAACTGGAAGATCTGTGCCAGAGCTGGAGTCGCTACTCATTCCCAGACCCGTCTTAATCCTGTTCCAGAACTTGCCTCTCTTTCCTCTGAATTTCTCCCATCTCTTTTTGCTCGCACTTGCCGTACTCTGTGAGGAGGAACCTGGTTTAGTACCAGAAGACTGTGCCTTTAATTGCTTGACTACACCCTGACTTATGGCACTGGCCTCCATCTTTCTAGCAGCATCCACAATGGAGTGGAAACTCTCCTTCTCCGCGTGGAGAATCAAGGAGAAATACCTGGGATGAAGCCTCGTGGCATATCTCTTTGCCTTCTTCTGGTCCGTATCATATGCCTGACCCACGTATGGTAACAATTCCAGGAACTTATCTGTATACTCATCAACGCTCATCTCCTCCGTCTGTCTCAACTGCTCAAATTCCACAACCTTTAGCTCCCTAGAACTGTCAGGGAAAGCCCACCCAGCAAATTCGTTGGCGAACTCTTCCCATGTCATACTGTCTATTCTAGGGTCCACATAGTTCTTGAACCATTCTCTGGCTTTCTTGCATTTTAATGTGAACCCTGCCATCTCAATGGCCCTGCTCTCATCTGCTCCCAACTCACTTGTTATCATTCTGACTGCACTGAGATACTCAAAGGGATCATCTCCCGTATTGAATTTAGGAGCATCCAACTTTAAGTACTCCGTCATCTTCACCTTATTTCCCCCTGAAGAACTGGGTTGTGCTTCAACAACAAGGGTGACAGGAGCGGTTGTCGAAGCCGGTAAAAAATAACCTTCTTGGTTACCTACAAATACAACTGTAGAAAGTGGTGAAGGATCGTATCCACAGAGAATTGATTACCTATTTATTTATCTTGATCAAGACCAATCAAACCAATTGAAAGCACAAGTGAAAGCAAGTGATTGCAAATAGAACAAAAGTAAAGTGCAAGGAAAGTAAAAAGGGGGGTTTTGAGATGATTTGATTAACAACTAATGAAAGTAATTAAAACAGCAAGTAATAAAAATAAAAGAGGAAATCAATAAGAGAAAGGTCTAGTTGAAGATATGGATCCACTTTGGTTGTTTGGGTTGATCATTGAAACATGGTAATCTTGATTAACTCAATAGGTTGGTTATGGGGGTGGAAGACGCTTCTCACCACCATGTCTTTCCTTATGAACAAATTGATTAGGGAACGTCCTCTAACCAATTACTAATCAACAAATTGCCAAGGAACGTCCTTGGGCCATAGGCATCAAAACAATTGCCAATTGCATGAAGAACAAGAAAGATCCAAACCCTAACTACTCAAACGCATGAGATGATGTTAGATCATGCAATTTCTTGGTTTTTACACCAAGTGTTCTTAGATCAGAATATTTCCAGCAATTACGGACTAACAAATATCCTAATCAACAATCAATTAACTTTGCAATCAAGAATCAAGTGGCCAATTTGATCAAAACAACAAAGCAATCTTTATAATTAAGCACAATTGCATGAATATTGAATAAATCAAAAGCAAACACTTTTTGTTCAGATCTCACAACCTTTTAAACAACCTTAGTTTCAACCAAACTTCAACTAGAAATAGGGTTTCAGCCACTCATGGCTGAACCAAAACAGAAAATAAAAGAAAAGAAGAAAGAAGATGAAGAACTAAGGTGGAGGAGCCTTTGGAGAGCCTTGATCAATCCCTTGATGGAAGATTCTGATTCTTGGTCTTCTTGAGGCCTTTAAATAGATCTTGAGAGGCTGCCTTTTTCCTTTTTAGTGTCCATGCATCTTTGAGTGATTGCCCCATAGTGCCCTTGAGTTTTCTTTGTGCATATGTGGAGTTGCAAGTCCTTTTTGGTCTTTTAATTGACATCCAAGGTGTGTCCAAGAAGATTTATGCACTAAAGAGGAAGGTGGAGCCTTGATTTGAATTTTGAATGAGCATGGCACTATGTAGGAAACATGTGATCTTCAAGATTTGGCTCATTAAATAGGGAAGAGCATGTTCGGGGGCAAGTTCGGCCGCCTAAGTTAAGTTTCGGGGGCAGGACTTTCGTCTCTGGAGCCAAGGTTCGGCGGCCTAAGGTGCCCCCGAAAGTGGGTGAGTTTTGGCTTCCGAAAGTGCTTCCGAAGGTGCTTCCGAAAGTGGCTGTTTTTGGGCATTCTTTGGCACTTTTAAGAGCATTTTCTTCAAATTGTTTCTTCACACCTAATATTTGCAAAACATGGTTAAAACCACAAAATTAGGTAGAATAGGTGCAAATAAACATCAATAAGATCATGAAAATATGGATTAAAATATGCTCTATCAAATACCCCCACACTTAAGCTTTTGCTTGTCCTCAAGCAAATGAACATAGTCAAATAAGCTTTCTTTGCTCTAGATCCTTATTTCCACTTAAGCTCATACTCAAGACCCCTCTTTTGAAGTATTGCAGTGAAGAATATATGCATGAAGATTACTTACCTCTTTCCCTTGTTTCCCTTTGCTTACCATGGCTAGGATTGGTTTTCCTCAAGAGAGACATGCACATTAATTTGTTAAGACTTTTTCTAACTTTCGGATTGACTTGCCCTTACCTTGAAGTACTTTATTCAGGCTTTTGCACTTTAGATTTGCTTGGAAAGGTCACCAACCTATTTTTGATTTGAAGGTTTATATTTTCAGTTGGTCCCCTATCCAAGTGGCTACTAGCCTTGTTCATAGTCTTTTGACCATTAGAACAATTTTCAATTTGTGCTTTAGAGGTCTTTGCCTTTGCTGAATTTTCTTTCTCTCAATGATTTGGGCAAATCAACACCAATTGCTAAAGCAAGTCATGTTAAGTTCATTCACACAACTTTAATTTTTCTCAATCGATTGAGGGTCATCAATATATTTTTCACCATGGCAAAATCAAAGATTCAATTCAAAAGGCAATTCTCAAACATGAAAACAACTCACTGCAAGTGATTCAACATAAGTTTAAAGAGTTTTCACATCAATGGGGTCATGGAAAGAAAAACTCATCTAACATAGTTCATAAGTTGAGTAGAGCAAAACAAAAAGATGAAGAAGGTTGTGGTTGTGTGTGTTTTATTGAAAGCATAAATAACAAAAAAAATTCAACTGTGACTAATTAACTTAAGACTGAAAGGAAAAAGAAGAAAAAAAAATTTTGCAATCTGAAAGCATGAGAAAACATGAGAAGAGTAAAAGGAAGAAGGGAAGAAGTAGAAGAAGGAAGAAGGAATATGCACCCCCACACTTAAATCATGCATTGTCCTCAATGTAAAAGAAAGAAAAAGGAGAACAAAGGAATCTGAATACTCCCCTGGGGTGTGGTGTGCTCGGCATGATCCTCTAGGCAGAATGAGTGACAAACAGATGTTCGTCTGGGAATTCTTCTTTGACTGGGCATGGTGCAGAACTAGAGGGCAGTCGGCTGAGATGGTCTGCCACAAGGTTTTCTTTGCCCTTCTTGTCTCTTATCTCAAGATCAAATTCTTGTAGAAGTAGAATCCACCTAATGAGCCTTGGTTTGGCTTCTTTTTTCTTGATCAAATACCGCAAGGCTGCATGGTCAGAATAGACAATGACTTTGGTTCCCAAAAGATATTGTCTGAACTTTTCCAAAGCAAATACAATTGCCAAGAGCTCCTTTTCAGTTGTTGTATAGTTGCTTTGTGCAGAATCCAATGTGCGAGAGGCATAGTGAATGACATGGGGGGAGTTTCCCACACGTTGCCCCAAGACTGCTCCTACTGCATAATTGCTTGCATCACACATGATTTCAAATGGCAGGTTCCAATCAGGCCCTTGAATAATTGGGGCAGTAACAAGCAATTCTTTAATCAAATCAAACGCCTTTTTGCAATCTGCATCAAAATCAAATGTTACATCTTGTTGGAGCAATCTGCATAATGGCAAAGTGATTTTTGAGAAATCTTTGATGAAT
The DNA here is from genome assembly GCF_001659605.2 of Manihot esculenta. NCBI lineage: Eukaryota > Viridiplantae > Streptophyta > Magnoliopsida > Malpighiales > Euphorbiaceae > Manihot > Manihot esculenta. The sequence continues at coordinate 35,567,937 of NC_035172.2, forward strand.
CTTCTATAGAATCCTGCGTGGCCAAGGAATGATCGAATGTCTTTAACGTTTGTGGGGTAAGGTAGATTTTTGATGGTATCCACCTTAGCCTTGTCCACTTCAATGCTCTTAGCTGAAACAACATGTCCTAAGACCATACCTTCATTAACCATAAAATGACATTTTTCATAATTAAGCACAAGGTTAGTCTCAATGCATCTTTGCAAGATCTTTTCTAAATTGGTAAGGCATTCATCAAAAGAATTTCCATGAACAGTGAAGTCATCCATAAATACCTCAATTGTCTTACCCACAAAGTCAGAAAATATGCTCATCATGCATCGCTGAAAAGTGGCAGGCGCATTGCATAGTCCAAATGGCATTCTTCTAAAGGCAAAAGTGCCAAAAGGGCAAGTGAAGGTGGTCTTCTCTTGGTCTTCAGGAGCAACTGGGATTTGGTAAAAACCTGAGTAACCATCAAGACAACAATAGTGAGTTTTACCTGCAAGCCTTTCTAGCATTTGATCAATGAAAGGTAGTGGGAAGTGGTCCTTCCTTGTTGCAGCGTTTAGCTTCCTATAGTCCATGCATACCCTCCATCCATTTTGAACTCTTGTGGGGACAAGTTCCCCTTCAGCATTTGGAACAATGGTAATTCCAGTCTTCTTTGGAACTACATGTACAGGGCTCACCCATTTGCTATCAGAGATTGGGTATATGATTCCTGCATCAAGGAGCTTGACTATCTCTTTTTTCACTACTTCCATCATCGGTGGATTTAGTCTTCTTTGAGCATCTCGGACTGGTTTGCACTCATCCTCCATGTGAATTCTATGCATGCAGGTGGAGGGAGAGATCCCTTTGATGTCATCAATGGTCCATCCTATGGCTCCTTTGTGTTTTTGTAGTACTTTCAAGAGACTTGCTTCTTCATGTTGGTTCAATTCATTGGACACTATGACTGGAAGTGTCTTATTGGCTCCCAAATACAGGTATTTCAGATGGTCTGGGAGAGGCTTCAGATCAGAAGGTTGTTGCAAAGATGGATTAGAAGAGCTTGCTTGTGATGGTGGCTGCTGGGCGAGGTTCGGCGGCCGAATCTCTGCAGTTTGCGGAGTGAGCTTTGGCGATGGGTTCGGCTTCCGCAAGTCAGTGGGGTTCGGCAGCCGAAGGATGTTCAGCGGCCGAAGTATGTCTGAGTTATGCACAGTGTGTTCCTGAAGTGGTGTAACAGAATCTGGTTCCTGAATAGCAATAGGGTTCAGCGGCCGAAAGTGGGCTATGTTCGGCGGCCGAATGTCATCTGTTTGCTTGATCTCCACTTGCTGAATGCTGCAGATTGTTTCCTTGAGTTTCAGATTCTCAATCCTGCAAAGATCATCATCTAGAACAAAATCTTGATTTTCATTAAATACATCTTGGCTCAAACAATCAATAATATCAAGGCCATAAACAGGGGACATATCATGTGGATATTTCATGGCATCATAGACATTGTACTTTATGACTTCCCCTTCAAATTCCATGGTAAGAGTACCATCATGCACATCTATTTTAGTCCTAGCAGTGCTCAAGAAAGGACGTCCAAGAAGAATGTCAGAACTAGTATTGCTACTATCTTCCTTAGTATCAATCACATAAAAATCAGCAGGAAAGACAAGTTCATCTACTTGGACTAACACATCTTCTAGAACACCTATGGGGTATACCACAGATCTATCAGCCAATTGTATCACAACCCTTGTTTCTTTGAGTGCACATGCATTGAGAGATTTATAGATGGAGAGAGGCATGACATTAATAGATGCACCAAGATCACACATGGCTTTCTTGATACCAACATTCCCAATTTTGCAAGAGATAGCAAACATACCTTTGTCCTTGCATTTGGTAGGGAGTTCTCTTTTAATAACAGCAGTGACTACCTCACCTACACTTACTTTCTCTCTTTCAGCTAGCTTTCTTCTATTGGTGCACAACTCTTTCAGAAATTTGGCATACCTTGAAATTTGCTTGACAGCATCTAGCAGTGGTATGTTGATCTCCACTTTTCTGAAAGTCTCAAGGATCTCCTTTTCCTCTTTTTCTTTTTGAGTTTTTTCAAATCTTTTTGGAAAAGGTGGTGGGATGTGAAAACTTACCTTTGGATCATCTTTTTGCGCAGGAGGTGGTGCGGAATGGGATGAAGAAGCTTCAGGTTGCCTTGGTTCTACCTCTTGCTCATGATTATTATCTCGAAGCTCTTTGCCACTTCTTAAAGTAATGGCACTTACATTTTGTGTGGGGTTTGCCTCAGTTTGGAATGGCAACTTTCCTTGAGCTTCAAGTCTATGTATGGAGATGGCCATTTGTCCCATCTGTTGTTGCATCATTTGCAAGGTCTTCATAACCTCATTATTAGTATCAGTGTCCATTGGTGGTGCTGGTTGGGTTTGGCCACTTTGGAGAATTTGATAATTCTGACTATTGTTGGTCCTTCCATAGCTGAAATTGGGATGATCTCTCCAACCTGGATTGTATGCATTGGAGTATGGATCATGTCTAGGTTGGTTGTTGTATCTCCCAATTGCATTGACTTGTTGACTGTCTTCTTGGAGGTTAGGACACTGATCAGTGGGGTGTCCTACATACAAGCAGATACCACATGTCCTAGGAGGCTGGGGTGCTTGAGTCTGTTGGACCTGGTTAAGGGCAAGCTTTTCCACAAGAGATGTTAGTTTAGAAATTTGAGATTCAACAGAGGATGTTCTTACCTCATAGATTCCTCTTTGTGTTTGCTCCTCCTCGTCATATTGCTTGGATGAAGCTGCAAGGTTGGATATCAGTTCCTTCATCTCCCTAGGTGTCTTGTCTAGGATTGATCCTCCACAGGCTACAGTTATGAGTTTCCTCTCTGATGGAGTCAATCCCCCATAGAAGAACTGAATGAGGGTTTTGTCTGACATATCATGTTGTGGACAACCTGTACAAAGTCTTTCAAACCTTTCCCAATAATCATATAAGTCCTCAGTTGGTCTTTGCTTTATGCTAGTGATTTCTCTTATTATGCCAATTGATTTAGATGGTGGGAAGTATTTGTCCAAAAAGGCTTGGACCATATCATCCCATGAAGTTATAGATCCAGATGGCAAATAAAATAACCAATCTTTAGCATGGTCATCTAATGAAAAAGGGAAGGTTCTCAGTTTAACATGATCTTCAGAGATCCCTTGAGGTCTCATGGATGAGCAAATAATTTTAAACTCTTTTAAGTGCTTATGTGGATTTTCATTTGGCAATCCTCTAAATTTAGGGAGTTGATGGATCAAACCTGATTTCAGTTCAAAGGGAACTGTAAGAGGTGGATAGGTGATGCAAAGTGGAGCATAATCACCTATAGGGGTTGCTAACTCCCTCATGGTTCTTTCCCTTGGTGCTTGTGGCCTATTTGCTAGATTTTCTTGCATTATTTGGCCTTGGACAGCATGTCCATTATGGGCAGTAGCTGGTGCTTGAGGTTCTGCCATTGGTGCAAGATGGGGTTGCTGGAATTCAAGACTTTCGGCGGCCGAATGTTGATGAGGTTCGGCGGCCGAATGTTGGGCAGAAGGTTCTGCGGTTGAAGCTTGCTTTCCTAGCCTTCTGATGGTGCGTTCAATTTCTGGATCAAAGGGCAGAGTGTCCCTATGTTCAGACCTGGTCATGAAAGAAAAATAAACAAACAAGTAAAATCAATTCCCCGGCAACGGCGCCAATTTTTGACAGGAGCGGTTGTCGAAGCCGGTCAAAAATAACCTTCTTGGTTACCTACAAATACAACTGTAGACAGTGGTGAAGGATCGTATCCACAGAGAATTGATTACCTATTTATTTATCTTGATCAAGACCAATCAAACCAATTGAAAGCACAAGTGAAAGCAAGTGATTGCAAATAGAACAAAAGTAAAGTGCAAGGAAAGTAAAAAGGGGGGTTTTGAGATGATTTGATTAACAACTAATGAAAGTAATTAAAACAGCAAGTAATAAAAATAAAAGAGGAAATCAATAAGAGAAAGGTCTAGTTGAAGATATGGATCCACTTTGGTTGTTTGGGTTGATCATTGAAACATGGTAATCTTGATTAACTCAATAGGTTGGTTATGGGGGTGGAAGACGCTTCTCACCACCATGTCTTTCCTTATGAACAAATTGATTAGGGAACGTCCTCTAACCAATTACTAATCAACAAATTGCCAAGGAACGTCCTTGGGCCATAGGCATCAAAACAATTGCCAATTGCATGAAGAACAAGAAAGATCCAAACCCTAACTACTCAAACGCATGAGATGATGTTAGATCATGCAATTTCTTGGTTTTTACACCAAGTGTTCTTAGATCAGAATATTTCCAGCAATTACGGACTAACAAATATCCTAATCAACAATCAATTAACTTTGCAATCAAGAATCAAGTGGCCAATTTGATCAAAACAACAAAGCAATCTTTATAATTAAGCACAATTGCATGAATATTGAATAAATCAAAAGCAAACACTTTTTGTTCAGATCTCACAACCTTTTAAACAACCTTAGTTTCAACCAAACTTCAACTAGAAATAGGGTTTCAGCCACGCATGGCTGAACCAAAATAGAAAATAAAAGAAAAGAAGAAAGAAGATGAAGAACTAAGGTGGAGGAGCCTTTGGAGAGCCTTGATCAATCCCTTGATGGAAGATTCTGATTCTTGGTCTTCTTGAGGCCTTTAAATAGATCTTGAGAGGCTGCCTTTTTCCTTTTTAGTGTCCATGCATCTTTGAGTGATTGCCCCATAGTGCCCTTGAGTTTTCTTTGTGCATATGTGGAGTTGCAAGTCCTTTTTGGTCTTTTAATTGACATCCAAGGTGTGTCCAAGAAGATTTATGCACTAAAGAGGAAGGTGGAGCCTTGATTTGAATTTTGAATGAGCATGGCACTATGTAGGAAACATGTGATCTTTAAGATTTGGCTCATTAAATAGGGAAGAGCATGTTCGGGGGCAAGTTCGGCCGCCTAAGTTAAGTTTCGGGGGCAGGACTTTCGTCTCTAGAGCCAAGGTTCGGCAGCCTAAGGTGCCCCCAAAAGTGGGTGAGTTTTGGCTTCCGAAAGTGCTTCCAAAAGTGGCTGTTTTTGGGCATTCTTTGGCACTTTTAAGAGCATTTTCTTCAAATTGTTTCTTCACACCTAATATTTGCAAAACATGGTTAAAACCACAAAATTAGGTAGAATAGGTGCAAATAAACATCAATAAGATCATGAAAATATGGATTAAAATATGCTCTATCAAGGGGCTACTGGTTCAGGTGGTGGTGGTGGAGGTACTGTTTCTCTGGATTCAGGCGATGCTGAACTTGGATAAAAAGGTGGGGGTGGATACATATGATATGGTGGATAAAAGGAAGGATATGGCATATATGGCATATAGGGTGGATATGGGGCAAAGCTGGAGTAATCTGACGTGCCTCCCATCGGATCCCCTGGGCCCTGTGGAAAGGGTGGATAGCCAAACCCCGAGGCCTGTATGCCTCCCTGAGACTCCCCCATACCTTCTTCGGACCTTCCTATACCCATACTTCCATCTCTACTCTGAGCCTCCTCCATAGCAACTCTCTCTTCTTCTGATCTTCCCCCTCTGCCTATTCCTCTTTTGCTCTCGTCAGAAGACCTTCTCGGGTCTCTTGACGTTCCCTCCCTGCTTGACCTGTGAGTCCTTGCCCTCGGCAATGCAGGAGGACGAGCAGCTGTACCCTCACTTTCAGGTGGGACTCCAGTCAATCTCGCGGATCGACGAGTTCCTTGCATCTTAACTCTCTCTGGAAACAACACATAACAGAGCACATAAGTAACATATAGAGGAAAACAACACATGCATCATAGCATTGCACATCATCAGCAGATAGACAGGACTAACATCCTATCCTAGTGGACATGTTTTCCTACTGTGCTTGACCCACTAATCCTCTATGAGCCCAACTCTATCTATCTAGGTCCGACCATGTGAACCTAGAGCTCTGATACCAATCTGTAACAGCCCGGAAACCAAACTACTACCGGCACTAGGATCCAGATCGACTTAAGGTCGCCGGGACCCGTAGTAAGCCTGCTATATTGTCTGTGTACCTGTGAAATCCCATACATGATCATACTTTTTCTGTCAAACCATTAAAACTTTTCTTTCCTCCAGGGCTTAACCTGTGCATGCACTATTTCTGATCTATCAACTCATAATGTTAAGCCTGGTTTTCTCATAGTCATAACAATAAAAGAAAACATACATAAACTGATCATGTGTCTACAACAAGGGATTACAACTCTTCTAAGTCAAGCACAACGCTATACACTATACATTATCTCGTTACATGTACATGTCCACACTAGCTATTACATAATTCTGCTTCTTGCACACCCTGCTGGACTCCCTCTGGACTCTGAACCTGCAAACCTGGGGGATAGGGGAGAGGGATGAGCTATACAAGCCCAATGAGCAGAACTATATAAACCATAAGTTGAAAACATGATCTCATGGAATGCACTACATCACATCATCTCAGGGATAGACATGACCACCAACAATCCCACTCAAAGGATGCCTGGCCTAGCCAGGTCTTACAACCTCAATCTGCCTGGCCCGGCCAGGTCTTACCACTCTGCCTGCCTGGCCCAGCCAGGTCTTACTATCTCTGCTGCCTGATCTAGTCAGGTCTTACCGACAGATGGCTGCCTGGCCCGGCCAGGTCTTATAACAGAGTTTGGGCTATTGGAGTCGCCTTGGTCTATCCACAGCCTCATACACATCGTATTATGCAATGCGTCAACTTCGTGAAACTAATGCAAACACCCTACTATACTCTTATGATGCATGACATATGCTCAAAGCAGTTTAGTTCTGAAAAGAGAAGTTCCACTCACCTCTGGCTGCCTCTATACTAACTCTGCAGGTTCTGCAATAGTGCTCACTGCTGCTCTCTGGGGTTCCTCTGGTCCGTACCTACACAGGTGGACTCAAATGAGGGACCAAACTAACTCAAGAACATCTCTAAGAAACGCCCCAAAAACCCTCTAAACGATCCCCAAACCATCACATAAAACATGCAAAAGAAAGCTGGACAGGGCACTTTCGGCGGCAGGTTCGGCGGCCGAAACCCCTCTCCAGAGACGAAACTCATGCATGTTCGGCGGCACCTTCGGCAGCCGAAAGTCTCGTCCAGAGACGAAACTCAACCTTCGGCGGCACTTTCGGCGGCCGAACCTTGCCTCCAGAGACGAAAGTCCCAAGTTTCGGGGGCAAGCTTTGGCAGCCGAAACTGCCTCCACAAGGGGTTCGACGGCCGAACCTGGTTTTGCCCGCTGGGCAGAACCCTGCTCTGTTTCATGCAAACCTTTCCCCCAAACTTACCCAACATGCATCTCAACTACTCCCAACTAGCACATACCAGAAAACATGCATAAAAGGGCCTAAGACTCACTTATAACCCCAAGAAACATATCACACAACACTTTAACATGCTTAAACACAAAATCATGCAAAACCTCAACCAAAACTCTATTCATGCATACTATCCATACAACACCCATAAAACCTTCAAAAATCAGTAAAAGAGGTTCTGGATCTTGACTTACCTCTTCCAAACAAGAGATCAAGTGATCCTAACGTGGAGATATGAAGAAAACCTCTTCCAAAGCTCCAAACTTCCAAACTTGCTATTTTTGCTAAAAACCTTCAAAACACACCAAAACTCTTAAAACCCTTGAAAGATTTGGTGAAAACCATGAAAAACATGAAAGTCAACTTGGGAGAGGCTGGAACTCACCTCTGGCTGCAAGTGGAGGAGAAATATCCTCCTTCCACCGACCTTTGGCCCTTTTATAGGTGGCTGGCCAGACCACCTTCGGCAGCTGAACGTGAATCCGAAACCATGCAATGTTCGGCAGCCGAAAGTGACCTTCGGCGGCCGAACCTTTGCATTTCTCCCTTATTGCTTTTCTTTCAAAACTCATTTCCTTTCACACTTTAAACCATTCAAAACTCTTAAAACACACATGAAAACATATGTCTTACCCTTCTCGCGGGTTCCGACACCCGAGATTCCACCAGATGACAGGAGTTCCGAGGCCGGACTCGAGCCGGGTATTACAGATCCCTTAGACTTTGTATCGACTACAGGCAGTTGAACAACGTCACTACCAATAACAGGTACCCATTGCCAAGGATCGACGATCTATTCGACCAGCTATCAGGAGCGGGTTGTTTCTCCAAAATAGATCTGAGATTTGGGTACCATCAGCTGAGGATAAGAGAGGAGGATGTGCCAAAGACAGCTTTTAGGACCAGATATGGGCATTTTGAGTTCCTTGTTATGCCGTTTGGGTTAACCAACGCCCTTGCAGCATTCATGGATCTCATGAACAGAGTATTTAGCCAGTACCTAGATCACTTTGTTATTGTCTTCATAGATGATATCTTAGTGTATTCCAGGAATGCAGAGGAGCATGCCCATCATCTGAGGTTGGTTCTGCAGACCTTGAGGGAACACGACTTGTATGCCAAGTTCTCCAAGTGTGAGTTCTGGCTGAGGAGCATTTCATTCTTGGGGCATGTTGTATCGGGAAATGGAATAGAGGTGGACCCCAAGAAGGTAGAAGCTGTGGCTAACTGGCCTAGACCCACTTCAGTAACAGAGATCAGGAGTTTCTTGGGTTTGGCAGGTTACTACAGGAGGTTCGTTCAGGACTTCTCAAAAATTGCAGCTCCTCTGACCAGATTAACCAGGAAGAATCAGAAGTTTGTATGGACTGACCAGTGCGAAGAGAGTTTTGAAGAGCTTAAGAAGAGGTTAACGTCAGCACCAGTGTTAGCTCTACCAGCTAGCCATGAAGACTTCTCAGTCTATTGTGATGCGTCCCGTGTGGGACTGGGCTGTGTGCTAATGCAGAATGAAAGGGTGATTGCTTATGCTTCTAGACAGCTGAAGAAGCATGAGTTGAATTACCCCACACATGACCTGGAGATGGCAGCAGTAATCTTTGCACTCAAGATGTGGAGGCACTACCTCTATGGGGTTAAATGTGAGATCTTCACCGATCATAAGAGCTTGCAGTACATCTTGAGTCAGAGGGATCTGAATCTGAGGCAGAGGAGATGGGTAGAACTGCTTAGTGACTATGATTGCAAGATCCAGTACTATCCGGGTAAGGCGAATGTTGTGGCAGACGCCCTAAGCTGGAAATCACTAGGCAGTCTATCCCACATCACGGCGGAGAGGAGACCAGTGGTGAAGGAGTTTTACAAGCTCATAGATGAAGGTCTACAGTTGGAGTTGTCTGGTACAGGTGCTTTAGTTGCTCAGATGAGAGTGGCACCCGTGTTTTTGGAGCAGGTGGCTCAAAAACAGCATGAGGACCCAGAGTTAGTGAAGATTGCCAGGACTGTTCAGTCAGGCAAAAATAGTGAGTTCAGATTCGACAGTAAGGGGATCCTCCGCTATGGGAGCTGACTATGTGTACCAGATGACATAGGGCTAAAAGGAGACATTATGAGAGAAGCTCATAATGCAAGATACAACGTTCACCCCGGAGCCACCAAGATGTATCAAGATCTGAAGAAAGTTTATTGGTGGCCAGCTATGAAGAGAGAAGTGGCACAGTTTGTGTCAGCCTACGAAGTGTGTCAGAGGGTGAAGCTGGAACATCAGAAGCCGGCTGGAATGCTTAACCCGCTACCTATTCCAGAGTGGAAATGGAAGAATATAGCTATGGACTTCGTAGTGGGGTTACCGGCGACGTCCAACAGATTGGACTCCATATGGGTGATTGTGGACAGACTCACCAAATCTGCTCACTTCATCCCTGTCAGGAGTGGCTATTCTGTGGACAAGTTGGCGCAGGTGTATGTTGATGAGATCGTCAGGCTGCATGGGGTTCCTGTTTCAATAGTGTCCGACAGAGGACCCCAGTTCACCTCCAGGTTTTGGCGGAGTCTGCAGAATGCCATGGGTACCAGGTTGGATTTCAGTACTGCCTTCCATCCACAGACAGACGGACAATCAGAGAGGACCATCCAGACGATAGAGGATATGCTTAGAATGTGTGTGCTGGATTTTGGCGGTTCTTGGAGGCAGCATCTACCCTTGGTGGAGTTTGCCTACAATAACAGCCATCATGCTAGCATCGGGATGGCTCCATACGAAGCTTTATATGGAAGGAAGTACAGATCACCGGTTTGCTGGGAGGAAGTTGGAGAGAAGGCCTTGGCAGGGCCTGAGCTAGTAGAGATCACCAGCAGGGTGGTACCCATAATCAGAGAAAGAATCAAGACTACTGCAAGCAGACAGAAGAGTTATGTAGATATCTGCAGAAGGCAAGTAGAGTTTCAGGAGGGGGATCTGGTATTGCTCAAGGTGTCTCCTATGAAAGGAGTGGTTCGCTTTGGGAAGAAAGGTAAACTAGCCCCACGATACATCGGACCTTTGAAATCTTGCAAAAGATTGGGAATGTGTCGTACAAGCTGGATTTACCTGCTTCAATGGAAAGAATCCATCCGGTTTTCCATGTTTCCATGTTGAGGAAGTTTGTGTCAGATCTGGGCAAGGTTCTTAGTGAGCCTGATGTGGAGATCCAAGAAGATCTCACTTATGTTGAGCAGCCAGTACGGATCATATACACCCAGATCAGGAAGCTGAGAAACAAGGAAATCTCGATGGTGAAAGTCCTGTGGAACCACCACAATATGGAAGAGTGCACTTGGGAGACGCGGGAGTCCATGCTCCAACAATACCCCTATCTTTTTCTAAGGTTAGTTCCTTGTGAGTTCATGTGTTTTATATGTATGATATGTTGTGTGCCTTGCATGTGCTAGTTGAGGAACATTCGGGGACGAATGTTCTTAAGGGGTGGAGAATGTAATACCCGGCTAGACTCCGGTATCGGAATTCCTACCGTCCGGTGGAATCTCGGATGTCGGAGACCTCTAGAAGGGTAAAACTATGTTTTTATAAAATGTTTTAATGTGTTTTATGTTTTTAATCAAGAAAGAAATGAGTTTTTGCATGAAAATAGCCTTGGAGGAAAACTTAGGTTCGGCCGCCGAATATGCATGCCTTCGGGAGCACTATTAGGCCTCCGAAAGCATAAGTGAGGGAAGTCCAGGTTCGGCCGCTGAACCTTATGTTCGGCTGCCGAACATGGCATGCATGCGGAGGCACGTTCGGCCCCCGAATGTGGCCTGGCCAGCCACCTATAAAAGGGTCCCTTAGCTGAAAACGGGCGAGCTTTCCTACCCATTTTCGGCCAAGGTAAGCTCTCCGCCGTCCCTCACCAATCTTGAGTTTCTTCCTTCAAATCTTTCACGATTTTCACTAGTTTTCACTTTGTTTTGAAGATTTTCAAGTATAAAGCAAGTTTTGGAGCTTTGAGGTTCAAGAAACTCAAATCTCTCCCATCTCCGAGCTAGGGTCGTTTGCCTCTCGATCTTCAAGAGGTAAGGGCCGATCTTGAGCTCACTATATGTTTTAAACAAGTTTTTATGCAAGTTTATGAAGTAGAAATGCATGTTTAGGTTGTTTTGAGTTTATGGGTTTAATGTGTGTTTATGAGCAATGTGGGTATGTTTGAGGTGTTGTAGTTGGGGTTTAGGCTAGTTTGAGACCCCTATGAACTTGTATGCTTGTTTGTGTATGATTGGGAGTGTTGTAGAATAGGTTTGTGCATGTTGGAAAGGTTTGGGAGGCGTTTGTGCATGTTGGAGCTGAGTTTCTGCCACTTTGGAGAAACTCAGGTTCGGCCGCCGAACCTGCTTGTGGAGGCAGCCTTCGGCTGCCGAAGCCTGCCCCCGAAAGAGGACTTTCGTCTCTGGAGGGCAGTTTCGGCCGCCAAAAGTGCTGCCGAACATGCATGAGTTTTGTCTCTGTCTGGGAGTTTCGGCCGCCGAAGGTGCCGCCGAACCTGCCTGACTTTCGACTCTGGAGGGACTTTCGGCCGCCGAACCTGCCGCCGAAAGTGCCCTGTCCAGCCTTCCTTTGCATGTTTTTCTATGGTTGTTTCATGATATTCTAGGGGGTTTTTGGGGAGTAGTTTAGAGTTGTGTTCATGTATGTTTGGTCCCTCATTTGAGTCCACCTGTGTAGGTTCGGACCCGAGGAACCGAGGACCCCAGCAGTGATTCAACTGCTCCAGTGTCTGGTCAGAGCTATTTAGAGGTGAGTGGAATAACTTATTACGTTTTAAAGCAAATAATGGACATTTTTAGCATGACTCACACATCATTAATGCCATGAGATATACTAGGTTGTTGCATTAGAATTCACGAATATGTTGCATTGCATAAATTGTTGTTGATGTGGATGAATGTTGGATGATCCATAGCCCTCGACCTATGATGTGACGATATGGTATGTATGGTATGGAATGTAAGACCAGTGGGACCCATTCTACGTTCGCTGGCACTATGTAAGAGAAAGACCAGGACCCATTCTACGTTCTGGCACTATTGGATATGTAGAGGGCTACTGGTGACAAATTCATCCTTGATGTGATTAGCTGTGATGTGATGCATTCCACGTTATCATATGTTTTAAATGTTTTATTATTCTGCTCACTGGGCTCTAGTAGCTCACCCCTCTCCCTAATCCCCCAGGTTTGCAGGTACAGGGTAGACCAGGAGGTCAGCAAGAGTAATGAAGTCATGTGTATGTAATAGATAGAATGTGGACATGATAAATTGTAAAATGATGTAAAGTTATGAATAGTTATGTAATGTAATGATATTGAGGATTAGAGATTGTGCTTGACCCTATGTGTAAGGTATCCCTTTTAATACATGATCCTAGATCTTTTATGATGTTTATGTAAACCAACTCAACACAGGTTATGCCACCCTTTGGGGCACTGATGAGATCCCACTGAGGGGTTAATGCTTATGATTATGTTATGTATAGTGCATGCACAGGTTGAGTTGGTGTATGAATGAAAGGAAAAGTTTTAATTTTTATGTATGTTGTCGATCATGTATGGGATTAAACAGGTTCACAGGATGTATGTTAGGCTTGCTACGGGTCCCGGCGGCCTTAAGCCGACCTGGATCCTAGCGCCGGTAGCGGTCCGATTTTCGGGTCGTTACAATCTCCCTATTTGATACTTTGGCCAACCCATTTGTTTGAGGATGATAGGCAGTAGAGGTTCTATGGATGACGTGGTGCTTCTTGAGGAGAGTTTCTACTACCTTGTAGCAAAAATGGGTGCCATGGTCACTGATGATGGCTTTGGGCAGACCGAATCTTGAGAATATGTGGGATTTCATGAAGTCACAAACTGTTTTTACATCATCAGCCCTTGTTGCCTTTGCCTCAATCCACTTGGACACATGGTCCACTGCCAGGAGGATGTAAGTGCTGCCAAAGGAAGGTGGGAAGGGCTCCATGAAGTCAATGCCCCAAATATCAAATATTTCACACACCATGATGGGTGCTTGTGGCATTTCACTTCGAGTGCCAAGGTTTCCCGTTTGTTGGTATCTTGCACATGACCTACAAAATAAATAAGAATCTCTAAATATATTAGGCCAAAATAACCCACATTCAAGTATTTTCAAGGCTGTCTTGCGTGGCCCAAAATGTCCTCCACAGCCATATGAGTGGCAGAAGGCTAGGACAGAATGTATTTATTGATCTGGGATGCATCTCCTTATGACTTGGTCTGCACAATGCTTCCATAAGTAAGGCTCATCCCACACATAATACCTTGCATCTTTCTTGATCTTGTCTCTCATGTGTTTGGGCAAATCAGAAGGTAAATCACCTGTGGCAAGGTAATTTACTATATCAGCATACCATGGTTCCTCTTCTTGGACAGCAAACAGGTGCTCATCAGGGAAATCTTCATTGATGGGGCAGGTCTCCATCTCGGTCAGTATCCTGCTGAGATGATCAGCTACAAGGTTTTCCTTCCCCTTCTTATCACGAATCTCTAAGTCAAACTCTTGCAATAGCAATATCCATCGCACCAGCCTTGGTTTGGACTCCTTTTTCTTGATTAAATATCTTAATGCAGCATGGTCTGAATAAATAATCACCTTTGTCCCAAGTAAATAGGACCAAAATTTCTCCAATGCAAACACAACAGCCAACAACTCTTTTTCGGTGGTAGAATAATTGCATTGTGCAGCATCTAGGGTGCGTGAGGCATAGTGAATGACATGAGGAGAGTTACCTTTACGCTGTCCCAACACTGCACCTATAGCAAAGTTGCTGGCGTCACACATAATCTCAAATGGAAGAGTCCAATCAGGTGGTTGGATGATAGGGGCAGTGACCAGCAGTGATTTGACCAAATGAAAAGCTGTTCTGCAGTTTTCATCAAAGCTGAATGGTATGTCCTGCTGTAATAATCTGCACAAAGGCTGAGTTATTTTTGAAAAGTCTTTGATAAACCGCCTGTAAAAACCAGCATGTCCAAGGAACGATCTAATCTCCCGAATGCTGGTTGGATAGGGCAAGCTTTTGATGGTGTCCACTTTGGCCTTGTCCACCTCTATCCCTTTTTTTGAAACAATATGGCCCAAGATTAAGCCATGGCTGACCATGAAGTGGCACTTCTCGTAGTTGAGAACTAGATTGGTCTCCAAGCACCTTTGAAGTATCTTCTCCAAGTTGGCTAGGCACTCTTGGAAAGAGTTGCCATACACCGTGAAATCATCCATGAAAACCTCAATAATTTTCTCCACATAGTCAGAAAAAATACTCATCATGCACCTTTGGAAAGTGGCTGGTGCATTGCAAAGACCGAAGGGCATCCTTCTGAATGCGAAGGTGTCAAATGGACATGTGAAGGTGGTCTTTTCTTGGTCTTCAGGTGCAATGGGAATTTGGTAGAATCCCGAATATCCATCAAGGCAGCAGTAATGGCTTTTTCCAGCAAGTCTTTCAAGCATTTGGTCCATGAAGGGCAAGGGAAAATGGTCCTTCCTTGTGGCTGTGTTGAGCTTCCTATAATCCATGCACACTCTCCCACCCATTTTGCACACGATTGGGTACTAGCTCTCCTTCAGAATTGGGGACAATGGTAATCCCAGTCTTCTTTGGTAGCACATGGATGGGACTCACCCACTTGCTATCAGAGATGGGGTAGATGACTCCGGTATCTAAGAGCTTCACTATTTCTTTCTTCACAACCTCCATCATCGGTGGATTTAGCCTTCTTTGGGCCTCACGTACAGGTTTGCATTCATCCTCTATGAGTATCTGATGCATGCATGTTGAGGGTGAGATGCCTTTGATGTCCTCCAAGGTCCACCCAATTGCTTTCTTGTGTTTCCTCAATACCTCTAGGAGTTTTTCCTCTTCTTGCTGGTTGAGTTGATTGGATACTATGACTGGAAGTGTATTTCCAGCCCCCAAGTAGGCATATTTGAGGTGCTTTGGCAGAGGTTTCAGTGCTGGTGCAGTTGTTGTCTGGTCTGATGCTTGCTGTCTGTCCACTGATTTGGGCAGATTGCCTGGCGCTGGGTCTGATGATCTGGGCAGATCACTCTCTATCCTATCTGTCTGTTCCAGCGATTTGGGCAAGTCGGGGTTTGCCTGTTCTAGTGATTTGGCCAAATTGCTCTTGATTATATCTGATTGCTTTAGTGATTTGGGCAAGTCGGGGTCTGCCTGTTCTGGTTATTTGGGCAGATCACCCGCAACTAGCTATGAACAGTGTGCTGTCTTCACTGCTTCTGTCTTGGTATTGCTGTCCATTTCTCCTTGCCTGCAAAAACCATCATAAAGTAAATTTTCTTGATCAAAATCAAAAATTTCTTGACTTAAATAATCAATAACATCAAGGCCATAAACAGGAGAAACATCATTGGGGAGTTTCATGGCATCATAAACATTAAACTTGATAACTTCCCCTTCAAACTCCATGGTTAATGCGCCATCATGCACATCAATTTTGGTTCTTCCTGTACTTAAAAATGGTCTCCTAAGTAGGATGTCAGAGGTGGTGTTGCTCTTATCTTCCTCCATGTCAATGACATAAAAATCTGCTGGGAAGACTAGTTGGTTCACTTGCACCAACACATCTTCTAGCACTCCCTTGGGATAGACAACAGATTGGTCAGCCAATTGGATTACTATGCTGGTGCCCTTGAGTGTACCTACATTTAACAAGTTAAAAATGGAAAGGGGCATGATATTAATTGAAGCTCCAAGGTCACACATGGCCTTCTTTATCCCCACATTGCCTATTTTGCATGAAACTGCTAACATTCCTCTATCCTTGCATTTGGTTGGGAACTTCCTTTGAATGACAGCTGAAACACACTCCCCTACACTTACCTTTTCACATTCAGCAAGTTTCCTTCGGTTGGTGCATAGTTCCTTGAGAAACTTTGCATACCTTGGAATTTGCTTGACAGCATCAAGTAGAGGTATGTTGATTTCCACTTTATGAAGTGTCTCAAGTATTTCTTTTTCATTTTTTTCTTTTTGAGACCTTGCAAATCTTTTGGGAAAGGGGGGAGGTACCTTAAATTTCTCCACTTGTTGCTGGTCTGACTTCTGCCTGTGACTGGATTCTGCCTGGTTTGTTGATTTGGGCAAATCAACTTCTGCCTTGGTGATTTGGGCAAATCATTACTGCTGGGCAGCTCAGTCTGGCTAGCGATTGGGTTAGTGATTTGGGCAGATCGACTGCCCTGATCACTTTCTGGCAGATTTTCTTCCATGGCCTATTTTTGCAATTTTTCAGCCCTACTGTCTTGCAGCTCTTTTCCACTCCTCAATGTGATGGTGCTAGCATTTTGTCTTGGATTTATTTCAGTTTGGGAGGGCAGTTTTCCTTGTGATTCAAGCTTGCTCAAGGATGAAGCCATTTGTCCCACTTGTTGCTCAAGATTTTGCACAGTGTTTGCTAGGGACTTCACTAGATCTTCAAGGGTGTATTGAATTTTTGAGCTGCTGCTGGTGCTGGATTTCTTTACTGGTAATTTGGATATTGATTGGCTCTTACATAGCTGAAGTTCGGGTGATCCCTCCAACCTGGGTTGTATGTATTAGAATATGGATCATACCTTCTTTGCCCATTGAATCCTCCAACTGCGTTGACTTGCTGGTCCTCTTCTTAAAGGGAAGGACATAATCAGTTGGGTGGTTTATGTTTGCACATATCCCACATGGCTTGAGCTGCTGAATCTGCTGGACTTGTTGGGCTTGACCCACAACAAGGCTACGGACAACATTGGTCAGACAAGATATCTGGGATGCCAAAATGGATGTACTCACCTCATTCACCCTTCTTGGTGGCTGTTCTTGGTCTCCAAATTGCTGAGAAGCTGCAGCCATAGTGGAAATTGAATTCCTCATCTCTCGAGGTGATTTGTCCTCAATTGACCCTCCACAGGCTGCATCAATAAACTTTCTCTCTGAGGGCAGCAGACCTCCATAGAAGTATTCAATGAGGGATTGGTCAGAGATATCATGCAATGGGCAGCTTGTGCACAACTTTTTGAACCTTTCCCAGTACTCGTACAAGCCTTCAGAGTGTTTTTGCCTTATACCACTTATTTCTCGGTGGATGCCTATGGCTTTTGAGGTTGGAAAGAATTTTCTCAAGAATGCTCTCACCATACCAGCCCATGATGTGATAGATCCGGGTGGCAAGTAGAATAGCCATTCCTTGGCATAATCGTCAAGGGAAAAAGGGAAGGCTCTAAGTTTAACATGCTCTTCTGAAATACCTTGAGGTCTCATGGAGGAGCATACAATGTGGAATTCCTTCAAATGCTTGTGAGGATCTTCATTTTCTAGGCCTCTAAATTTGGGAAGGAGATGGATCAGGCCTGTCTTCAATTCGAAAGTTGCTGTCAATGGGGGATATGCAATGCACAAGGGTGCTTGGTCTCCTGCTGGTTCAGCTAGCTCTCGGAGTGTTCTCTCCCGTGGCTGTGGTGCCTGGATGGGCACGTTTCCAGCTTGAATTTCAGCTTCTTCATGTGCAACAGGGGGTTTTGCCATTGTTGGATTTTCTGTGGTAAATTGGAGTTCTATTTTTGGTGCAAATTCAGCAGTGGTAGGTGCGGCAGTGGGCGAATCTGCTGGTGCAGAAAATTCTGCAGCAGGGGCAGTAGCAGATCTATGAGATGGTGTTGTTGATGAAGATGGTCTTGAGGCTTGGTTCTTTAAATTTGCTTGCTTCCTTAAGCTCTTGGCGGTGCGTTCTATCTCCGGATCGTAAAGAAGAGTGTCTTTACGGCCATACCTAGTCATAAAGGGAAAATACGTTAGTTTAAATCAACTCCCCGACAATGGCACCAATTTTTGATAGCGGTTGTCGAAACCGTCAAAAATAAACCTATTAAACAATCAACAATTAACTTGTAGATAGTGGCAATACGGTCGAACCACAGGGATTTGACACTACGGATTTTCCTAATAATGACTTGGACAAGTAAATAACAAGTAATTAAAAGAGGGGGATTTGATTTGATGAATTAATACTAAATAGCAAGAGAAAGCAATAATTTAAAAAGATGAGAATTCTAATGGGAAAAGGATTCTAGTTGAAGCATGGATGAATTTCAGTTTGTTTAGAATTGATTATTGACTTTTTGATACTCTTATTTATTTCAATAAGTTAGTTTAGAACGTGGAAGACGCTTCTCACAATCCAAATTCTTCCTTAGTTTTAGTTTGATTAGGAAACGTTCGCTAATCGAACTCTAGCTAACAAGTTGCCAAGGAACGTCCTTGGGGCTTTCAGCATCGAACAACTGTTAACTGCATTAGGACTTAGAGTGTAACGACCCGGAACCGATACCCCTCTGTAACGGCCCGAACCGCTACCGGCGCTAGGATCCAGATCGGCTTAAGGCCGCCGGGACCCGTAGCAAGCCAAACATACATCCTATCACCTGGTCAAATCCCATACATGATCAAAACAGTAACATAAAAACTTAAACATCTGATGTATATCCCGAGCCCGACCTGTATGCAACATAACTGAAACATAAAGAACCCCCTACTAGAGCCCTCAAAAAAACTCTAGCTGGGTCAACATAACATACATCAAGCTGGGATCACATCCAAAGAACTAGAACCTAACCTGTGCATGCATCAAACCACAAACATAAAACCTCCACTAGAGTTCTCAACAAACTCTAGCGTGGTAAACAACACATGCCACAAGTTCAGTTCAAACACAACTCAACATAAAACCACTACATACATCATGTACCAAACAGGGACTAACCAAGTCTTAGGGCCAAGCACAGCACTAATCCAATACTCTACTATACTTCATTACATTACATTTCATTATCTTACAATACATTATATCAATTTACAATACATGTCCACACCAACACTATTCTAATACATAAGCACAACCTTAACTCTTGAGACTTCCCGATCGACCTCATACCTGCAACACTGGGGTTAGGGGAGAGGGGTGAGCTAAAAAGCCCAGTGAGTAGAAACAAAGAAAACAGTTCATGTAATACCCGGCTAGACTTCGGTATCGGAATTCCTACCGTCCGGTGGAAACTCGGATGTCGGAAGCCTCTAGTAGGGTAGAAACATGTTTTCATAAAATGTTTTAAGGTATTTCATGGTTTTTAGTATGAAAATTAAATGGGTTTTTGCATGAAAAATCTTTGGAGGAAAACCCAGGTTCGGCCGTCGAAAGTCAAGTTCGGCCGCCGAACATGCATGCGTTTTGGAGGCACGTTACGCCCCCGAAAGCATGAGTGAGGGAAGTTCAGGTTTGGCCGCCGAAACCCAAGTTCGGCCGCCGAACATGGCATGCTTGCGGAAGCACTTTCGGCCCCCGAACGTGGCCTGGCCAGCCACCTATAAAAGGGACCCTTAGCCGAAATGGACGAGCTTTCTTCCATTTTCGGCCACAGCTAGCTTCCAACCTCCCTCTTCCAAATCTAGTGTTTTTCCTCCAAATCCCCACCATTTTTCTTGAGTTTTAAGCTTGCATTGAAGGTTTTGAACTTTTGAAACAAGTTTTGGAGCTTTGGGAACTCAGGAGCTCATTTTCTTGGATCTCCAAGTTTAGGTCGTCTCTCTCTCGATCTTCAAGAGGTAAGAGCCGATCTTAAGTTCAATGCATGTTTTAAGTAATTTTTAAGTAATTTTATGGGGTAGAATGGCATGTATAGGGTTGTATGAGTTTTTAAGCAAATGTTAGGTTTTATGTGATTTTGAACAATGTGGCATGTTTGAGTATGCTTGAAGTGTTGTAGTTGGGGTATTTGTTTGTTTGAGGCCCATAGGAACTTGTATGCATGTTTTGGTTGAGTTTATGCATGATTTGAGTGTTGGGAGGCGAATGTGCATAAAGGAGCCGAGTTTCTGCCCTTTGGCAGAAACCAGGTTCGGCAGCCGAAGGAACTTTCGGCCGCCGAACATGGCTGGTGAGGCAGGCCTTTCGGCTGCCGAAGTTGCCCCCGAAAGGAGACTTTCGTCTCTGTCTGGGACTTTCGGCCGCCGAAGGTGCCGCCGAACATGCATGAGTTTCGTCTCTGTCTGGGAGTTTCGGCCGCCGAAGGTGCCGCCGAACTTGCCTGACTTTCGGCTCTGGAGGGACTTTCGGCCGCCGAACCTGCCGCCGAAAGTGCCCTGTCCAGCCATTTCTTGCATGTTATTACGAAGTTGTTCTATGATGTTTTAGGGAGTTTTTGGGGAGTATATTAGAGTTATGTTATGTATGTTTGGTCCCTCATTGGAGTCCACCCGTGTAGGTTCGGACCCGAGGAACCGAGGACCCCAGCAGTGAGCCAGCTGCTACAGAGTTTGTCAGAGCTAGCCAGAGGTGAGTGGAATAAACCTTAAGTTTTAAATTAAATGAAATATGAATTTTTGAGCATGATCCATGCATCATGAATGCCATGAGATATAGTAGGTTGTTTGCATTAGTATTCACGAATATGTTGCATTGCATTTATGATGTTGATGTGGATTGGTTATTGGATGACCCTTTAGTCCTCATATGGCATGATGATGCTACGGCATGATACGGTATGGAAGTCCAGGTTGTACCCATTCTACGTCCCTGGCACGATGTAAGAGAAAGTCCAGGTTGTACCCATTCTACGTCCCTGGCACAGTTGGACTGTATGATATGTTATGTTAAGGGAAAGACCGGTTGTACCCATTCTACGTCCCGGCACAGTTGGACTATGTAGAGGACTATTGGTGACAATACCATCCGAGATGTGATTTGTTGTGATGTGTTGCATTCCATGAAAGCATGAAATTTTAATATATTGTTTTCACTATTCTGCTCACTGGGCTTGTTAGCTCACCCCTCTCCCCTAACCCCAGATGTGCAGGTACAGGGTAGACCAGGAGGTTAGCCAGAGTTTTGAAGTATATCTATGTAATAGTTAGATTGTGGACATGACAATTGTTCTATGCTATAATGTAAGAGATTATAGTTATGTTATGTGTAATGATATTGAGGTTATAGATGTGCTTGACCCTATGAGTATTGTAATCCCTTGTCGATACATGATCTTGATGTCTATTGATGTTTATGTTTAAGCCAACTCATCTCATGTTGTATCGCCCGTTGGGGCATTAATGAGATCCCATAGAGGGATCATGATTATGATCATGACTATGTACATGTATGTTCAGGTTGAGTTGGATGATAAGGAAAAGTTTAAATTTTTATGTATGATTGTTGATCATGTATGGGATTAAACAGGTTTACAGGTTACATGTCAGGCTTGCTACGGGTCCCGGCGGCCTTAAGCCGATCTGGATCCTAGCACCGGTAGCGGTCCGATTTTCGGGTCGTTACAGAATGGTATCAGAGCCCTAGGTTCATATGGTCGGACCTAGAGTGTCGGGCTCATAGATGTTCTAGAAGGTCAAGCACAATAGGAAGGTCATGTCCACTAGGATAGGATGTTGAGTCCTGTCTTGTATGATGATGTGAAATGCCATGATTTTGTGCATGTGCATTAATGATATGCTATGCTATGTGATGTATGTGATGAGGGTTCATGTGTGCCCACATGAACCATATGATGCTAATGTTTGCTTGTTATGAGCTGTTTTTCAGAGAATAGGATGAGAGGAACTCGTCGATCTGCGCGATTGACTGGAGTGCCACCTGAGGATGAGGGCACGAGCGCCCGTCCTCCTACATTGCCTAGGGCAATGTCTTGTAGAGCCAACAGAGAAAGGGTGTCAAGGGACCCTAGAAGGTCTTTTGATGCTAGCAGAAGGGGGACAGATAGAGGAGGAGGTTCTTCAGATGTAAGGGAGGTTACAGGAGAGGATCAGAGGAGGGATGGGAACCTGGATGTGAGCATGGAGGAAGAAGGGACAGGGGAGTCTCAGGGAGGCGTTCAGGCCTCGGGGTATGGTTTTCCACCCCATTACCCACCCTTTCCACAGGGATCAGGGTATCCGATGGGAGGTACATCGGATTACTCCAGCTTTAACCCCTACCCTACCTACATGCCTTATCCACCTTTCTATCCACCTTACCCACAGTACCCAGCTTATCCACCCTCACCCTTCTATCCTAACCCGGCAAACCCCACCTCGGGGAATGCTGCACCTCCACCTCCACCACCTACAGAACCAGCAGCCCCAGTTACTCAACCTCCTAGACCTAGCTCAGTCGATGGGAGCAAAGTGAAAATGACAGATTACCTCAAGCTAGATGCTCCCAAATACAAGTCAGGGGATGACCCCTTTGAGTATCTGAGGGTAGTGAAGACAATAACTGATGAGCTAGGGGCAAGTGACAGCAGGGCCATTCAAATGGCAGGGTTCACTTTAAAGTGCAAGAAGGCACGGGAATGGTTCAAGTGTTATGTGGACCCGAGACTAGACGGTATGACATGGGAAGAATTTGCGAATGAGTTCGCTGGATGGGCTTTTCCAGACAGTTCTAGAGAACTGAAGATGATTGAGTTTGAGCAACTGAGGCAGTCAGAGCACATGGGTGTAGAGGAGTTCACGGATAAATTCTTGGAGCTATTGCCTTTTTCAGGGCAAGCTCTAGATTCAGATACGAAGAAAGCCAAGAAATATGTTATGAAGCTGCATTCCAGGTACTCCTCGTTGGTTCAGTCAGCTGAGAGAGAAAGTTTCCACACTGTGGTGGATATGGCTCGAAGAATGGAAGCAAGTGCTATAGTTGAGGGGTCAGTGAAGCAATCAGTGACCCAGTCTTCAGGGGTTAAAACCCCAGGTAGAGGAGGACCAGGTTTCTCTTCTCAGAGCTCAGGCAAGAAGAGGTGGGATAGTACCACCAGGAAGCCAAAGAAGAACAAGTTTTGGAACAAGTTGAAATCCGGTCTGGGATTTGGCGGTGGCTCGAGCTCAGGCTCAGATGGTACAGAATGCCAGAGATGTGGAAGACCGCACAGGGGAGTGTGTCGAGCTGGGACTAATGCATGTTTCAGATGTGGACAGAAGGGACACATAGCTCGGGATTGTCCTAGAGCGCCTTTTATGGGCCAGCCCCAGCAGACAGCTTCTGGTAGTGTGGCACAGCCAGCAGTTCCAGCCACAACTCAGGGCAGTGGCAGAGGTAGAGGGAGAGGGGCAGCCTCTTCTTCTGGTTCCCGAGGTGAAGGTCCATCAGCTCCAGCCAGGATCTTCACCATGACTCAGCAGGAGGCTAACACATCCAACACCGTGGTGTCAGGTAATCTTGTCATTGGGTGTTCTGATGTGTATGCATTAATGGACCCGGGTGCATCTCATTCATTTATTGCTCCGAGAGCCGTTGAGAGGTTGGGTCTGATAGTCTCTGGGTTAGAGTGTCCCCTATGGGTTAGTGGACCCAAGTGTGACCCGTCAGTGGCAGTGTCAGTCTGCCAGTACAGTCCAGTTTTTGTTGAGGGAAGATGCCTCTCCGCCGACCTTGTGGTTCTAGATTTGACAGACTTTGACGTCATTCTAGGGATGGATTGGCTATCTACCCATGGTGCTACCTTGGACTACAGGGACAAGGTAGTCAGGTTCAGAGATCAGAACGGGTCAGAGGTCGTCTTCAGAGGAGACAAGAGGGGCACACCTAGAGGTCTGATATCAGCTCTTCAGGCTCGTAGGTTGCTTAGGAAGGGATGTCAGGGGTACTTAGCTCATGTGAGAGAGCTAGACAGTCAGGTCAGGGAGCCGGCCTCGGTGCCAGTCGTCAGAGAGTTTCAGGATGTCTTTCCAGACGAACTTCCAGGTTTACCACCTGCTAGGGAGATAGAGTTCGAGATAGAGTTGGTACCTGGAGCTAGACCGATCTCTATCCCTCCCTACAGGATGGCCCCAGCCGAGTTAAAGGAGTTGAAAGAGCAATTGCAGGAGCTGGTAGAAAAGGGCTTCATCCGACAGAGTACCTCACCTTGGGGTGCTCCAGTCTTGTTTGTGAGGAAGAAGGATGGATCCCTTAGACTTTGTATCGACTACAGACAGTTGAACAAGGTCACTACCAAAAATAGGTACCCTCTGCCAAGGATCGATGATCTATTCGACCAGCTAGCAGGACCGGGTTGTTTCTCCAAAATAGATCTGAGATCGGGGTACCATCAGCTAAGGATAAGGGATGAAGATGTGCCGAAGACGGCTTTCAGGACCAGATATGGGCATTTTGAGTTCCTTGTAATGCCGTTCGGGTTAACAAACGCCCCTGCAGCATTCATGGATCTCATGAACAGAGTGTTTAGCCAGTACCTGGATCACTTCGTTATTGTCTTCATAGATGATATCTTGGTGTATTCCAGGAATGCAGAGGAGCATGCCCATCATCTGCGGTTGGTCTTGCAGACTTTGAGGGAACATGGCTTGTATGCCAAGTTCTCTAAATGTGAGTTCTGGCTGAGGAGCATTTCGTTCTTGAGGATGTAGTGTCAGAGAATGGGATTGAGGTAGACCCCAAGAAGACAGAAACTATAGCTAACTGGCCTAGACCCACTTCAGTGACAGAGATTAGAAGTTTCTTGGGTTTGGCAGGTTACTACAGGAGGTTCGTTCAGGACTTCTCGAAAATAGCAGCTCCTCTGACCAGACTAACCAGGAAGAATCAGAAATTTCTGTGGACCGACCAGTGCGAAGAGAGTTTTGAAGAGCTTAAGAAGAGGTTGACTTCAGCACCAGTTTTAGCTCTGCCATCTAGTGATGAGGACTTTACAGTCTTTTGTGATGCTTCCCGTGTGGGACTGGGTTGTGTACTGATGCAGAATGAGAAGGTGATTGCTTATGCTTCTAGGCAGCTGAAGAAGCATGAGTTGAATTACCCCACACATGACCTAGAGATGGCAGCAGTAATCTTTGCACTCAAGATGTGGAGGCACTACCTCTATGGGGTAAAATGTGAGATCTTCACAGATCATAAAAGCCTACAGTACATCCTGAGTCACAGGGATTTGAATTTGAGACAGAGGAGATGGGTGGAGCTACTGAGTGACTATGATTGCAAGATTCAGTACCATCCGGGTAAGGCGAATGTTGTGGCAGACGCTTTAAGCCGGAAATCACTCGGCAGTTTATCCCACATATCGGCAGAGAGGAGGCCAGTGGTGAAGGAGTTCTACAAGCTCATTGAGGAAGGTCTACAGTTGGAGTTATCTGGTACAGGTGCCTTAGTGGCCCAGATGAGAGTAGCACCCGTGTTTCTGGAGCAGGTGGCTCAGAAACAGCATGAGGACCCAGAGTTAGTGAAGATTGCCAGGACTGTTCAGTCAGGCAATGATAGTGAGTTCAGATTCGACAGCAAAGGGATCCTCCGCTATGGGAGCAGACTATGTGTACCAGATGACACTGGGCTAAAAGGAGACATTATGAGAGAAGCTCATAATGCAAGATACAGCATTCACCCCGGAGCCACCAAGATGTATCAAGATCTAAAGAAGGTTTATTGGTGGCCAGCTATGAAGAAAGAAGTGGCACAGTTTGTGTCAGCCTGCGAAGTGTGTCAGAGGGTGAAGCTGGAACATCAGAAGCCGGCTGGAATGCTTAACCCGCTACCTATTCCAGAATGGAAATGGGAGAATATAGCTATGGACTTTGTAGTGGGGTTACCGGCGGCGTCCAACAGATTGGACTCCATATGGGTGATTGTGGACAGACTCACCAAATCTGCTCACTTCATCCCTATCAGGAGTGGCTACTCTGTGGACAAGTTGGCGCAGGTGTATGTAGATGAGATCGTCAGGTTGCATGGGGTTCCTGTTTCGATAGTGTCAGATAGGGGGCCCCAGTTCACCTCCAGGTTTTGGCGGAGTCTGCAAAATGCCATGGGTACTAGGTTGGATTTCAGTACTGCCTTCCACCCCCAGACTGATGGACAGTCAGAAAGGACCATCCAGACTATCGAGGATATGCTCAGAATGTGTGTGCTGGACTTTGGCGGTTCCTGGAGGCAGCATCTACCTTTGGTGGAGTTTGCCTACAACAACAGCCATCATGCTAGCATCGGAATGGCTCCATATGAAGCTTTGTACGGAAGGAAGTGCAGATCACCTGTTTGCTGGGAGGAAGTTGGAGAAAAGGCCTTGGCAGGGCCTGAGCTAGTAGAGATCACCAGCAGGGTGGTACCCATAATCAGGGAGAGAATCAAGACTGCTGCCAGCAGACAGAAGAGCTATGCAGACGTCCGCAGGAGACAATTAGAGTTTCAGGAGGGGGATCTGGTATTGCTCAAGGTGTCTCCAATGAAGGGAGTGGTTCGCTTCGGGAAGAAAGGTAAACTAGCCCCACGATACATCGGACCCTTTGAAATCTTGCAAAAGATTGGGAACGTGTCGTACAAGCTGGATTTACCTGCTTCAATGGAAAGAATCCATCCGGTTTTCCATGTTTCAATGTTGAGGAAGTTTGTGTCAGATCCGAGCAAGGTTCTTAGTGAGCCTGATGTGGAGGTCCAAGAGGACCTCACCTATGTTGAACAGCCAGTGCGGATCATAGACACCCAGATCAGAAAGTTAAGGAACAAGGAAATCCCGATGGTGAAAGTCCTGTGGAACCACCACAATTTGGAGGAATGCACTTGGGAGACACGGGAGTCTATGCTCCAGCAGTACCCTCATCCCTTTTAAGGTTAGATCCCTATGTGTTTATGTGTTTTGCATGTGTGTTATGTCTATGCCATGCTATGTGTGCTAGTTGAGGTACATTCGGGGACGAATGTTCTTAAGGGGGGGAGAATGTAATACCCGGCTAGACTCCGGTATCGGAATTCCTACCGTCCGGTGGAAACTCGGATGTCGGAAGCCTCTAGTAGGGTAGAAACATGTTTTCATAAAATGTTTTAAGGTATTTCATGGTTTTTAGTATGAAAATTAAATGGGTTTTTGCATGAAAAGTCTTTGGAGGAAAACCCAGGTTCGGCCGCCGAAAGTCAAGTTCGGCCGCCGAACATGCATGCGTTTTGGAGGCACGTTAGGCCCCCGAAAGCATGAGTGAGGGAAGTTCAGGTTCGGCCGCCGAAACCCAAGTTCGGCCGCCGAACATGGCATGCTTGCGGAAGCACTTTCGGCCCCCGAACGTGGCCTGGCCAGCCACCTATAAAAGGGACCCTTAGCCGAAATGGACGAGCTTTCTTCCATTTTCGGCCACAGCTAGCTTCCAACCTCCCTCTTCCAAATCTAGTGTTTTTCCTCCAAATCCCCACCATTTTTCTTGAGTTTTAAGCTTGCATTGAAGGTTTTGAACTTTTGAAACAAGTTTTGGAGCTTTGGGAACTCAGGAGCTCATTTTCTTGGATCTCCAAGTTTAGGTCGTCTCTCTCTCGATCTTCAAGAGGTAAGAGCCGATCTTAAGCTCAATGCATGTTTTAATTAAGTTTTAAGTAATTTTATGGGGTAGAATGGCATGTATAGGGTTGTATGAGTTTTTAAGCAAATGTTAGGTTTTATGTGATTTTGAACAATGTGGCATGTTTGAGTATGCTTGAAGTGTTGTAGTTGGGGTATTTGTTTGTTTGAGGCCCATAGGAACTTGTATGCATGTTTTGGTTGAGTTTATGCATGATTTGAGTGTTGGGAGGCGAATGTGCATAAAGGAGCCGAGTTTCTGCCCTTTGGCAGAAACCAGGTTCGGCAGCCGAAGGAACTTTCGGCCGCCAAACATGGCTGGTGAGGCAGGCCTTTCGGCTGCCGAAGTTGCCCCCGAAAGGAGACTTTCGTCTCTGTCTGGGACTTTCGGCCGCCGAAGGTGCCGCCGAACATGCATGAGTTTCGTCTCTGTCTGGGAGTTTCGGCCGCCGAAGGTGCCGCCGAACCTGCCTGACTTTCGGCTCTGAAGGGACTTTCGGCCGCCGAACCTCCCGCCGAAAGTGCCCTGTCCAGCCATTTCTTGCATGTTATTACGAAGTTGTTCTATGATGTTTTAGGGGGTTTTTGGGGAGTATATTAGAGTTATGTTATGTATGTTTGGTCCCTCATTGGAGTCCACCCGTGTAGGTTCGGACCCGAGGAACCGAGGACCCCAGCAGTGAGCCAGCTGCTACAGAGTTTGTCAGAGCTAGCCAGAGGTGAGTGGAATAAACCTTAAGTTTTAAATTAAATGAAATATGAATTTTTGAGCATGATCCATGCATCATGAATGCCATGAGATATAGTAGGTTGTTTGCATTAGTATTCACGAATATGTTGCATTGCATTTATGATGTTGATGTGGATTGGTTATTGGATGACCCTTTAGTCCTCATATGGCATGATGATGCTACGGCATGATACGGTATGGAAGTCCAGGTTGTACCCATTCTACGTCCCTGGCACGATGTAAGAGAAAGTCCAGGTTGTACCCATTCTACGTCCCTGGCACAGTTGGACTGTATGATATGTTATGTTAAGGGAAAGACCGGTTGTACCCATTCTACGTCCCGGCACAGTTGGACTATGTAGAGGACTATTGGTGACAATACCATCCGAGATGTGATTTGTTGTGATGTGTTGCATTCCATGAAAGCATGAAATTTTAATATATTGTTTTCACTATTCTGCTCACTGGGCTTGTTAGCTCACCCCTCTCCCCTAACCCCAGATGTGCAGGTACAGGGTAGACCAGGAGGTTAGCCAGAGTTTTGAAGTATATCTATGTAATAGTTAGATTGTGGACATGACAATTGTTCTATGCTGTAATGTAAGAGATTATAGTTATGTTATGTGTAATGATATTGAGGTTATAGATGTGCTTGACCCTATGAGTATTGTAATCCCTTGTCGATACATGATCTTGATGTCTATTGATGTTTATGTTTAAGCCAACTCATCTCATGTTGTATCGCCCGTTGGGGCATTAATGAGATCCCACAGAGGGATCATGATTATGATCATGATTATGTACATGTATGTTCAGGTTGAGTTGGATGATAAGGAAAAGTTTAAATTTTTATGTATGATTGTTGATCATGTATGGGATTAAACAGGTTTACAGGTTACATGTCAGGCTTGCTACGGGTCCCGGCGGCCTTAAGCCGATCTGGATCCTAGCGCCGGTAGCGGTCCGATTTTCGGGTCGTTACAGTTCATTAATTATATGCTTTCATGAAATGCGTCATAGCACAAACATTTCACATCACGGATGGACATGACCACCAAAACTCCCTCATAATGCCCGACCCACAGAGAGCTCACACAGGACTTTCACATACAGTTGCCCGGCCCACGAAGGAGCTCGCACAGGACTTTCGCATACAGTTGCCCGGCTCTCAAAGGGCTCACACAGGACTTTCAATATGCCTGGCCCGGCCAGGTCTTACAACATCTCTAGGGCTATTGGGGTTGCCTTGGTCCATCCACATCATCAACAGTAAATAATGCAATGCGTCATATTCGTGTAACTAATGCAATCAACCTATTACATATAAACATGATGCATGAACATGCTTTAGGCATTTGATTTCGTAAAATAAAAGAGTAAGTTTAGTTCTACTCACCTCTGGCAGACGCTGAACTAACTCTGCAACTGCTAACACTGATGGCCTCCTCGGTCCCTCGGGTCCGATCCTACACAGGTGGACTCGAATGAGGTGCCAAACACACTCTAAACAACTCATAAACAACTATCCAAAAACCCCCTAAAACATCACTTAAACATGCATAGGAAACAACCATGAAAAGGCTGGACAGGGCACTTTCGGCGGCACCTTCGGCGGCCGAAAGTCCCTCTCCAGAGACGAAAGTCAGGCACTTTCGGCGGCTGAACGTTCCTTCAGCGGCCGAAAGTCTGCTTTCAAGCCAAAACTCAACTTTCGGGGGCAAGGTTAGGCGGCCAAACCATGCATCCATAGGCAGGTTCGGCGGCCGAAACTACCTTCGGCGGCCGAAACTACCTTCAGCGGCCGAACCTGAGTTCATCCAGAACTCAGCCTCTTATGCATACAAGCCTCCCAAACCTTCCAAACACCCCAAAACAAGCACCTAACCTCTTAAAAACATGCATAAACCCTTAACCATGCACAAAGGAGCTTAAACAAGCTTAAACTCCAACAAAGAACATCATAACGCATACATAAATAGCTTATGACCCACTTAAACCAAAACCATCAAAACTACTCAAAACCTCACTTGCTCTTTCCCAATCATGCATACACTCTCCCACATGCATAAAGGAGCATAAACTAACATAAACTCCTCAACAGAAACATCACATAAACAGGCATAAGCATACATTGGGCATAAAACCCACATAAACCTAAACATGCATATCTACCCATACTCAACCATCAAAACATCATTAAACTTACTTTAAACTTCATTAAAATACAAGGAAAACAAGGATTTACACTTACCTCTTGTAGATCGAGGGGTGGTGTGATCCCTAACTCGGAGGTGTGGAGGATTCAAGCTCCCAAAACTCCTATTTAAGCTTCAAAACCTCAAAGCAAGGGTAGAACTCATGAAAAACTTGAGGGATGGGTAGAGAAAGCATGAAAACGATCAAAGGAGCACAAGAACTCACCTGAGCTAGAGAATGGGGAGAAAACTCGCCCATTTCCGATCTGAGGGCTCTTTATAGGTGGCCTGGTCAAAGACCTTCGGCAGCCTAACGTGCCCCCTAAACTCATGCATGTTCGGTGGCTGAACTTAAGGTTCGGCAGCCGAACCTTGGTTCGTTCAAATAAAGCTTTCGGAGGCCAAAAGCGCTCCCGAAACCTTCCCACGTTCGGCGGCCGAACTTCACTTTCGGCGGCCAAACCTGGGAAATGCCTCCTTGGTCTTTTCTTTTCAAAACTAAATTCTTTTCCATTTAAAACCATGAAATCAGTAAAAACATTTTTGAAAACACATTTTACCCCTCTAGAAGACTCTGGCATCATCAAAATTCCAGATTCCAACGGAGATTCCGCCGGAAGGTAGGGATTCCGATGCCGAAATCTAGCCGGGTATTACATAGAGAAACCCAACTCTAACCTTGCCAACCGCGTGGTCAAGTTTAGATTATGCAACTGATTATATTTGTGATTAAATAACCTAAGCAATTACGGACCTGAATTATTCAAACAATATATTACTCAAGCAATTAAAAGCAACAGGCCTTAATTGATTTTAAAAGCAAAGCAATAATTATAGAAAGATCAAGTTACATAAATATTGAAAATAAATAAGAGTTTAATAATGGAGTATTAAATCTCCCAATTCATCACAAATTTGAAACTTTCCAACTTCAACTAGAAAAGGGAAGTGTTTAGCCACTCATGGTGGACAAAATCACAAAAAGAAAGAAGAAAGGAAAGAATGGAGAAGCTGCTGTGTGAATGCCGAGATTCTGCAGAATTGCCGATACTGAGATGATGCTTTGCTGGGTTGAAAGCTGTCCCTTTTATAGCTGGAGAATTTTAATCCAATTAGGGTTTGGAAATCCCCATCTTGACTTGGTCTTTTGTGGTCTTTGATTCTTCTTTGGATCTTGTATTTAATTGTGAATGGATTTCCTCAAGTTAAAAGACCTCCTCGTGGCTTAAGGGACTGATCTTGGAGTGTTTGAAATGGATTTGGACTTCTTTGCTTTTGAATTTCAGTTTTCTGCACTTTTCCCGCTTCTGCTGTTTCTCTGCGCCAATGTGATTTGGGCGGGTGATTTGGACAGATCACTTGCCCCAATCGTTTTTGTGTGTTGCCTCCAGATTTCTGCCTTAGCCTTCTGCTTCTGATTTCTGCGGGTGATTTGGGCAAATCACTTTGACCCAATCACTTTTCCATCTTTTTCTGCACTTTTTCTTCAACTTTCCATTTTCTTCATTTTCTACAAAAACATAACAAAAACATAAATTAAGCTAGAAAAATGTGTAATTAAGCAGTAATAAATATAATAAAAATGTGGCTAAATTTTGCTTGATCAAGACCTCATAAGCCTTCTTTGTTCTTGTGCCTACAAGGTATGTATCAATTCTGCTAAGCTGATTTTTGAGAGATCTTTAGCATTCTCCGATGAAATATTAGCCTTAAACTTTTCAAGTATAGTAATAAGAATTTTTTGAACTATTCTTGTATCATCAGTAAGCTCAATGCTAAGCAATCGTACCTTGTTTACAATATTGAGAAGTCTATCTGAATACTCTTTGATAGTTTTAGATTCCTTCATCTTCTACATTTCAAATTCTCTGACTAAGTTCATCACTTGCATTCCTTTGATTTTAAAATTTCTTTCATACTCCTCTTTAAAAAAAATTCTAGATCTCAAAGATTGTCTTCAAGGTCATGATTCTAGTAAAAATTGTAGGTGAAACTATAGTAAACAAACAGGTCTTTGCCTTGGACTTTCTTACCTTTTGCTCCTTGTGACTTTTCATATGAGCTATTGTAGGATTGTTTGGTAATGAAAGAATTTCGTAAGCTTCCTGAACAATCTCCCAAAGATTATTCCCATCTAGATAAGCCTCCATTCTTATAGCCCAAACATGATAATTTTCACCATCAAACACAGGTGGTGCAATGGCAATGAAAGAAGTTTCTAAACTTGGTAATCCAATTTCCATCTCTTTTAGTGGGTTCTCACAAATGTCTCACAAGTCCCTCAAGAAGAAATTTCTGATACCAATTGTTAGAACTCTCAAACTCTAATTTATGCTTGAAGAAAAATAAACAAATAGATATGAAAAGTAAAAATAGCAAAAACAAATCTGTGGTGGAAATTCATATTTTTATTAAATTGAATGCTGCTTATATACATAAAAAATTTAGTTAATGCATCAAGAAATTAAATAACATAATGGAGCATGTTTACATGTTTAACAAATTCCTAAAACCCAACCACTAACAGTATGAATCCATAATCAGCTAAAAAACTGAAACAAACAAAAAAAAAATTTTCAATAGAAATATTTGATCAGGTCCTATTTCAACAATTAAATAATTCTTCAACGGCCTGTCTTGTGCCTATTAATCAGGATGGAATACGAAATTGAAGTTATACACAACATAACCCATATGATTCAATATTTATGGAAACCAAAACATCTCATCATGTACTCTAAAAGGTCTCATTCTACACATTTATATGCGTCACTAATGTACAAATTAAGAGCAATTATGAATTTTTTCTCCAGCTTTCGCAATTTCATAATATGCTTACCTTATGGTTTAAGAGAATATTGTTCAATATTAACTTATATTTGATAAAAACATTGTTGCCAATAATATCATCCATGTAAGGTTATAGACGCCCAATAAGAATTTTTAAAATGATCTTATACACAATATTGTATGTAGCTAATCGATCTAAAATCCTTCATGCTCTGCACTCTTTTATATTTAGGGATCAAGGAGATTTAGCTATAATCTCTATAAGAAAGAAGTTTCGAGTTTTTTATTACCAAGAATACAAGAATAGTTTAGTATAAATTAATTATTTACTTTACTTTCAGAGGAGAAATGAAATAGTATAAATTTTCTTTTTTAACTAGAGATTTCGAGTTGGAAGTATTTTTAAAACTTAAAAGTAATCATTTTATTCTTTTAATAGATCTATGTGAATTTAAATTAATCAAAATAATAAATTGAAATACCCGTTTTGATGATTTAAAATTAATTTTTATCCATGGTTTTGATGATTTAAATTAAAATATATATATATATAAAACTTTAATGTGATCTCAATAGAATCAATATTTTCAATTAATTTATTGTTGAAAAATCTTAATTGAATTATTGTTTGCTTTGTAGAAAAATAATTAACAAGTGAAAAGAATCATAAGCAATCTTTGGTTAGACAAAAATTGCGGAGCCAGCCGGGGCCATTGGGAAAACAATGGCAAAGAAGCAAACAGTACCCACGATTCTAAATTAGTTTGGCCTCAAAATTTTTAATGAATCCTGTTTTGACATGTCTTTGCTTCAGCAATAATGAAGTCTGTACTGAAGTCGGTGGATATCCTTTACTTAAGGGTGTGTGATTGAAAATTAGCCACTTTCTTGCAATTTTGTACACTAAATTTAGGGTAAATTATATTGTAAGCTCTAAATTTAATATAATTAATAAATTGATACTTAAATTTTTTTATAATCGGTTTGTTCAAATTCTAATTCTTCCATTTACTTTTCCGACATGTCTTTATTGCTACTTTCTAAATTATAAATATTAAAAAATTAGAGGGTCATTCATTTTTTGTTATCTATTAAAATTTCAACACTTGATATTTCACTTTTCATTTAAAAAAACCCTTAAATTCCTAGTAATTTTTGTGCACACTAATCAATCAATTAATTTTTAGTATTTTTATTTTTTAATTTCTATTCACTAAAATATTTTAATATTTGATAATTTAAAAACTTCGAGAAATAGCTTTTTATTCAATTTTTAAAAATAAATTTTCACTTTAATTATTTTTAAACAATATGAAATAGTTTTAAATATGTCATATATATACTGCAATACAATTTCAAAAATAAAAAATACAGAGTATTTTAAGAAAAATTATATTTTTTAAAAATTTAATTACCACTAATTTTAAATTAATGTCTATACAAAATAGAGACGAACATATTATAAAGGGATTTAAGAGTTCACTTTAAAATATAGAAAAATTAATCCATAAATTACGCTCAAATTTGTATGATAAAGCTTTTAAATCAATAATTGACATGCATAATTTTTATGTTGCGATTTCAGATGGGATGTGAATGCAATGGAGCAGCTTCCACACTACATGAAGATATGTTATCTTTCACTCCACAACTCCATAAATGAACTAGCTTTTGATATCCTTAGGCAACAAGGAGATTACATTCTCCCCTATTTGAAGAAAGCTGTAAGTATTGATGATGCTACCAACTTGTTTATTCACTTTCATTTTAATTAATTGATTTGAATATATTTAAATTAATCAAATTAGTAAATTTTAAATATATTGATTGTTTTAATAAATTTTATTAATTATTTATGGAATTTAAATGTCAATATATAAAGAGATTTAATGTGATCTGAATCGAATCAGGGTTTTTAATAATGTATTGCTGGAAATTTTATTGAATTACTGTTTGCTTGATAGAGAAATAATTAACACGTGAAAGAAATTATAAGGAATTTGTGGTCGACAAAAATTGCAGGTAGGGAAAACAAATGGCAAACAAACAACTTGTACCCACAAATCTTGATGATTTGGTAAATTTCATTATCATTATTACTCTTCTCCATGTGCTGGTCCTTGTATCATCTCATGGACAAGAACTGAAGAAAATTTGTAATTTCATTTTGATTGTGGCCTCATAATAAATTGACACGTGCCTATAAAAATGTAAAGGCAATTCCTATTTTAAATAATATTAAAACATATTTAATTAGATCAAAAATTTAATATTGTTTTCAAAATAGTGGTTTATAATAATTAATAGTATTAAAAAATATTTTTTGCATAATTATTACCATTTAATTAATATTTAATTTTTAAATTAAATAAAAATAGATGGATAATATGAAGCAATTATACTTGAACTTTACAATAAATTTAGACCCGACCTAACTTTTAGTGTCGACGTCTAATAGAGATACACAATAATTTTTCGAAAAGAAAATTTCAAAATATATGACTTTCAAAAGTGTGATGAGAGTCACAGGTCTGGTCACAAAATTTAATATGAAAACCCTATCATTTAGGACTCAATTTTACATTTTAATTACTTTTTTAGATATTTTGAATATTTTCATAATTTTACATATTATGATTTTGTTTTTATTATAAATAACATTTCTTATTTATTAGAAACTCACTTTTCAATTTTTCAGGAATTTCATTAAGACTTTTAGTTTTTTAACCTATCTTTTCTCTTATTTCGTTTTAACCAAACGATATTGGTTAAAATTTCTGACGGATTCTAAATAGTACTTTATCAATAAATGCCAAAAAAAACAATAAATTAATAATTAAAGTTTTTAATATATACAATAATTAAAGTATAAATAACAAAAAAGAAATTTATATTAAAAGGATGAGGAGGATAAAAATATTTTTTTTTTCATTTATATTTATTTAAAACATGACTACTTTAATGACCCTCGAATTAAAATTGAAGTAATTTTAATTTCAAAAAAAAAAAAAAACTTAAGTGGTCAAATTATTAATTTACTAAAATCAAGAATTTTTAAGGGTAATATCCTCTTTGGAGTTTGCACATCTATATAAGGACTTGAAGTTTTTGGAAAACTATGCACACACACCAAATAGATCCTCTAATGGCCCTTCATTTATTTGCTTCATATCCTATTTGCTCTTTCACTAAACAGCCATCAAGAACTTGTTCCTTTAGATTACTCAAAATTGGCAATATTTTCAGTCCTCTTGGATGCTTGGTGTCTCCAAAACTTGCCAAGAAAACTATTGTGAGAAGATCTGCAAATTACCAACCTCCCATTTGGGATTTTAATTTTGTGCAGTCACTGAAGAGTGAATATGGGATACATATATGTTTATAATTATTCCAAATTACTTGTTTTCCTTTTATTTTCATGCTCATGATTACTGTGATATAGGGAGAGGTTTACACTAACCGAATCAGTAAGCTGAAGGAAGAGGTGAGGCTGATATTGCTTAAGCAAGCTGTGGATCCTCTGGATCAGCTCCAACTAATTGACACCTTGCAAAGACTTGGATTAGCTTATCACTTTGAAGATGAAATAAAGAGTATCTTGATGAGCATTTACAGCCATAATAATGCAAGAAGGGAGGATTTATATGCTACAGCTCTTGAATTTAGACTCCTAAGACAACATGGATATAAAATACCTCAAGGTAAAATCCTAACACTTTTCACCCTTTTTCAGACATGCAATTCTTTATCAAAAGTTGGTAATAATATTTAACTAGAAAAAGTGAAATGCAGAGATCTTCAATAGTTTCCAAGATGAGGTGGGAAACTTCAAAAAGTGCCTATGTGAGGATTGGGAGGGAATGCTATCCTTGTACGAGGCATCATTCCTTTCAGACGAAAGTGAAGATATCTTGCAAAATGCAAGAGATTTTACAACCACTTGTCTAAGGAAGTTTGTTCAACAGAGCCAAGACCAAAACCTATCCAATTTAGTAAGTCATGCACTGGAGATCCCACTGCATTGGAGGATGCTGAGGTTGGAGACCAGATGGTTTATTGATGTATATGAAAGAAAACAGGGCATGAATCCTCTTCTGCTAGAACTTGCTAAATTGGACTTCAACAACGTGCAGATGATACACCAAAACGATCTAAAACACATGTCAAGGTATGTATAATTTATGGTTGATCTGGTTGACTAAGCACATAATTTCTCATTCATGTCAATAGTTTACAGCTGGCTGCTCCTTATTGGCTTGTTTTGGTCTGAATAAAGGTGGTGGAGGAGTACAGGTTTAGGGGAAAAGTTGAGCTTTGCGAGAGATAGGCTAATGGAGAACTTCTTTTGGAGCATTGGGGTGATATTCAAGCCACAGTTCAGCTATTGTAGGAGAATGTTGACAAAGCTCACTGCACTAATAACAACCATTGATGATATATATGATGTGTATGGAACCTTGGATGAGCTTGAGCTTTTCACTGATGCTGTTCAAAGGTTGGTGTTGGTGTTGGTGATATCTTATCCTCAAATTTTTATATGGACATACTACGTATCAATTCTTAAATGTATTTTATTTGATATAGGAATAAATTGCATCATTTTTTTTTTCAATTTTAGATGGGATGTCAATGCAGTGGAGCAACTTCCAGACTACATGAAGATATGTTACCTTTCTCTCCATAACTCCATAAATGAAATAGCTTTTGATTTCCTTAGGGAACAAGGAATTCACATCGTCCCCTACTTGAAAAGAGCTGTAAGTTTCAATGATGGTTTTGAATTTTTCATAATATCAATTTGTCTATTCACTTACATGTTAATTAAAAATGAAATTATATTAATAACAATTCATATAATTTGCTGATTTTAAATTCTTCCAGTGGGCAAATCTGTGCAAATCATATTTACTGGAAGCGAGATGGTATTATAATGGATATACACCAAGTTTACAAGAATATATTGATAATGCATGGATCTCTATATCAGGTCCTGTGATTTTAATCCATGCTTTCTTTCTCATAAATTCTCCAATTTCAAATGATGCCTTAAAATGCTTGGAAGAGTATTCCAGCATAATTCGATGTTCATCGATGATTTTTAGATTTGCAGATGATCTTGGAACATCATCGGTATGCTATCCTTTATCTTTACCCTAAAATGTCTCATTCACTTATTTATGGATCTTTATTTTTTTTTATCTCATTCTTATGTAGGATGAATTAAAGAGAGGTGATGTTCCAAAATCAATTCAATGCTACATGCATGAAACTGGAGCTTCAGAAAAAGAAGCTCGTGATCACATACGATTTCTAATTAGCGAGACATGGAAGGAAATGAATGAAGAAAAATGCACAGATTCTCCATTTTCAGAAACTTTTATTAGTATTGCATTTAACTTAGCTAGAATGGCGCAATGCATGTACCAACATGGAGACGGGCATGGAATCGAAGACCGTGAGACTAAGGACCGAGTTGTATCACTACTTGTTCAACCTATTCCCTGTCTAAACAAGGTTGTCTAGATGGAAATGTTTTCTTTCTTATAACTTTAACTACAATTTATTTGCCACTCTCATAAAGGAATTGGCTGTTGTTCTTTAGTTATCTCTATTTCTATTTGGAATTTTTATTTTTTGCTAGAAGGGTAAAGCATAATTGTATATTATTCTCATAAATTCTTAATTAATGGATTTAATAGCAAGAAAAATACTTATGATTCAAATAGAGAAAAAATAATTAAAAATAGTCCCTTTTATTTGATCAAAAAATATTTATAATGTAAATCACTAATTATTATTTGGTGATTAAATTTACAATGAATGGAGAAATTTTAAGATTTAATATCATTTTAATAGCAAATGGGGCAGGACTTGAGCCACAAATTTTTTTTACTATAAGTATCACTTTTTAAATGAGTAGGCAGAAACTGGTTTTGCTTCATTTGATAAATCATTGCCATACAGCGCACCAATGAAAATTGAAAGCCGAGAATTACCAAGATGTTTTGTCCTCCCAAGATTCAAAGGAATTGCCAAGATGTTTTTAATCTCCTTCTCTTGAAAATTTTTTTTAGAACACAAATACGTTTTTAATCTCCTTCTCATGGTTTTTTTTTTTTTCAGAACATGAAACATTTCAGGAACTACACAAACATCTATAAGCTAAGAAATACAATAAATATTGGCCCATGATATCTGTTGGTGGCCTTCACCAATCACGTCTTCAAATGGGTAATTCGGTTCTGGTCCTCCAAAATTTAATGGAAGTAATTATCTAATTATCATGTATGGGCTTTCAAGATGCAAGCCTATCTCGAAGCTCTAGGTTTGTGGGAAGTAACTGAGGAAAATATGGATCCTCCTCCTCTACCTGCAAATCCTACACTCAATCAAATTAAAATTCATCAAGAAGCAAAGCAAAAGAAGCCTAAAGCCTTAACCTCTATTCACCAAGTTGTCACGAAAGCTGTCTTCTCTAGGATTATCAATATCAAGTCTCCAAAAGAGGTGTGGGACAAATTAAAGCTGGAATTTGAAGGCAACAATAAGGTCAAGTCAGTAAATTTAAGAACTCTAAAAAGAGAGTTTGATCTCATGAAGATGAAGGATGGAGAAAGTGTCAAAGACTACACTTCGAGACTTCTAGATGTGGATAATAAGAATTTTCTGATGAAAATATTATTGAGAAGCTCTTTACTAGTCTACCTTCAAAGTATGAATAAAAAATTTCAGCCATTGAAGAGTCTGTTGATCTCAAGACTCTTGAAATTTCAGAATTGACTAGTAGGCTTTATTCATTGAAAAAAAGGCTCAACATTAGAGATGAAGAAGATATTGAAGGAGCATTTCATGCAAGACATAAGAATAAGAAGAACAACAGAGGTGGAAAGAAGGCTACAAAGGAAGACTCGACCAAAGGAAAAGTTGTGCAATTTTTTAAAAATTCTGGACAGAAATAAACTTTTTCACCCTGCAAACATTGCACCAGAACAAACCACAAGGAAGATGATTGTAGATATAAAAATAAGCCTCCCATTTAATGCAGATTCTGTAAAAATATGGGCCATTTTGAAAGAAATTACAGGCAAAAAAATGCTCAAGAGAACAGTAAAAATATTCAACAAGCAAATATCATTGAAGAAGAGAAAGAAGAGGATCCCGAAGAAAGAGTATTTCTTGCCTATCATTTGCCTGAAAATGATTCACATTTGTGGCTGATTGATAGTAGATGCACTTGTCATATAGCTAAGGAAATTCATATTTCATGTATGATAATAGAAGAAATTTAACAACAAAGGTACCTATGCATAATAACTCCTTTGTGTTAAAGGTTAATGCTAAAAATGAAAATGTTTTTGTTGCAACTCTTAATGAATCTAAATTGTGACATTTTATATTTGGTCATTATCACTCTAATGCCTTGTCTAAACTATGTAAGAAAGATATGGCAAGAAATATGCCCGAAATGATGATTCCAAATGAAGTATGTGGGGTATGTCAAATCGGGAAGCAACACTGACTTTCATTTCCTTCTGAAGCATCATGGAGAGCTAAAAGCAGGCTTGATCTCATTCATAGTGATTTATGTGGACCTATGAAGGAAGAATCTTTAAACAAGAATAAATATTTTGTTGTGTTTGTAGATGATCATACAAGAATGATTTGGATCTATTTCATCAAAAGTAAGTCATAAGTTTTCTCTATTTTTAAGAGTTTTAAAAATATGATTGAAGCTCAAACAAGAAGCAGAATCAAGAGTCTTAGGACGGATAATGGTTTGAGTTCAATTCTATAGAATTCAAAGTTTTTTGTGACAAGCATGGAATTTTTCATTGTTATAGGTTATATATGAAGTAAATATGTTAATATAGGAAATAAATATTGATAGATAGATTAGTTACTTAATCTCAGGGATTGTATAATCATAGACTTGATTTTCCTTCCTGTTTAGATACCGTCTCTCATATATAAATAGATTGTAATCTCTATTGTGAACGAAAATAAAATTTTATATTTCTACATGGTATTAGAACCATTCTCGTACATTTTTTTTTCTCTCGTCAAGTTCTAAAATTTTTGGAGACTTAGGACTTCTGTTTTTTTGTGTTACCCATCTAGGGTAATATTTGTCTCTCATTGTCTACCTAGAGAGGACGCCAAAGTTGCCTTGTAACCCACTTGTCAGATCTGTGATTCATTTGCCATTTAGGTGTTGGGTGGAGGCGTTTAGTTGCCTTGCAACCCGTTTGTCAGATCTGTAGTTCATTTGCCATTTGAGTGTTGGGTTATCTTCCTTTAATTTATTTGAAGGTAAAGGAGTATAGAGTTCTGGTTGAAATCATTTTTGACAGCAAGACCCATATTATTAAAATTATCCCAACGTTTTCAGTAGCGACTAAGACAGGTAAAACATGTCTTATTTCCTCTTCATATAAATGGGTCATTGATTCTGGTGCCATAGATCACATGACAGGTAATCTTCATATTTTTACTAGCTTTCGATCTCATAAAGCGCCTTCTCTTATTAACATAGCTGATGGATCAACCTATAATGTTGAGGGTTCTGGGACTGTTAAACCTACTTTTTCTATTACCATATCATATGTGCTAAGTTTACTTAATCTTGCCTTTAGTTTAATCTCTGTGAGTAAACTTACCAAAGACCTAAATTGTTGTGTTTCCTTTTTTCCTGATCATTGTCTCATTCAGAATTTTGTGACGAAGCAGATTATTAGTAAAGGACATGTATCTGGGGGTCTCTATATTTTGGATGCATGGGTGCCCCAGCATGTTGCCTGCTCCAGTGTCGTGTCTCCATTTGAAGCACATTGTCGGTTGGGACACCCTTCTTTACCGGATTTGAAGAAGTTATGCCCTCAATTTCATGAGATATATTTACTAGAATATGAGTCATGTCATTTTGCAAAACATCATCGAATCTCTTTAAGATGTGAGTCATGTCATTTTGAATTAGTTCATTAAGATGTTTGGGGCCCATGTCCAATTGGATCTAAGACTAGATTTAGATATTTTATCACTTTTGTGGATGATTACTCTAGAATGACTTGGATTTATTTTATAAAGCATCGTTCAGAAGTGTTTTCTCATTTTTCTGCCTTTCGTGCTGAAATCAAGACTCAATTTAATGTTTCTGTGAAAATTTTGCTGAGCGACAATGCTAAAGAATATATGTCAGAATTATTTCAGACTTATATGACTCAACATGATATTCTTCACCAATCGCCATGTGTTGATACACTCGCTCAAAATGGGGTAACTGAAAGAAAGAATAGACATCTTTTTGAGACTACTAGAGCTCTATTGTTTCAAATGCAAGTTCCTAAACAATTTTGGGCTGATGTTATCTCTATTGCATGCTTTCTCATTAATCACATGCCCTCCTCTGTACTAAATGGTAATACCCCTTATAATGTCCTCTTTCCTAAGAAGCTATTATTTCCTAAGAAGCTATTATTTCCTCTCGAATCACGACTATTTGGCAGTACTTGCTATGTTCGGGATGTTAGACCTCATGTAACTAAATTTGATCCTAAAGCTTTGAAGTGTGTTTTCTTGGGATATTCTCGCCTTCAAAAGGGGTATCGGTGTTACTCCCCAGACCTCAACAAGTATCTAGTCTCAACAGATGTAGTCTTTTCCAAGAAAGTTCCTTTTTATCCTGTTGCACAAATCTCTCCTGATCAAGAGGATGATGATGAGTGGCTCATCTATAGAATCATATCTGATGGTGGGACCTTTTCAAGTATGCCTTCTACTATACAATCTGATGATAACATTCCTCCTAATACTCAGCCTCCTATTAACCCGTCAGTTGTTCAAGTTTACTCTCGGAGACTAGTACCTGATTATACATGTCTTGTACCAAAATCTTCTTCGCCATCAGATCCACCACCGACTGACCTTGACCTCCCCATTTATCTTCGTAAAGGTAAACGATAGTGTAAATCTATCTATTCTGTTGCTAATTTTCTGTCTTATGATCACATGTCTCCTTCTTCTACCTCCTTAACTGTCTCTCTAGATTCCATTTCCTTGTCTAAGACAGTTAAAGAGGCCCTGACTCATTCTAGTTAGCGTGATGCAATATTTGAGGAGATCAAGGCTCTAGATGAAAATCATACTTGGGAACTAGTTGATTTACCCTCTAGCAAGAAGGTTGTGGGTTGTAAATGGGTTTTTGCCGTCAAAGTCAATCCAGATGGCTCCATAGTGTGGCTTAAGGCCTGTCTTGTCGCCAAAGGTTATGCCCAAAGCTATGGCGTTGACTATTCTGACACTTTTTCTCCTGTGGTAAAAATGACCTCAATTCGCTTGTTCATGTCCCTAGCTGCTTCTCAGCATTGGTCTTTACACCAATTAGATATCAAGAATGCATTTTTACATGGTGACCTCCAAGAAGAGGTGTATATGGAGCAATCACCAGGGATTGTTGCTCAAAGGGAGTATGGAAAAGTTTGCCATTTGAAAAAATCTTTGTATGGTTTGAAGCAGAGTCCTCGTGCATGGTTTGGAAAGTTCAGTGAAGTTGTTCAAAAAATTGAATTGAAAAAAAGCAAATGTGACCATTCAGTCTTTTATAGAAATTCAAATACTGGTATTATTCTCCTTGTTGTATATGTTAATGATATAGTC
The DNA here is from genome assembly GCF_001659605.2 of Manihot esculenta. Taxonomy (NCBI): domain Eukaryota; kingdom Viridiplantae; phylum Streptophyta; class Magnoliopsida; order Malpighiales; family Euphorbiaceae; genus Manihot; species Manihot esculenta. The sequence goes on from NC_035172.2 coordinate 35,612,031, forward strand.
ATTACAGGGAATGATAGTACAGGGATCTCTTATCTCAAAAACTACTTGCATGTGAGTTTTCATACCAAAGACTTGGGTCAGCTTAAATATTTCTTAGGAGTCGAAGTCTTGAGGAGTAAAAAGGGAATTTTTCTGTCTCAAAGGAAGTATGTCCTTGACTTACTTGCAGAAACTAGGAAGATGGAAGTTAAACCATATAGCACACCAATGATTCCTAATATATGTCTTACAAAAGATGGAGACCCTTATGATGATCCAGAGAGGTACAGGAAGTTGGTTAAAAAGCTGAACTACCTTATGGTGATGACTCGGCCAGATATTGCTTTTGCAGTAAGTGTTGTAAGCTAGTTCATGTCTGCACCTACGGTGAAACATTGGGTCGCTCTAGAACAAATTCTATGTTATCTAAAAGGGAATCATGGACTCGGTATACTCTATAGAGATCATGGACATACTGCACTTGAGTGTTTTTGTAATACCCGGCTCGTTCAGGCATCAGAATTCTTACCGTCCGGTGGAATTTCGGATGTCGGGCTCTTTGTCAAGGGTTAAGCAAGGGGTTAGCCAAGATTTTCAAAAGGCTTTTTACATGTTTTATGGTTTTGAACGGAAAGGGAATGAGTTTTGAAGCAAAGAGACCAAGGAGGCATAATGCAGGTTCGGCCGCTGAAGGTAATGTTCGGCCGCCGAAAGTGCCTTAGGTTTGGCTTCCGAAAGCCAAGAGCGGCCGCCGAACGTTGCATGGTTTTGCATGCAGTTTCGGCAGCCGAAGGAAAGGCGGTTGGCCACCTATTTTAGCCCCTTTGACCGGCCATGGAGGGTGTGGGAAGCCCTCTTGGTGATCAAAGGTGGGGTTTATGCTCTCCTTGGGATGTTTTCATGTGTTTCCTCAAATCTTGTAAGGTTTTCATAAGTTTTAACTTGGTGTTGAAGGTTTTGAGCAACAAAGAGCAAGTTGTGGAATTTGAAGCTTTAGGAGCTTGGTTTCTCCATAGCTTGAAGTTTGGGATCACACCAGCCTTTGTTCTTCAAAAGGTAAGTGTAAATCCTTAGGTTTTATGATGTTTTAAGTGAGTTTTATGGAGGGAAAAGGGTAGAAGTTGCATGGTTTGCATGGTTGTGCATGTGAGGGTTTATGGACTCTTTATGCCTTTGTGTGTTATATGTGGTTGTTTGTTGGGGTTTTAGGTAGTTTTAGACCCCTTTTGGCATATATTGG